>NC_134366.1:59101532-59404563 GCF_035582795.1 Mycteria americana
ACAACACAACGAACAAAGTTCATTCTAAATTCAGAAGATGCTGAGAATATTGCTCTGCAGAGAATGTAGGGGAAAGCAGGCATGACAGATCTAATTATTTTTGTGGAATTTCTCAGTCCAAAAATGTCGCTATAAACATTTTCTGCAAAATTTTTTTGATAATTATCATCTATATTCTATTTGACGTGTTACAGAAATGGCAATCAATATTCATCTAAAAAATTACAGAGATTTCTCACTTGTTAAGAAGTCATTTTTCATATGAGATTTCATGGTTCTCAGGAAGGTAGAGTTCAGATAGTTATGTTGAGCAAAATGGTGTGACAATGTTTTAAAATTCCCACAGAAACTAGCAATCCAGGAGACTCCTGGAGCGCATTGAGGATAACTTCTTAAGCCAGGTAATACACAGCCCTACCAGAGAGGATGCATTACTGGATGTGGTGGTCGCCAACACAAGTAAGCTAATCAGAGACATCAAGACTGGAAGCAGCCTGGGCTGCAGTGATCATGCACTGGTGGAGTTCACAGTCCTGAGGGATATGGGACAGGCAAAGAGTAAAGTCAGGACCCTGAATCTTAGGAAAGCGAACTTCCAGCTCTTTGAAGAGTTAGTCAATAGGATCCTCCTGGGAAACTGCCCTCAGGGACAAGGCAGCAGAACAGAGCTGGCAGATCTTTAAGGACGCTTTCCATAGAGCACAAGAGCTCTCGATCCCCAGGTGTAAGAAAGCAGGAAAGGAAGGCAAGAAACTGCCATGGATGATTCAAGACCTGCTGGTCAAACTAAAGAGCTAGAAGGAAATGCACAGGCAGTGGAAGCAGGGACAGGTATCCTGGGAAGAGTATAGGGACGCTGCCCAGTTGTGTAGGGAGGGGATCAGGAAGGCCAAGGTGCAGCTGGAACTGAACTTGGCAAGGGATGCAAAGAATAATAAGGCGGCCTTCTACAGGTATGTCAGCCAGAAAAGGAAGGTCAAAGAAAGTGTACCCCCCGATGGGCAAGACTGGCAAACTGGTAACAACGGATGAGGAGAAGGCTGAGGTACTCAACAACTTCTTTGCCTCAGTCTTCACTGGCAACCTCTCTTCCCACACCTCTTGAGTGCATGGACTGCAAGGCAGGGACTGGGGGAGCAAAGTCCCTCCCACTGTAAGAGAAGATCAGGTTCGTGACCACCTGAGGAACCTGAACGTACATTAAGTCTATGGGACCTGATGAGATGCATCCCAGAGTCCTGAGGGAGTTGCCAAGCCACTCTCCATGATATTTGAAACGTCATGGCAGTCAGGTAAAGTCCCTGGTGACTGGAAAAAGGGAAACAATGCACCCGTTTTTAAAAAGAGTAGAAAGGATGACCCTGAGAACAACCAACCTGTTAGCCTCACCTCTGTGCCTGGGAAGATGATGGAACAGATCCTCCTAGAAGCTATGCTAGAGCACATGGAGGAAAGGGAGGTGATTCAAGACAGCCAGCATGGCTCCACCAAGGACAAGTCTTGCCTGACCTACCTAGTGGCCTTCTATGATGGAGTGACTACATCAGTGGACAAGGAAAGAGCTACTGATGTCACCTATCTGGACTTCTGTAAGGCCTTTGACATGGTCCCCGCCAAAACATCCTTCTCTCTAAATTGCAGAGATATGGATTTGATGGGTGGACTGTTTGGTGGACAAGGAATTGCCTGGATGGTCACATCCAGAGAGTAGTGGTCAACGGCTCAATGTCCAGATGGAGATCAGAGATGAGTGCTGTCCCTCAGGGGACCATACTGGGACCAGTACTATTTAATATCTTCATCAATGTCATTGACAGAGAGATCGAGTGCACCCTCATCAAGGGGGTAGATTCAGACTAGATACAACAAAGAATTTTTTTACGAGGGTGGTGAGGCACTGGAACAGGTTGCCCAGAGAGGTGGTAGATGCTCCACCCCTGGAAACATTCAAGGTCAGGTTGGACAGGGCTCTGAGCAACCTTATCTGGTTGAAGATGTCCCTGCTGATTGCAAGGGGGTTGGACTAGATGACCTTTAAAGGTCCCTTCCAACCCAAACTATTCTATGAAACACTGTTTTAAAATGGCTTCATTTGAATTTTTTTTTTTTTTGCAAAAATTTATATTTTGGTTGAGGATATTTTCCAGTTTAGTTTAAGTTTTTTAATGCTTTACAAAAAATTTAAGCCTGAAGTGATCAGTGAATTTTTCTGTCTATGCAAGAAAATTCCATGTATTTCCTCTATCAGCAAACTACTATCTTTGCACAAAAACAGGTTGTGTTTGTAGCCCACCCTACATGAAATATAGCCTGGAATTGTACTTGTTGGTCCCCACGGTCAGAAAGATGGAGACAGCTCATGCCTAATTCTCTGAAAACTAACACAATGGAACAGCTCATTATGACGCTATCTGTAGGTAACTCAGAGATGACAAAGGCTGATAATAAGCATGGGAAGCAGGAGAGTTAACAGAGCAGTGCTAGAGGTTTTATTTGCCCCATAGTGACAGACTAAAACCCTTGTGGCCAACTCAGCCTTCCATACACCCAAAGAGTCTGGGAGCCTTCCATAGCTTGAACAATCTGATCCAGTCCAAAAGGGTATTAAGTCAGAAGTGCATTTGCACATTTTCTGTTTGATTATTGCATTGGTACAAACATCATTGTTTAAAATGAAGTACTTGAAACACCTGTCTGTACATATCTAACACACATGCATCACAAAACACAGGTAAAAATGCATTGCTCTGCTTTATGTCAGAGAATGGGTTTAATCCATGATAGTACATCATTTCATATTCTTATAAGCAGCTCCCAAAGCAAGCTGCTGCATGAAAGTGACAGTGGTCTGAGAAATACTGAACATTTAAAAGACGTGTAGATGTGGTGCTTAGGGACATGGTTTAGTGGTGGACTTGGCAGTACTAGGTTAATGGTTGGACTTGATGATCTTAATGGTCTTTTCCAACCTAAACGACTCTATGATTCTATGATTCAAGTGAAATAAGAGAACAACTTACAAGAAGGAGATACACATAAGGTTTACACCAGACTACCCTTACAAAAGGTGTTACAGAGGTGATTCAAGCTCAAAAAGTTTTCTAATATTGTTAAAGCACACAAGCCAGCTTTAGCCAGCCATGCCTCAATTTAGTTTACTATTTTAAAACTAACATGGCAACAAGCAGAGTTTTCCTTTTTATTATTTTCCCTTGATCATTCTAGTACTGAAGAGAAAAAAACTGTTAGTTACTCATTTATGCCTGTCAATCAAACAACTGTTGAGAGATCTAATACATGAGAGGTTTTGTTCTGATGGAAAGGAAAAGGGAAATCTATTTAAAACCAACCTTACTGCTTAGTGGGAATGACCTGATCACATTAATCCATAAAAAAAAGCTCACAAGAATGGGGTTTTTTTGGTACAGGAATCCGTCAATATAACATTCTCTTTGGTCATGGAATAGTTAGAAAAAGCATTTCTAAGCACTCCCTTCCTCTTATTGATGTTCTCTTGTGTCATATAAGGATTATACTTAGTGACTCAGAACAGCAATTTTCTTGATGAGGAACTTCCCAATTTCCACAAAAGTGCTCCTTTGACAAAGCTGGAGAAGCAGAGATATAGCAACATGTTAACTGTAAAGCAGAGCAGAGATATAGCAACATGTTAACTGTAAAGGAGAAGCACTTTAAGGAAACACATTAATCTCAGTATGTATAAAAATCGAAGCCAAGCTCAGCACTAACACCACTCCCAACCTGCAAGACTGCTGTGAACTAACACAGACAATGCATGCCAAGCTTAGGCTGGAATACCTCAGAGGCAGTGCTCTTGGTTTCCCAGCTGGCTGGCTACTAAAGTTAATAGGGGTCATTGCTGATGACTGGGATGAAGAAGGATAAAGTAGAGCAATCTCCGGGTACAGGCTGTGTAGAGGAATACTTCAACAGAGTATGTTGGCCTCGGATCCATGTTGGCTAGCATGTTAGCCTTGGTCTAATCCAAAATGAAGTAGAGCTCTTCAGAGTCCCTTTTCTGCCATATATATGAAACAGATCTACGTATGTTCCTAATAAAAAACAAATACCAGCTGGGAATAGTAATGCTATTTTACCTGCATATTTGACTAATAAAGAGAATCTGGTTTAACACTGTGCCTTCCTATCTCCTTATAAAACACTATTACTTTTAGTAACAGTAATATTTCCTTTTACTTTGCCTACTTCCTTGAATTAATTTGCAGACCTCAGCCAGTCACATTTGTATACATGCAAATATATGCATGTATGCAGTGAATGCAGTGCACTCAGCTATTCTGAAATTCCAAAACTGATTTTACCAGGATTATATTTCTCTCTATCTAGCTGGACGCATACACAGAAATGCTGGTAATGCACAGCTGTATCCAACTGTAGTTAGATGTCAGATGTCAATTTTGATTGTAAATTCATGTGCTTGCAGGATCCAGAAGTCCTTACATGATACACTTTTTTTATCCTCACAGAATCTTGCAAACATCAGGGGATCAAACACTATGGGCATCTTGCTGCCACTGCTTCCTTGAGACAACAGGGATTTTTATTATAGGTTAAATAGGCCTGCACCTTACTTTAGAATTCATGTATAAGGGAATTAAGCTTAAAGAGCTCATTGCTCTGACTGACTAGCACTCATTTAGCAGCATGCAATCTTTGACCTCGTTTGCATCAGCATTACAATATATTGTTAAAATTACTGGTACTTCTATCTAATGTTGAACTTGCAGTGTTTGTTGTGCCTGATTAACTACAAGTCTCTTTGTAACTAAATAATAGGCCTCTGCCTATTATAACTAAATAAAGTAACTATTTAGTTATAAATAAATATTATAACTAAATATGTAACTAAATAAAGAGGCCTCTGCCTCTTTGGGTGCATAACCCATTGGACAGTGTTCCATTTTGCTCTCTTTTGTAACTGTAAATGTATTCGTGTTCAAGATAGTCTTTATTTGCATACAAATGTTATCTGAATGTCACAAGTAGCTCTACAGACAGAAATGCCCGGTCTCAAGTTCCAGTTTCTAGGAGGAGCTGGTGTAACAGAAAAATCAGTGTAGTGATGTCTTTCTGATGACAGCCTGTAACAGGTGTTCAGAAGAGACTGTCCATTTGATATTCAGAGCTTTTAACAGAACTGATGTTCTGGGTGTTCATACTCTCCTATGTATTCATGTCTTTTGCATCTGGACACTCTTTCATAAAGTCTTCAGATCTGAAAAGTCTGTCCAAAAGAACAGAGCGTATTGCTATAAAAAAATTTCATTTCAGCCAGAATATATGCCATCTCAAAACCTGTGCTGAATTACAATCAGAATTGATGCAATTTATTCCTGTAATGCTATCTCAACTGTTTAAACCAAACTTATGAGGCCAGACTCTGCTGTCCTCACACTGGGCTTGGACTTCTGTCATGAGAAGTGTTACTAAAAGATGTATATCACCATTCCCAGAAAAACGTAGCACAGCATGGTAGAAGAGGGCCAATAAGATAACTTAAAGATAAATGTTGGCACTCATGTAATGAATTACACCATGAGTTAATGTGGGGTAGAATCTGGTTTGTTACTCAATCAAGTCCCTCAGCAAAAACGTAACTGAAGGCAGAAGATTAAATTAGTGAATTGCTTTAAGTAAATTCAGTTAGAAAAAAAAATCATTTGACAACTGTGTTCGTTGGACTAATATTTCTAGTTTCTCCAAAACTGATTCTAAAAGATGGATTTTTAAATGCATCAACAACAGAAGTGTAAAATAACACTGTATGGGGTAAGATGCTAAAAGCCAAAGCCTATTGTACTTATACCCAGTTATGTCACCATTGCAACACAAAGCAAAACATGGCAATTTTGCAACACAAAAGCAATCAAAATACTGCAGGTAGGCAAGTGATAGTTTAATTTAGTTACTCATCCCACGGAGAGTAGTTTGACATCTGCAGGATCTGGATCTTCAGGAGACCTCAGCATTAGTTCAATATTGCCATTTTTCTAAGATAACAAAGATATGCAAAATAAAAATTGACTGGCTTTTTGCCAGTAACTACTTACAGGTGTAACATACTGCCTGTTGTACTTTGATGCGTGATTCTTCTCAGGGAGAAGAGGAGGCGTGCACTGCGAGGACTATTTGGAACTAGCACTTGAAATACCTTCATTCAAAAACTTCTCTGTAGTAAGCTGTGACAACTCAGAACAGGCAGAATTACTAAAACCACTCACACTTTCACCTGAAGTGCACTGAGATGACTCCAAACTGTCTGTGACTATGAACAGGAATAAGAGCACACAAAAAGTGAAATGCACTGTAAATCAGCATGAACTCCAACAATACAACAGAAGAAAGTAAACACCTGGTTTCCAAAATCTAAGACCATTTTTGTCCCAAACTGAACATAAACCTCCAAAGATGATGTAACTGAATGTTAATAACATGAAAGACAATGCCTCTGGACTTGCACTATTTACCTGTCTGACACCACAGTACATTGATGAAACACTGTCATTACAACGCATGTGTCCAAAGAAGAGCAACAAAGCTGGTGAAGGGTCTGGAGAACAAGTCCTGTAAGGAGCGGCTGAGGGAAGTGGGATTGTTTAGCCTGGAGAAAAGGAGGCTCAGGGGAGACCTTATCACTCCCTATAACTACCTGAAAGGAGGTTGTAGAGAGGTGGGGGTTGGTCTCTTTTTCCAAGTAACAAGTGATAGGACAAGAGGAAACGGCCTCAAGTTGCGCCAGGGGAGGTTCACATTGGATATTAGGAAAATTTCCAAAAGGGTTATCAAGCGTTTGAACAGGTCTGCCCAGGGAAGTGGTTGAGTCATCATCATTGGAGGTAATCAAAAGACATGTAGATGTGGCACTTACGGACATAGTTTAGCGGTAGACTTGGCAGTGTTAGGTTTTCGGTTGGACTCTATGATCTTAAAGGTCTTTTCCAACCTAAATGATTCTATGATTCTATGTGCTGCTAAAGTAAAAAATGGGAAGAATGTTGTTCTTGAAGGCAGGAGAAACATAGTGCCTCAATAGTGACACAAGGATCTGCCCCTATCTGAGCATCAGGGATACATTTAGAGTGCATTGGGAGTTGCTACTAATACATGACATATAGTTCATTTAAGCAATGATACAATTTTAAGTCAGAAATTACAATTCATTGATATTCCGCTGTGCTACTGAACAGCTGTAAATGTGTCCCTTAACAACCTGAACCACCGACCATGTGAAAAATATCTGTTCAGCTTACTCATTGAAGGCTGACTTCCTGTTTCCTGCTCCAGTTCATCTTCCTCAATGGAGGTGCTAATATCATATGAACAGTGGTAGAAGGGTAGTCCTAAGAACCCTGACATGATGGGCTGGAGCAGACATGCAGGCTCAATGAACCGAGAATGGATGATGATGTCTGGCTGCTTGAGGAAGATGTGCTACTACTCCTGATAGTAGAATGTGGTCTCCTTAGTGGTGTGGAATGGTCAAAGACAGACATTGCTACTGATGCTCGAGATCTTGGCTCTGTAAGAAAAAGACATTTGGGTCATTATGGAAAAAAAGGGGGGAACATTATCTTGAAAACAGGATCAGGAACAACACTGAGAATTTACATTTGACCAAGTATCATCTACTACACAAACAATCTTAGTAAACTGTGATAAAATCTATTCAGTTCTAGGACTATCTTGAAGCTCTTTTGACAGGGGAAGAAGAAATGCAGTGATATACTCTATTCTCAACTTTCTTGAAGAAGAAAGAAAGGATATGAAGCAATTATTGAAGGCTGTCTTCTGACTGGACCCAGATGCAGGGAAGAAGAGAGTCCTTATGGCACGGGTACTATATCATACCTCTTCCCTTCATGATGTAGTCAATAGCTTGATTGCCTATGGCTGCTTCACTGGGTTTGATATCCATGAAAGGTTTATTGCCTATTCCCATTGATACCATCTCTTGCATTCGAAGATCTAAAATGAATGTTGTACACAAATAAATTTTAGGAAGCTCTTTGAAGATTTACTGCAGAAATAAAACATCTTAAACTATCAGACATTTCCTATAGGTAATTCCTGACTGACTCCCTGCCAGAAATCTATTAAGTACAAAATAACAGGAGCAAGTCTTCCTGAAGCTCGGTGCTTTTGCTGTTATTTTCTTTAGAAATATAAAAGAGATTTCAAGGATGCGTCTCTCCCCTCTTTGCCCATACTGTCACCATCACAACTGAGTCCCTCTGAACTACTTCAGTTATAGTACAAACTTGCTTTGTCACCTCCTAGCAATGTAAAGATTTCTTTCAAAGGGAAACAATGTGATGATTTTTCCCATGATAGCTTTGTCAGTGTTCAAGACATTACTTTCCTCTGGTCAGCTAATTTGAATTCCAAAGCAGAAATCATTGCCTTCAGACCAAAAGTAATACCCAAGAGTTAGACTTATTCTGTAGGGACTTACACTTTATATTTGTACTAAAACTGCTACTGAGAGGTAGCAGTACCTCCTGGGTATTACACAAGTGGTCTTCTATTGAAAACTGAGCGACATGCATGCTAACAAACCTCCCAACTATACCTCAAAAATATTTTGGTGCTGCCAATAAAGTAGAAAAGAGAGGGTGGTGTTTATTTGCCCAGCTTCATGCCTGGAAAGGTAAGTGCAAACTTTCCTGAAATCCCTTCCACAAGTAAAGAACAGAGGCACTTTCTTGTGAGGGTAGAGCCAGATAAGATGTGGCACAATCAAGTGTGCAGGGCCAATGAAAAACTGCAAGACTGGCAAGTCCAACATGCACAGCATTTTTTCAAAATGACAGAAAACATGCCAAGCACATTCATCCAGCATGTATGTCCACTGTGATGTGGTGGAGACCTAGAGAAGAACAGTACTAGATTCAACAAAGCTGTAAGGAAGTATCCCCATACTATCAGAACTTAGAAGGATCTATCTGATTTGTCCTGTAGCTAAAAATTTTCACGGGATGGAAGGAAGAAAAGAAAGAGGCACCAGAATTAGCAACAGATCTAGACAATATCTCCTTGAATATATTTACTACTTTCATTTCAGTTTCAAGTTTATTGTTGTTTTCTCACTGAAATTTTTTCTCTTCTTGTGAACAAAGACTTTTAAAGTTAGCCACCAGCAGAACAGCAAAGAGAAATGGAAAAATAAAACAGAAACTGCTATGATTTCATTATTTTTAGATGTTGCTGCACTGACTTTAGTGAATCTTCTTGCACCTATCTTCACCCTTCCTTCTACTCCTTCAATTTATGTTTTGTGTTATACCCTTCAGAAGGAAACAAGGTACAGAAAATTCCCATCTAAGTAAGATGGTATACCTGTGAGATTACATTCTTGAACTTGCAGCATTTAGCAAACATTTTTCAGTGGGGTCTGGTTAAAAAAAGGTTAAATTTAAAAATAAATCTTACTTATCTTCAAAATAACCTGGAGGAATCTGAAAAATATTTTTAGCATTAATTTTACGGTCACCTTCACTGCACATGGATACTGTAACACAGATCACCAAAAGGTATACAGTTATTGCTTTGGTTTCAATCAGCATGCACAAAAATTTCTTTGCATCTGCTTTATTGACACATCAGAAAATAAGTTGCAAATTAGTCAGATAAAGCTGTGATGACGTCTCGTGGTGAAAACAGACATTTTAAAAATGTGGAATAGGGAAGTTACGATTTGTAGTGACTTTCAGTTTTAAACGACAGGACACAGGCTAACAAAAATTAGTTGGCTAAAGTATGATGCAAAACTTTTATGATCACTTAGAAAACTTTGTAGGATTCTACACTTTCCCTTTCTACACTCCCCTTTCCAGGGGACTTAAAGGAGTCTTCGGTTAAGGCTTCTACAAAGGAAGAATCCTAGAATTCTACAGAGGTTTCTAAGTGATCACCCTTAAAATAAATATTGATTAAAAACCCTAGAGAACAACGTGCCTAGAGAACAAGGATCATGAAACCCTGCTTGATGTGTAATGTTTATTATTGCCCTTGACTATTTTCACAGAAGTATTTGTCCAGCAGGTTTCAGCACCTTCAGATCACTTCTTAAATATTCTTCTTTTCCTAAGTGAAACATTTAACTGCTAATTAACAGTTTATTTCCAGAAAGGAATGAAGTTATACTTTTTCTTATTGCTAATAGAGAAGGCTTAAAACTCAAGAAAGATTTGTTTCCCATTTCCTTGTTTAAGGCTTTTGTCTTTGAGGAAAGAGAAGAGGAAAGACTGAATTTTTAAAGTTTGATTTTGCCTTATTTTTTTCTAAGAGTATGCATGACTGCAGAACAGATGGGATCACCGATACTGTACAGTGAGAATGAATAAAATAAGGGAGTGTTTATTTCTAAAATCATGGTGACATCTCACAACGTACCTAAGCCAACAGAAAATTAGTCTGTGAATCAAAGAAGTACTGGTTTACTGAGGGGTCAGATAAGCAGCAATACTAAAGCATGAAGGGTGGCACGAGAGTGAAGGAGAAGCTACAGCAGACCACTGAGGCTCCCTCTTCCTTTCCAGGGAAGGAAGTGTTAAACCAGCATGGTTATCTTGTCTAATCTCACTCTCAAAACTGATATTTAAAATCTCTCTCTTTCGGCTAACAGGGGGAAGTCTCTCCCCTTCATATCTGAGACTGTCAATACCAGGAAAGAACAAGCCCTCACATATGTCTGAAGTTCAGGTACTTCCCTGACTTTTGCCAGCCCATACATTTTCTCTTCTAAATAAATCTTCATCAGACAAGATAGAACCAAATAAAAGATAACAGATCAATTTATGGTCCTGCAACTTGCATATAAAGCACATGCAACCAAATTCTTTAACAAGCATCACTCCTAGGTGTGGAAATACTAAGCTTCTACTTTACGCATCTGCTGTTTTCAAGTGTGTCTTGCTTAACCTGAAGATTTCTGTTAGCTTAAGATGCATAAGATCTGTTTCACTCTGGTAGAGGTCAGTCTGCCTGGCTAGAACAAGAAATTACCAACTGAAACCTCTTTACAGACTGCATACCTCCATTCCTCAGAGCCTGTCTCCAAAGAATCTTTCCTATGATATTAGTCCATGTAATTTTAATTTCTCCTGAGTTTGCTTGAAGGATGTACTTGTCCTGGGATTATCTTCTCCTTTGAAACCAAATTTCAAACCTCAGACCACTATCTCCAACATTCTCTATCATTCCACTCTCGGCTGTCTGAAAGATACAAAACAATTTGATGTTTACTACAAACAGAGCAAACTAATTTCTTCATGTCATGCATCTTAATTGAGAGAGCTCTGCATCTTGATTTCTTGGTTATGAACCTGCAAGCGCTTCCAGCTGGAGACTTGTTTTCGTACGAGTCAGCAGTTTGTGTCTTACTTGCATGATTTCCTTCTAAAGAGCGCAGGGACACAGCAGTGTTGCTGCTAGAAGCTAGCATGCATCCTCTAATGATCAGAGGATTGAAGTTAATTCAGTTAAACTGAGTCTTTAACCCTGGATGTAGTAGTTGAGTCACTATTCAGCTTCTACCAGTTGAAGACAGACCAGCTGGCATCACAGGTGCAAGGTGATCTCCGGTGATGGCTCCAATTCTATGGCTACAGCACTTTAAACATGCACTTAAATTAAGCATATGTATCAGTATTTTGGCAAACCATAATCCACAAACAACAGTGGACATGTCTGTATTCTCAATCCAAGTGACTGCAAATTAGAACTTTATATATTCACCCCTTGTTTTCTAAATGGTAAGACTCTTAAGCATTTTGCGTTTCTTATGCACTTAGGACATAGAAAAACAAAATATCCATATTTTGCTTCCTCAGAGCTTCTCCGAACTTTGAAAAAAACAGCTTAATATCTTTTCCCTAGAACAATAATAGTAAAAAATTATTTGTAATGAAATTTACAGCTGGATGCTGGTCCATTCACCAATAGTGCTAAAGAGAGCATGTCCCTGTTTAGGGCAGGCTATTGAGAAAGGAGCACTGTGCATTATATAATTCCCCTAACAGGACAACAGGATTTAATTTACCTTGAATAACTGTTTGTACATATAGATGTCATATCCCCCATTAATCTTTCTTGTTTTGCTAAACAAGATCTTCAAAGAAGAAGATGTGCCTCAAATACTTCTTCCTTCCATAGCAAACAATAAACTCATCCTGACATTGCAGTTTCCCTTGCTCTTTCAAATTAACCTGTTGAGAGAAAATGACAAAGTTCTGACAGATAAGAGAAGGCTGCATTGATTTCACCATGTCTAAGGAAGGAGGAGGGGAGAGTATGTCTACTCTAGAGCTGAAAGTAAGGTAAGCTACAGGGAAACATGGCATAACATTCTGAGAACGTGTTGCTCTGGGTGCACAGATGCATCTGCATTGCTGATTAAAACAGAGTAATGTGAATCTGCTAGAACTGCTTTCAGATCTGTTGGATAACTGAAAGGTTCAGGTATCTCTTCATCATGCTCACATGCAATTCCAGAGCCAAACAGCATGTCTAGGCCCTCTGCTGCACACATGTCCTACAAGCAGAAGCATTTTAGGATAGGCATGGCTTCGCCCTACACACTGTTTTCTTAATTATGGTGTACAGCACTGGGCACTTCAGGATTTTGATTCATAGCTGAGTCTTACAAGCCCCAGAGCATGACAAATCATAGGTGTTAAAGCACTCCTTTCTGTCTCTCTTGGTGACGTGCTACCTTGGAGAAAAACCATGGCAGGAAAGTCAAGTGAACAGCAACGTAACAATGGGAAAATGCTTACATCACATCCTTGAATAGCATCCATAGCAAGCAGGTAGTTTCCACAGTGTAGTTGGAATTTCACCATCTCCTCAGCAGCCCTCAGATCACTGAGTTCCTGCTCCTGGGCTTTTGTGCACTCCTTGATTATATCTTTCAGTAGAAGTGCACACTTGCTCATTCTTTGAATGGGCTTCAACAAATAGGAGGCCAAATCCATCTTATCACACAGATTCTGTTGCTTATTCTGCAGAAGTAGCAGAAATAGGTAAATGCTGCTAAGCTATGTTCCCTGAATGACTATAAAATCAACAAGTAAGTAAAATGATCACACAACTTACATGAAGTGAGGAACTAGACAGTAATTACTTTAAAGACAGCATTTCCATGGCTGGTTAGCAAGGCAACCGACTGTGGCTTGTTCTTGCTGTACAACGCATACATGCCAATCTGTTCTTCCTAAAAAAAAACAGAGAAGATGCTGTTAGTCCTTTCTACCTCTCTACTAATTAGTTCCTTTCTACCAATAGATTTTTTTCCAGTTAAAAGAAGCAAAAAAATTGTCTGCATATAGATTTAGGGAAGTTTATTCTAAACTGTAGCAGTACTGGTGTTTTATCCAGCCAGACATTAGCAGGACAATCAAGGACCACATATGCAGGGAACTTCACTTTCTATAGGCATCAACCCTTCCAGATCCAACACTCTGTAAAACCAGGCAGTTGTAGTCATAGGTATTTCATTTTTCCAGAGCAAAAGTTAATATAACATCAAAATTCTTAACCAGCATGGTTACTCTTAGAACAGCACTAACATCCTATCTACCTGATCTAATTTCTTCAATATACGAGTACAGAAAATTCCTATGAGAATGGGCTAATGTCTCATAGCATTAACAACTTGCAGGAGTTGTAAGGAGTTCAGCTACTGAATGCAGCACAGACAGAAACGCAGACACTTCCCTGCACAGCACTACCCTGGAGAGAAGATGGGATCATGCCCAAATTACAGGCTACTAAGCCTTAACAGGAAGCTCCCTTAAGCTCCCTAGAAAGGGGAAAGAATGAGAGGGAGAGAGAAAAAAACAGCTTGCCCAACATCCAGCACGACCATGGGAAACTCTCTTGTCATCTGCTTAGAACATTGAATGAAAAAAACGCTTGAAATATTTGTCCCCCTGTCTTGGGAAACACATGAGTATCTTCCTACCTTTAAACTAAATATGTTCAAATATATTATCCAAAGGTAAATAAACAGATCTTCCTTTCATAAAACAACCTGAGCAATGAAATACAGCAAGAAAAGTTTGCTTTCAAGAGACAAACACAAACAGTTTATTATCTTCCATTATCCATTTTTTATCTATTGTGAATCCAGCCAGACACTGTTATGCCCTATAGGTATTTGCAAGACCGATGCATAGCTGTTTGATTAGAGAATACAATCATAAAAAATCAAAGCAAAGGATTATAGTCCTTTTCAAATAAAAAGCACAACATTTTTTTGCATCTTTCAGATCTCTAACTTCCTACATATACTTCATTTCTCCTTCCTTCCATTAAGAAACAATTAAAGGAGAAAAACATCATGAAAAGGTAAAGCAAAAACCTTACTTTCCCACTCAGAAATAATTTCTTTTGGTTTTAAATCCAGGTTTTCTAAGAATAATTAAAGAGAAATTTATTTTTAAAAGTGGATCTGACCTAAGTGATGATTAGCTCCTGCATCAGCATTTTTACTCAATCATGTCAAAGAAAACCTCACCATTGCTCCCAGTTACATTAAAGGCTTGTATTCTTGTCTCCCTGCCCCGTATTTTGTTATCCTAGCAGAGGAACATATCAACTATTAATGTTAATGAAATTCTGTAATGAGAAAATACCACAGCCTAGCTGAGCTGGGAACAGATTGCTTCAAGGCCAAAATTCAAGCGCTTTTTTCCAAAATAGTCCAAATACAAGAAGCAAGTCCAATACAAGAATACAAATAGGAATAAGTATGTCATTAATGATCATTTCGGGATTGATACCTCAGAAAGAGGCACAACAGTGATTTTCCCAAACAGCTTGAAGAAAGAATATTCCAGTTCTGTTCCTCTGCATCATACATTGATGATGTAGAAGAACCACCAGAAATTCAAAGCTCGCTTCTTCGTCAGTTTACCACAAGAGCTTTTCAGTTTTGCGCGTGGCCTTCAAAGCATCCTGATATCAGAAGCAAAACAGACTTTTTTCTGGCCTGGCCATCATGAGAAAAATGAAGTAACAACTGAATTTCCAGATGAGATAATTCAAACAAACAAAAAAAGTTTCATTTTTCATACCATCTACTTATTTCAAAACAAATGTACTCTCAGTTACCAGGCTGTTCTTTTCCCTAACAGTACTTATGCAGATTTATTTGGACAAACCAAACAGAATACCACATAAAAGTCGATGCCTTGTTTTCATCTACAGCCTAATTATGCTCTTTCATGTAATGCTACCTGAATACAGGCATGTAATGGCAGACAACAACTTCAAAACATGCTACTGGAAACATATTAAAGTGAAGTGGGTTCAGAAAGAAAAGGGAAAAAAAAAAACTAAACATGCAACTTGAAGTCAGTAGGTTTAATCCAAGACCATTTTAATGACATAAGAAGGTGGTCAACTATTTACATGAGAAAAATAAAACATAAACCCACACAGTTCACAGGCGGATTTAAAAAAAACTAAAAAACAAAACCCAAACCAAACAAACATTCCTTTTAAAAAGTCTCAGGAAGTTTCTTTTTTCTTGATCAGTTGCGTTTGGAAAAATGCCCATTTGCCTACTTTTAAACAAAAGTTTAAAGAGATGCAGTAAGTAAAACAGATGAAACTAGAAACTAAGGGCTTGATTCCCTGCTGACACACAACATGAACGTGTCAATATCTAAAGTTAACATCTGTGAAAGAAATCTCTGGTTCTAATTAAGTTAGAGCCATGTTAAAAGAGGCTGCAGCTGGTTCCCCTCTCCCTCCATTCCCCGACACACAAGAGAATCTAGAGAAACAGAAGAAAATTAAGCTATACTTCAAAGAAAATCCTGTAATATAATTTTTAAAAAGCTACAGACAAAGTTACTGATTTTGATAGATCTAAGGCAACTTTAAGTTTGCTTCTAGTAAATTCCAAGAACAGTAAAGACTGTATTGTAACTCCTAGGAGTTACAGGAGTTGTAGGAGTTACTCCTACAAAGTAAGTCCTGTAAGCCTAGGACTAAAAATCAGACTTAATATAAAAATCACTGCTATTCATGCTTTGACAAAAATCTAAACCAACATTAAACACAAAATACTTTCCCTGCAGATGATCATGGCTTTTCTACATGTAAATAAATTTAAAAGCAGTGTTGGAAAATAAGTGAGGAACATGTAAAGAATAAAGTTCAAAGGGTCAACCAAGAAGAAACAAAAGAAAACCTAAGAATATCCTGGTAAAACCAGATCTTCCAGCAAGTGATATTTAACAATGGAGAAAATTAAGCCTTAAAAGGAAGAATGACCCTGAATTCATGACCTGAAAAGCATGGGTTTGGGGTCTACGACCACCAGCAACCACCAGAGGACCCCCACGTGAAAAACTGAGCATGCGTTATGCTAAATCATCATTATGTAAGCTATAATTAACATAGTCCTGCCTAGTAGTTTGAAAACCTATGTATATGGAAAGATATACTGTATAAATGAACCTAGATCTGTGTAAACTGGTATGCATGTTAGGCGGAAGGATCCCCCGTGCATCCAGCGGTGCAATAAAGAGAATGCCTGCTTCTTAATGCTACATTGATGTTAAGAGGTTTATTCCCGATTCCGGTGACAGCAGGAACTGTTGAATACATTTATGCATGAAATCTTATCTTTAAAAAAAAAAAAGTACCTTGTTTTGCTTTATCTAAAAAACTCCAAATCACAAAACCAAAAAGATCCCCCAACCCCCACAGAACCATTTGAAAATAAAGGAAAAGACATGAAACTTTTAATTGCAGAATAAAAGCATCTATTATGGAGGTATTCAGAAATTCCAATAATTTTCACATGTAGCAAAGCTTACATATGCAAATAAACTAGTAGCTTTGTTAATCTGCTTCCTAAGAGTGGTTATTGTGCAGCTGAGAGCGCTGCTAGTTTCTACAGGAAAATTGCAGCCTTGCCAAGCTGTCAGGAAAAATTTGAAAAGCCCACGGCATTTGTGGTCTTAGAATTTGATCTGTGTAGGCGAGATTTTAAATCAGCTACATCTGCAAAGGGCTAAGTATGTTTTTTAATTATTGCAGGACTGGTTGCACAGGACAAGTAATGCTAACGAGCTGATAAAAATTCATAGATTTTATAAAGTTTAACATGAAAACTGGATCCATCTTAGAAATTATTTTACATGAAAATAAAATAACACTTTTCACAAAAAAGGATGCAATTAAAATAATTACAAAATCATGAACATTCATGGTTTTTAAGTGAAAATACTGTTGCATCATTATTAAAAGTAGCATGTATTGATCTATTAAAATAAAAAAAAACACATAAACTTCTTCTAAAACACTTATTTATATAGAAAAAACATCACTTTAGACATCCATTCCTGCACTAACTAAAGTTAATTTATGTCTTCCAGAAGCACGGAGGCCATAACTTAGAAAAGATTGTAATACCATTCAGCAAAACTGCTAAGCATGTGCTAAATTCTAAGATCATTAGAGTTACCTCAGGATTTGATTAAATTTAAAAATAGGTTGACTTGTTGATAGTTTGCTGAACTACAGTCCTGTAAATTTATAGCAGACAGCCACTATAAATAAAATAACCCACAGTTCAGATACTGTTACAGACATAATGAGTAAACTTGCTCAATAAAGAACACTGCGGTGATAATGAATTTAACTTCAAGGAGATTATTTCGCTTTGGAATAGCCTACGTGAATCCAGGAACATCATTCTGGTCATGAATTACTAATTAATAGGGATTAATTGAAAAATGTTTTGAAGGAAGACAGAAGAACTATATTTTTAAGACCTTCAATTTTTGGTGCCAGACTGTATAGATACATACATACTTTTGTTTATTAATATTGATTTAATCTTCCATCTCCAGAGAAGTCACTGGTAAATTGGTCAGCCTACCAAGCTACATCATCCCAGAAATGGATGGTCTTTACTCCAAAAAATAAAAAATATCCTATAATAATGTTCAAATCTGTTAGCAGACATGAGGGACTGAGGAGTCAGGAGAGTACTTCAGAAACTGCCAATTCTATGCCCCTCCTTGTACCTTATATCACTTAGATTTCCTGAATATTTTGTGTTAACCTAAGGTTCTTTAGTAAATGGCATCAACAGGTTGTTTTAAATGAACATTTAATTGCAGAACACACCCAAAATCCCACCCGCAAAAGTAAATAGAGCCAATCTTTATTTTTGCTACTTTATGCATTGTTAGATTTAAGTTATTTTGTAACTTCGATTTTGTAATTTTTTGCAGACCTTTTGCTTACTTCAGACACTTGATTCAGCTGAAGAAATATATCAAAGCTACAAATGTCATTTAAGTTTTCAAGCAATTTCAACATGCAGCTTTTCTATATGTGCTGGTTGTGGCCAGCCCAAGAATTAAGTTTTCTGCTGTTGCAAAAGCATGCTAAGCCCCAGAAAAATGAGACACAGGAGTACTGGAAAAAACCAGAACATCTCTATTTATACTCTGCTATAATCACTAGCCTGCAAAGAGTGCTACAGTTGTTTATATTTGGACGTAAAAATGGTTCAATTGAAATTATGAGACTACTTCCAAGGAGTAAAAATTAACGCACGTTTGTAAAGCCTACAGTTTAAATCTTGAATTCATCACTCTTCTACTCAGTTCACTCAATTTCAATGAGAATTTTCCCCAAGTAAAAAAAAAAAAAAAAAGAAAAATCCTTGCCATCTCCATTGTTCCCTCAACTAATCCAAAATGACACAAAAACATTCCTTCAGAATTAAGGTCACTGCCATTTCTGTCATCTTTTGAGCTTTACTTTTCAAAAAGCATTTTCTTTTTGCTCCTCACTTAAGAAATTATGATGTAATAATTTCTTACCTTCCACCTGTAGTCTTTTCCTCTTCTTCTGTATGATGGATTCTTGAGGGAGAGGATAAACTTCAGTCTCTACTTGTTACTTCAAAATGTGTATAGATATATATTTTTGGATGAAATGGAAATAGTATAGGTGTTATTAGTAGCTAAGAAGGGATCACAGTTAGGCGTGGAAACTAGCATATGAGAACTGTAGAATCTCCAAGGTAATAGATAATTCCCAGGCCAGTTAAGAGGGTACTGGCACTGCATACTTTACTAACAAGCATATGTTTCACCAACTAGCATCTCCTCAAAGAATGCAAAGCTGTAATGCTTCAAGGAATAATAACAGGAACATCCTCCTACAGGGAAGGTCATAAAGATAAAGGGATGCCACAACCATGAAAACAACGGCAGTCATGACCGCCGACCCAACTGAGGGATGAAAGGACTACCCCCTCCCCCCTTTTTGAGCATGCGCAGTGAATTAAAAATCACACTAGCTTTAAATCAAAGCGGAGAAAATACAGACCAATGGAAGAAGAGGATGCTTAGTCAGTCTAATGATTATGTATTAGATGGGTGTGGTATGTTAATTTTCCTGTATAAATGTTGAAGAGAATTGCAGTAGGTGCGCTTGATTTGTGGAAATATTCCACCTTGCACCCTGCACAGAATAAAACAATGTCTCCTCTCTAAACATACTTCATGTGTTTCGGGAGTTGTTCTATAAAACAGGTAACATATTTACCAAAGGACTTCTAATATTCAAACACTACATGTATTTTTTCTCATTGGTGTTATTACCAGCTACTTTGAGTCTTTTGATATAAACGCCTGTGTATCCATGGTGGTGAAATTCACTGTGGCTGCCTCCAGGCTGGCTAAATGCAAAGCTTTGCGTTTTCTTCATAACCTTTTTGAAGTGGTTGTTTCCTGTAATAGGTAGATGCTGAGTGGATTGGCTCAGAATAGAGGTGTGAGGTGCACACACTGTTTGTGTGCTTTGAATTCCAGTTTCTTTCTTTGCATCCACCTACCTTTTCAAGTCCAAGTGGAGCAAGCAACTGTAGTGGAGATGCAGATATTTCCACAGTTACTTCCATATTTTGTTTTACATTCCTATGGTCTAAAAAAGATGGTACTCCTAGTGGCCGACTATTATATACAGGCTTAATTTTGTCCACCCAAATATTGTCATTGTTGCTAGAAGAGTGATTAGGGGACTGGCTTAGCAGTTTCACACCTTCAACATCAAACTCGTCGCTGATCTTCATAGGAGTTTCCTTGAGGACTTTATGAAAATATTCCCTACTGGAATCTTTGAGGGCTTCAGAAAGGAATTTGGCTAAATGGTGGTTTGTTTGCTGACATCTTAGCCACAAAATGTGCCATTGCTTTAGTTCTTTTTTGCTACCCAGTGCCAAAACCATCTTATCCATTTTTATAAAGTTTTCTCCAGAAAACTTTGTACCTTCCTGATGGTAGGTTTGCAGACAATGAATCAAAGACGGAGAATATCTGGCCTTTGCAGTTAAAAGTGAAAGACACTCACTGCAATTTAACATCCACTCTTGTGCCTGGATTAGAAGCAAAAAGTACAGTTAAGCAGTAAAAGTCTGTGTATGTACTATATTTTCTCTCTAAGGATTTAAAATTACTTAAGAAAAACTCTTTGCACAGATCTTGGCACAATGTAAGTGCAGTGAGCTCCTCTCCCATTACATTGTACCCCTTAAGTAAGTCCAAAAATGAGAAAGAATAAAGATTTATCAGAAACCCCAAACCATTTAAGGTCAAAAGAATAAATAGAATAAAACTATTTCCATTTAGAAAAGCACTGAGCTCAGTGCTACATCTGATCTCAGTTGCAGAGAGATGCAAAGATGACTGAGAAAGCAGAAGAGTGATATGAAATTCCACATGGTCTTCCTGTCTGAGATCCGCTGAGCTTCTAAGACCCCCAACATGTGTACCATCATGCACATGTACATTTCTCTTCCTGTATTACTGAAACTATGAAAGAATTATTCATTTAACAGAAAGAAGAGGTATGGCTTCATTTCAGGTTCAAGATTATCAAAATTTCTGGCTAGCAAGGCATGTATGCATGGAGATCATATATTCAGATAGAACATGAGAAACAGTACACTGTACAGGTTTCTCTAAATCCTGCATATATACTTGCACAGGGAGCAGAGATGCCATATGCAGCCATTAGAGAAAGTTTGTCTAATTCAGCTGAAAACTGGTTGAGCTGAAAATTTTACATTACTCTTAATACAGGTCCTGCTTGTCACATAATTGATTCTTTGGGATTCCACAACAGGAACTCTGAATTATCTGCTCCTTGCTGCTCTGTGATAACAGTTAAATGCCCTGTATATTTGTCCAAATTCTAATTTTAGTTCTTCAAGAGACTGTATGGGACTGCCAAGTAACAGTAGTTTGTCTGTTGTCACTGCCTCATTCCTCTTATATTCAGCAAAGCCTAGCTTAAGGCATAGATGCAAACACATTTCTCTTACCATCTCATAAAACTCATACAAATTGACTAGTTTTGTCAGCTCAATCTTCCTCCTCTCTGTATAATAATGTTGCTCAGGTATTTCTCAAAGATTTGAACTTTTTCTTCCATATTTAATGAACAATCGTCTTGCACCAGTTGCATTCTTTTCCCCTAATATTGCTAATAGGGGATGAAGAGAAAAATAAACAAGCCATATGACATATCACTTCACTTACTATTCACATTCTTGCTTCTCATTAGCTGCATACCACATTAACAAATCTTAGTGTCAGTTGTAATGCATACAAAAGCTGAAAAATAGAGTCTTGCTGATTTTGCTTCTGTCATGCTATTTTTTTAGTTTGGATTTGGAGGGTGTAGAAGGAAAGGGAACATCACAATGGAACAGAAAAAAAACCACAGAAAATTTAAATAAGTATTTAATAGCAGGGAAAGCTGCAGTAACAATCCATCCTTATGATAAAGTCCAGTGAAATTCATGTTTTGGTCAACAAAACTATTCTCCTGGAAGGAACATCTGTATTAGAAGTAAGAATTTCACACAATGAACTTTTCTACCCAACAAAAATCAGTGAGCATCTAAGTCTCCTTTTCCACCTTTGTTTGCCTTCCTATGTAACTGCTAGTTGCATCTCCCACAGCTTTCATTGAATATGACCCAAACACATGGCACAATGGTTAGCCTCCCACAAATGCTTACTCATATTACTATAGCAAATGGCAAGATTTTTCTAAACCTTTCTGTAGACACGTAGGGGAAGGTATCTACAGGCCTGATGCACAATGTAATGAAGCTTATAGGGTGTTTTTCCTGGGTAACTGCATTGGTTCAGTCCCACTGTCATGGGGAGTACACTGTACATGGAAATCAAAGATTTTCAGCTCAGTTGTAACACTTGTTACACAAATTACTGCAGTGACATATTGCTAAATGAGTTTTATTGGGATGCTTGAAATGGGGTATACCTTGATCTGAAAGTTTTTGGACAGGATGGCCAGTCACTGTCTGAGGGGTGTTGGCAAGAGTCCCCTCTGAAAACATCCAAAAGTGCTGGCAACTTTTACCTGTACTGGAGATCATAGAATGTTTGAGGTTGGAAGGGACCTCTGGAGGTCATCTGGTCCAACCCCCTTGTGACAGTGTGCTTCCCCCACCCCCGACCTTTATCTCCAGCAACCCTGCTCAGGTGATAACCACCAGTGGTGGTCCTAATGGATGCATCTGGTCATGATGGCTGCATCAGCTTGAAGTGGATTCCGGAGACAGATAACAACACAAAAGCCTAGGGCTATTGTGCAATGCACCCACCAAAGAAACTAAAATCTGTGGTGGGCATGCAAATATGACTATGGGTCAATCATCTTACCCCCCATAAATAGTGAGCAGCCCAAGAGCCCTTTGAGCATTCCTGCATGGCAGTGGGCTGCACGCCAGGATCTCCCCTTGAGCAGGGACGCCTCTCAAGGTTACTCCTCAAGGTTAAGAGATTCCTTGCCGCAACAGATCCTCGGTAAGTGACTAATAGCATGCTAAACTTTGAAATCTTAGCTAAGTGATACAAAGGATTGATTGTGCACATATAATCCTTTAGACATAAACCGTTGACCAAGTCTGGGACTAGGATTGGATCCAGCCACACCTAGACTTCTCTCTGAGAAGTGAGTCTAGAAAGAAAGGGGATCCTTTTCCAAACCTCATGACTCAACGGGAGGGTCTCCCTGACAGTTCTGTCCGACCCTGTCCTCTATGCAGTAAATGGTCAGGTGTACCTTGCCATCGAATCTTGTTAAAAGTGTCGCATTGAACTTTGTTAACTCCCTATTCTATATCAATAAACTATATTTTTTCTTCTCTCTTACAAGTG
This sequence comes from Mycteria americana, assembly GCF_035582795.1. Classification (NCBI taxonomy): domain Eukaryota; kingdom Metazoa; phylum Chordata; class Aves; order Ciconiiformes; family Ciconiidae; genus Mycteria; species Mycteria americana. Next base: position 59,124,803 of record NC_134366.1, read on the forward strand.
AAGTGCACTCTCACTCCATCTGCGACAAATTGGTGTAGTCAGCAGGATGGCAAGTAGTATCACTGATTATTTACAGAGGCATGGAGTGAATCCGAGTCCCAGATTCTCAGCAGAATGGACTCGTGACAATTGGCATAATTGGGATGCCATTGAAGAACACCTAAAGGTAACTAGAGGCCGCACATAGGATGGAAAAGGGAAAGGAGTTATCTGCAAGATGCTAGGTGCCTGTTTAGAAGCTGCACATCAGGAAAGAGACAACAGAAATAAAAAGGACCAGGACCTAAAGAAAGAAAAAGAAAGACAACCGAGTTGTTACTGTCTTTAAAAATTGAACAAGTGCAGAAACAGTTACAGGAGGAAAAGGAAAAAACAAAAGTTGGGAGAAAAGGTCAAAATGGTGCTTATACAGTCTCCCTGCTCTCCTGACATCGTACAGATTAGGAAACTAATAGTTCCCCCTGAAGACTGGGATGGAGGCATCTGGGGTGATCCTGACAATAACAAGCCAGAAGGCGACGACCCTTTGTTCCTCATAAATCCTCCTGGATACAAAGCCAGACCCGTTGTTAAAACAGAAAGAAATGTGGGACCTTGGGGTGGTCATCCACGACATACTACATGAACCATCCCCTGGGATCCGTTGCAATTGACAAATTTGCAAGAGAGAGATAGCAAAAAAACAGGTGACACTGAAACAGAATACTTGTGCCGAGTATGCCTCAGTGGTGGTGACCGAATAATGTTGAGTGAGTGTCGTGGTTTAGCCCCAGCCGGCAACTAAGCACCACGCAGCCGCTCGCTCGCTCCCCCCGGTGGGATGGGGGAGAGAATCAGAAGAGTAAAAGTGAGAACACTCGTGGGTTGAGATAAAGACAGTTTAATAGGGAAAGCAAAAGCCGCGCACACAAACAAAGCAAAGCAAGGAATGCATTCACTACTTCCCATGGGCAGGCAGGTGTTCAGCCATCTCCAGGAAAGCAGGGCTCCATCACGTGTAATGGTTACTTGGGAAGACAAACGCCATCACTCCAAATGTCCCCCCTTCCTTCTTCTTCCCCAGCTTTATATACTGAGCATGATGTCATATGGTATGGAATAGCCCTTTGGTCAGTTTGGATCAGCTGTCCTGGCTGTGTCCCCTCCTAGCTTCTTCTGCACCTGCCAGAGCATGGGAAGCGAAGTCCTTGACTAGTGCAGCACTAACTAAAACATCTCTGTATTATCAACACTGTTTTCAGCACAAATCCAAAACATAGCCCCATACCAGCCACTACAAAGAAAATTAACTCTATCTCAGCTGAAACCAGGACAGTATCCACCCCTTATTCCATACCATTTACATCATGCTCAGGTCTCACACTATCCAGTACATTCTCATTACCACCATCACCCTTCCCATCCTTTGATATAATACACACATATCATTCCCTTAGTCTATGGACCATCCCTACAAAATATTTGTAAAATGTCCATAAATGTCCACAAAATGTCCACTGAGTTCATTTAGTCCATGACTTTGGGCTCCATCTCTCATGGTTGTTACTCAGAACAGGAGAGGTGGTGTGTTTCTTGGAGTTACTGGGCACCAAAGCCAGCTCAGGACACGTCACTGCTGTACTTGCACTGCTTCTTGTAAGGCTTGTCCTCCATTTGTTCAGGTGGTTCTGGCTGTAGTAATTCCTATAACATGCAATTCAAATCACGGGTTACAACAATTTAAAGGTATATCCATTACAATCTCCACCCCTGGTCCCTTTGCACCAGGATACAGGGTTTAACATTGCAATGAACTCCTCCCCTTGCCCCTGCTCCAGCTTGGACTTATCCACAGAATGTAGTACCTTCAGAAGTAAACTTGCTCCAACATGGCCTCATGCTCAGCCACTGATGCTTCAAGGTGTACCTGCTGCAGCATGGACTTTATCCACAGCCACAGATGCTTCGAGGTGTACTTGCTGCAGCATGGATTTCATCCCAGCCACAGATGCTTCGAGGTGCACCTTATCCAGCATGGACTTATCCTTGGGCCACAATCCCTTCAGAGGTATACCTGCTGTGGCACAGACATAACCATGGCCACAGACGTTTCAAGATATACCTGCTCTGGTGTGGGCTTATCCATGGGCACAGATGCTTCGGGGTGTCCTGCTCCCACGTGGATTCATCCACAGGTCACAGTCCCTTCGACTCGAGTTCACACCGGAGTTCCAGCCTGTCCAGTACAGCAGCACAGAAACAGCAGCAATGCTCTGGCCATCTGCCAGCCCAGGCGCATGGCCACTGCTGTTATCAAAATGTTCCCAGGCACAGCAGAGTAAGGTGATAAGCAGTACAGCAAGCAGCAAAAGCAAAAAGCAGCCAGTAACAAGCCCTAGACTGTAATATACAGTAAGGAAAGCAAGCCCCATGGCAAGCACAGAAGTCTGCTGTTTAATTAATAGCTAAACAGCAATAACAGCTATAAATTACATCATCTAGCACATTCCAATCAAATCTGTCATTATCTCAAACCCTTCGAGCCCCACGTTGGGCGCCAAAAAGGACTGTCGTGGTTTAGCCCCAGCTGGCAACTAAGCACCACGCAGCCGCTCGCTCACTCCCCTCGGTGGGATGGCGGAGAGAATCAGAAGAGTAAAAGTGAGAACACCCGTGGGTTGAGATAAAGACAGTTTAATAGGGAAAGCAAAAGCCGCGCACACAAACAAAGCAAAGCAAGGAATGCATTCACTACTTCCCATGGTCAGGCAGGTGTTCAGCCATCTCCAGGAAAGCAGGGCTCCATCACGTGTAATGGTTACTTGGGAAGACAAACGCCATCACTCCAAATGTCCCCCCTTCCTTCTTCTTCCCCAGCTTTATATACTGAGCATGACGTCATATGGTATGGAATAGCCCTTTGGTCAGTTTGGATCAGCTGTCCTGGCTGTGTCCCCTCCCAGCTTCTTTTGCACCTGCCAGAGCATGGGAAGTGGACAAGTCCTTGACTAGTGCAGCAACAACTAAAACATCTCTGTTTTATCAACACTGTTTTCAGCACAAATCCAAAACATAGCCCCATACCAGCCACTACAAAGAAAATTAACTCTATTTCAGCTGAAACCAGGACAGCGAGGACAAAGCGAATGCCTATTGGGGTCCGGGAGTTTTCTTAAATTTAGGACCCGACCCGACAAATACACCCCATTCTATCACCAGCCAAGCAGCTTATTGGGCTGGAGGAATAGACAGCAGGGAGCGAAGTGAACCCTCCATAATTCCCATTAAATCTCTAAGTGAGCTCTCTACAGCCATCACAAAAGCTGCTTGCATACAAACCATGCACAAACGAGGGCCCCATGATGTCCCACTGCCTGCTACAGTAAATTTTGCAATGTTAAAACCGGTGATTAGAGCAGCCCCGGCAATTCTTAAAACCCACTTAGTCGCAAAAGGAGATGAGATCAAGAAAGACACAGAACACAAGGAGGGACTAGGTGATAACGCTCAAAATGCCCACAGCAGCTCCCTACCTGGGCAGAATTGATGCACGGCATTGTTAACTACAGCTGTGAGAGGGGCTGGGACCGTGCACCAGCTGAAAAACAAAACCTGGAGCCCCGGGGAGGAGAGCACAAAGCAAGACCCGTAAAATGGGAACGGAAACTAGATCGAAGGGAAACAAATTTAAAAACCTGCAAACAGAATCTGGAGAACAGAGGAATGAATTGTGGAGGAATGCATTACCCTTAGGCATTCCCAGACCCGCGATTCAAGGTCAGCCTACTGGCATTATTTTGAGCCTGACTGAAGCATTCCAGAAACAAGATAACGGTGAAAGGAAGGAGAGTATTTCAACTCCTCTTGTGCCAGACCCCAGAAGAGGTCTGACAACCCCTTCCTCTCCCTTAGGGAGGAATTGCAGGACATGAAGTCAAAAAAAACCGAGTAGTGTCCGGAAGGCAAGTGGGCCTGCCTGTCCGGAAAGTGGAGGCTTATCAGTGGATAAGTGATAATGGCCCATACATTTTAATTTCAGTTGGTCCTCAAGGACAATTGGTAAAGTTTTTAATAGATACGGGAGCACAAACTTCACTATTAACACAAGATGCCGAGAAGCTGGGCGTACCACCCAGACGGCAAAGCGTTAAAATTACCGGCGTGAACCGTGACCACAGTGTTGAGTGCCGAACTGCCAAGGTCAGTTTATGGCTCCCGGGCGAGAAGCGCACGTCGAGTACTCGCTTTGCAATTAAAGATCACCATGAAAATATTTTAGGTTTCGATGTTTTAAAGGGACGAACCTGGCGCCTGCCGAACGGCAGCGTGTGGTCCTTCGGCTCAGACACCGGTCCCAGCCCCGGCAGCAGCCGGGAGGCTGCGGTGCGGGCGCTGCGCGCAGCCCCCGCGCTCCCCGAGCCAAAAATCACCAACGTGCCGCAATACCCCATTTCTGCTGCGGCACGAAATGGGATTTCTGAAGTCATAGCTGATCTGGAGAAACGACAAATTCTGTCCAGAACGCACTCCCCATATCACTCACCTGTCTGGCCCGTCCGGAAGCCAGACGGGAGGTGGCGTTGAACTGTCGATTATCGGCGCCGGAATGCCAATACAGCCCCGCTCACAGCTGCTGTGCCAAACATTGCCAACTTAACAGCTACTTTGCAAGCAGCTGCACACCCATGGATGGCAGCCCTAGAATGTAAAGGATACGTTCTTTATGGTTCCCTTAAAGGAGGAGGATAAAGAGAAGTTTGCTTTCACTTGGGAGGGAACACAATACACCTTTAACAGACTCCCACAGGGGTGTAAACATTCACCCACGATTGCTCATGCCGCGCTTGCTGACCTTCACAGTCTCACTCCCCCAAGAAGTGAAATTGTACCAATATATAGGTGATATTCTGATTGGAGGAACTTCCCCTGAAAAGGCTGGGGAAGCGGCAGCAGCAGTATGGCAAGCACTAAATAAAGCAGAAATTGAGATTCCACCTGGAAAATGTCAGGGACCAAGTAAAGAAGGAAAATTTTTAGGTACTTGGTGGATAGCAGGCAGTGCAGCGATTCCTCCCGATACCTTAAGAAAAATCAAAGAGCTGCAAATGCTCCAATCAAGGAAGGAGTTACAACAATTAATGGGAACTTTAGGATATTGGAGGAAGCATGTGCCTGGATTTTCTATCATTTCCCGCCCCTTATACTCACTCTTACAGAAAGACAAACCCTGGGAGTGGAAATTAGAACATAAAGAGGCGTCAAAACTCTAACCAAAGAGTTAAAAACGTATCAGTCACTGGGACCAGTACATCCACCGCGACTCTATTATAGCCGAATGGGGTTTTGCAGAACACACCGTTTACTGTAACCTGTTCCAAACTGGCCCCAATGGGCCAAAAAGACCTTTATTGTCTAGCTCAACTGCATTTAAAGAAACAGAACAACAATACTCTGAATGGGAAAAGGGACTTTTATCTTTAGTCCGAGCAGTTAAAGAAGTTGAGAAAATACATCAGGGACAACCTGTGCAAACTAGAGGACCACTTAATTTACTAGAAGCAATCCTAAAGGGGACTGCTCCCCCAGAAGGAGTTGCACAAAAACCCACTGTCCGAAAATCATATGCCTACCTAACAGGAGTTGCAGAAAATATGCAATTAACTGAAAGACACACTAAGGCTTCCAAATTGCAGATGCCCATAAACACAGACCCTTTAGCATTACTACAACCTTTTAAAGCTTCACCCATTCTGGATGCACCGCCCCTCACCGAGGGTACACCAACAGAAAACATTTGGTTTACAGGTGCTTCAGCAAAAAGGGTAAACGGTAAATGGGAACATAAGGCCATTGCATTAGATATTACCACCGGCAAACAAGTAGTAGAAGAAGGTGAAGGCAGACCACAAGTAGGAGAAATAAGAGCAGTTGTTCTGGCAGTACAGAATGGAGCAAAAATCATATATGTAGACTCTTATGCTGTGTGGGCTGGTGCCACACAGTGGCTCTGTCAATGGGAAACCTTGAATTGGGAAGTAAATAGTTTCTCCAGTTTGGAGAAACTTGGCAATTATTGCTAGAAAATTGGCAATTATTGCTAGATATAGCCAGGAAAACACCTTTCAAGATGGTAAAAGCTCATGCTAAGGATAATCAACCAGCCACAAAGTGGAATCAAAAGGTAGATGAGCTAACTAAAATTAGGAAAATCACCTTAAATCCTGAGTGGTATCGATTGGGAGAATGGTTACATCAAAACCTAGGCCACACAGGTAAAGAGGCACTCTACTTTGCTGCACAGAGTAAAGGCTGGCCTATAAACAGAAAAACTTGTGAAACTATTCTTACAGAATGTCCCCAGTGTAGATTGAAATTACAAGCAGATCATCCTGCTAAACCACCACCTTTACACATCAATGAAGGGCAAGCTTTATGGTCTACATGGCAAATTTATTATATCGGACCATTCAAATCCTCTGTGGGATATCGATACATCCTTACAGGAGTGGAAGTAGTCTCTGGCTTGCTTATGGCGACTAAATGTCGGAAAGCTGATGGGCAAAACACAGTGGGAGGGCTATCATTTTGGTTCTCAAATCTACCTACTCCTGATGTCATCCAAAGTGATAATGGCTCACACTTCTCGTGTAAGGAAGTGCAAGATTGGGCAAAACAAGAGGGAATTAGATGGGTATTCCACACCCCATACTACCCCCAATCAAATGGGATGGTAGAAAGAGCTAATGGCTTGTTGAAAAGGAATCTCAAGCCACATGAAGCTCAATGGGATACAAGACTTCCCAAAGTTCTCCATCAATTAAATAATCAATACGGGCCTACTGGAAGCCCTGTAAGCCAAGCATTCTTTGTAAAAACTGAGCTTAGCACTCCACCTACTAGGAAAAGAGAATATCCGATGACATTACAGCCAGGACAGCCTGTGATGGTCAATTTACCATCCACTGGTACTGTGCCTATGACTTTAATTAAACCTCATGGCCCACTTGCCTGGCAAGCTACCAATAGGAGTGGTACAAAATACAGAATTAGTGCATGATGGATTTTTCCTTCTTCTTAATGGGGTAACCTGTTCAGACTCTCCCCACCGAAATGAGTCTCTATTTTCTCTTACAGCTCCCCACAGGATAGGAGATGGAAATGCTGTGTTCATGTTAGTATTTCAAACCCTAGCAATGCTGCTCCTCTTAGCCTGTGGTCAAAGAACGCTAGAGTGGCCATGGTTACAAGCTCATGTTAAGTACACTGGGAGTATGGGAATACGTTCTAGTAAGGGAGCTTTAAAACTTTCCACCATGGTCATGCACCCAACTGCAACATATTTAGAAAATGAATGGAGCTGGGATAAAGATGAAGTTGATGATAAAGTTCCCCAACTTCAGGGAATAGCAAGGAAAGAAATTCAAATAGGATGCCAGATGATCAATGGGTCTACCTGTGAGAAGGCATCTCAGATTTCTGTGTACAACACTACATCAAACCCAATAGCCAAAGATACGAAACTTTGCACCTCTGAAAGACTGGACTGTTGGTACAATTTTACCTTAGTACAACCTGTTTTTGTAGTCTGCCTCTGGGCTTATCATAGCGTGGGACTATCCTTTAAATTTAAAATAGACATTACTGAGCCTAGTACAACAACATCCACCCTAATTGTAAAAGATAAGAAAATTCTAGCCCCGCAGATTTCTGAAGTTGGACCATCTGTGATCAAAAATAAAGGCCAACAATGAGTGTTATTTAATCCATCATGGTCTCTTAAACAAGTAGAAGTACTGATGCAAATTAATATCTCTGCAATCAAACCGACCTGTTCACCATTCCTCAGTACATCCTATGCAGGATGGTTAGCATGGTTACATGGGCGAACACTCACCTTTCCAAGATGAACAAGGAGAGATGTGACCGGTATCACACGACAGGATTGGGAGTCTTAAATAGTATAGATGCTGAAGCACTCGTACATAAACTGAGCACAACAACAAGTGATCTAAACAAATCAGGATACCCATTGCGGTCTTCTCTGTTAGCATTGGGAACTAACCAGTGGCTCTTATTTGATATATTACCTCAGTGAGAAAGAATTAATGAAAGGAACCACCGAGTGTGGATGCACTTGGTGTAGCCCAAGGTAGTGTTTCTCTAGCTCTTAGTTGTATCCAAGCTCAACTGTGGATGCAATCTATGATAGCAGCAATTATAAGAGAAGGTGAAGAGGGCACCTCACCCACTGAAATTTGAAAGATAATTTGGGATGATGCAACTAAATTTCAAAAAGAATTCCAATCCTGGTGGTATTTAGCCAATTTCACTTATGACCCCATCAGCAATAAGGTCACAGCTTTAGTCTTAATACACAATGCTTTGGTATACGACATATGCCCAATCATTGCATTAGGATTAAATCACAATGGAACTATACTCTATCCATTAGAGCATAGAGCGTGGGCCCAACGAAACGGAAACAAATGGCAAACTGTTGATGTTAACACATGCGTTGTACATGAACAATAAGGATTTATTTGTGAGAGTAACACCATCAAAGCCCAAAACATTTGTCTTGACACTGAACAAAATGTTTGTCATTTTGAAATATATCCCGATGAAACCCCTGAAACTGTACTTGTATATATTGGAAAAGGATGTGTTTGTATGAGAACCCTTTGTGATTTTATATTTGTAGATAACATTACTGTAGATACAAGCAATCACTCAAATATTTGTGTTTGTAACTTTACTAAAATTATGGGCTGCTACTTCAATTATTCAGCTCCTATTACGTCTTATCAATTGTTACAATCTAATTACATATTGAGTCAAGGTTTATTGCCTACCCTCATCAGAATGAATCTTACATTGGTGAAGAAACTACTACAACACAATGACCTGTGTCAACTGCTGGAACGCATCCAAAACGATGGACACAAAACTCTGATCACCATTCATCATGACGCAGAAGAGACACACCATGTCTTGGAATGAGTGAAGAAGGATGGAGAACACCATCGGTGGGAAACTCTTCTTGGATGGTCACTGACAGCAACGGGAGTGTTTAATCTTATGCTTCACCCAGTTGTGATTTTACTAACTCTTAACTTTAATATGTCTATTGCTTATAATTATATTGTATATAAAAGTTTGGTACATGATAAATAACCCAACTTCGACCACCCAAAACAAATTAACGCATAACAAATAGCAGTGCTTCACTGTCTACTTACTGTGGATCTATAAGCGCACAAACTATCAATGTACTATTTATGGCACAGAGGCAAGAGGTGACCGTACCACCGCTCCGTGAAGGTAAGACGAATTGACTACAGTCACAGGGTGGAGTGTGGCAGTGTGCTCCCCCCTCCCCCGCCCCCACATAAGCAGTAACCACCCGTGGGAGTGGTCCTGAGGCTGGACTTTGGGGACGGATGGCAACAAAGTAGCCACGGGCTGTCTGAAGCAGTGATCCAAAGGTCTTGCTGTTATGCAAATATGACCATAACTCAATCATTCCTTAAACAGCGGACAGCCCAGGGCCTGCTGAGCTCTCCCGCACAGCAGCGGGCTGCACGCCAGGATCTCCCCTCGAGCAGGGACGCCTCTCAAGGTTACTCCTCGAGGTTGAGAGATTCCTTGCCGCAACAGATCCTCGGTAAGTGACTAATAGCATGCTAAACTTTGAAATCTTAGCTAAGTGATATAAAGGATTGATTGCACACATATAATCCTTTAGACGTAAACCATTGACCAAGCCTGGGACTAGGACTGGATCCAGCCACACCTAGACTCCTCTCTGAGAGGGAGTTTAGAAAACAAGGGGGTCCTGTCTGAACCTCATGACTCAAGTGGAGGGTCTCCCTGACAGTTCTGTCTGACCCTGTCCTCTATGCAGCAAATAATCAAGTGTAGCTTGGCATAGAATCTTGTTAAAACACTGTCGCATTTACCATTGAACTTTGTTAACTCCCTGTTCTATATGAAAAAAGTATGTTTTTGTGTCTCTCTTATGAGTGAAGTGTGCTCTCACTCCATCTGTGACACCCCCCAGAGAGTTTTCTTTTTATCCTAAAAAAACCCCATATAAACAGTAAAATTCTGCAAAAATATTCATTAGTCTGATTATGGTCTGGTTGAATTGATTGCTATATAAAAGGGTCAACATAATCAGCATTGTCTTTTGCATCATCCATCAACCATTCTTGTTTGTTTATTCAAAACAGGGCTTGGGGCTAGATGGGAACAATATATGATCACAGAAAGGATCTCCAGAATAAACCAGAAGCCTCCATATGAGCAATTTTTGTCTTTGGAGGTTAATAAATCAAGTGGACTTCCCATATTTGGGTATTTTGAAATGGCACACAACCGTATCTCCAGTCCTTCCATAGGCTTCTTCAAAACATTTATATTAATCTAAATCTTGGGGGGAGAAAAAAAGTCTTAAAGTATTGGTTCCTGATGTGGTTTGTGTCAGGAAAAAAATAAAGGGAGAATAAGGGGAATAAGCGTATGGGAAGAACAACAATAATTGTGAAAACACTCAAAAAATTAGAGCTTTTCTTAATTTCTAGTTCTCTTCTGCTTTAAATACCACAATGTACAAGTACAGCAGAAGCTTTATTTACACCTAAACAATAAGCGTTAGTACAGCTTACAAGTCTTTCAAGGAAATTATTCTTTTTAGTATCTTACATAAGCCAGAAAGCAGCAAAAGCACATTTATTGCAAATCCAGCACAAGAGGTTTCAGTTCTTTTTTCAGTTCTTTCAGAACCTTCCTAGCTCAGGTCTCACATTCTAATACTCCTGAATGAGTCATGAATTGCAGCTCTTTGACAGCCTGTAGCTACCTTTTACTGCGTATAATCTCCATTAATTGCACAAACAAATCTTGCCTGCAAAATATTATTTTCAAAATGCAGTTGACAGAACACCATCAAAAAACTGAGAACGTGAAATCATCCTGCTCCCTCTTAATATTCTTTTAAAAGGCAGTTAAGTTATACTTTTGTTGTAAGAAAGAAAATATTCACTGGAGGGACTTTTTCTGTGAGACTATATTCAACCAAAATCAGTTGGAAATACATGAAAATTGGGTGTTCCTGCCATACTATAAAATAACCAGAAAAGACTATTATGGAGGAACAATAGTGGTCCCAAATAAAATTACCACTTATCATTAGCAAGAAAATCTACATTTAACTGCTTTAAGGAAACCTGGTTTGCAAAAGGATTTATAAATTAAGCTTTAAAGCAAAGTCCTTAGTTTGGAAAATTCCTTGTTTCTGTTTTCAAGAAATTCTATCGTCAGCCTACAAACTCTATTTTGAACATGCTGTTATACATCTGCACAAAGCACATCTGCACAAAGCACGTGCAGATGTATAGGAATTTGTTATTAAGACCTTTGACATCCATTTGCATTAAACATGCCCTCCCTTGAGGATCACACAAAAATCTTTACATGATCTAAGAGCAATCAGAAAATGGGAGACTAACAGTTTTCACAGTCACTAGGCCTGTGATTTTATCCTCTTTACTATGATGACTATTGTAAGGCACCAAGTGGCTTTGGACCCAACCACCAAGTATTTCAGAGATCCGAAAGATCTATTTTCTTAAGAAAATAGCTAAACTGAGAAAATAATTTAAAAAAAACCTGAGAAAATAGTTTAACTGAGAAACGTATTTTGCTCTTTATGATACTTTACTGTATTATATTCTAAAGTTAATTTTACAATTCAGCTTTGACATGCTCTTTTAAATTGTATGCCAAATGACTCTGTCCAAGCTGAGTAGAGACAAATAATGGAGGAAATCTTGGTTAACATAGAAAACAGTTGGCATAGAAAAGATCTGAGTACAAAAGAAAATCCATCTTTTCATCAAAATTGCACAGAGCAACTCTTTTCACAGCAATAAAAGTTAGGGAGTAGAAAAAAGATGTAGGAAAACTGTTCCAGTTCAAGGGCTGATAAAGGATGCTAAATAAAGGCAAGGAGAAGACACACCTCTGCAGACACCATGGTAAATTTGGAAGGATTACATGGAAGTCAGAGAACAAAACAGAGCAGGCATAATAGTTCAAAGTTATGGGTTTTGTTTGTTCTTGTTTTGTTTGATCAAGAACTCAGAACATTTACACAATCCTATCATATAAATGAGTAAAAGTTGCAAGACAGTCTTCTACATTCTTAGGTAAATTCTGAATGAGATCAATGGGGACAACTGTTCTGTATTGTCTCTTTTTAGGCTGAACAATTCACATTCTCCCAGTGCTACTACCTAAGTTCCGTAGTCGATTACCTGTAAAAAAGCCACCTTAATTCCTTCACGCACACATACTTTTTTCTCCATAAAACAAATTACTTTTTGACACCATGGGGTTCAAACCCACCATAGACATGTGTTTCCAGAAAATTATGCACCGACACTGATAGAAAAACAAATTTACAGTGCGGCTAACAGGTCAGACCACAATGCTTTTCAGCAGATACATCATAATTTTGCTCGCAAAAAAGAACTGTAGTTCAAAGGCACATGCTTTTTTAATCCCAGAGTAGAAAAAGCATATGTAGTTATCTTTCAGGATCACCTTTTCTGTTCCACTCCCACACGACAGCTTGATTTATATATAATAAATATTTAAGATGTACATATTAACATAGCCCCTACTAAACTAAAGGATCCAATCCTGCAACTGCTTGCAACTGCAAGTTATTCTAGCATAAGTAGTATAAAACTGGCAGCAACTGTTTTCAGGAGCAGAACTGTATTCTACAGGAATAGGCTTGGATTAAACACTGACAACTAGTGATGATTCTTCTTCAGCCTAATGTTTGCAAATTCACCTTCCCACAAAGTGTTAGCTGCAATCACTGCCTTTTTAACATATAAAAAAATTAAGAACGTAGTTCGTCACACAAAATACTTGATGCAATGTGGAAATGCAGCATAGCCAGATAAGTCATGACCTAGAGGCCAATGTAAGTCCTGTTGTTTAAAATGCCTACACAAATGTTTCCAGGAAACAAGACCATGCAGATCTTCTGGCAATGGTTTTATTAATCCATGCTGGGAAATATATATTGTTTTCCTCCGTTATTTCTCTTCTGACTGTACTGAATACTGACTACCACTGTGTGCAGAAAGAATTAATGAGTAATACTAGCCTATTTAAAACACAACACACTTTGAATTGGAGGGATACTTAACCAAAAGTGTTAGTTGCGTTAGGTTTACTCTGAAGTAACTGATTTTTTGAATTTATAAAATATTTTCTAAATTGTTTTTCAGGACCAGCATGTTAAATGGTTGGCTTTACTGAAGAATTCTGTCAAAAGACCAATGTCCCAGTAACCTCTCTCAAAGTTTTTGTTCTGAATATGTCTCCTCTGGTACTAATGGTTTGAAGCAGAACTAACCTTCAGTTCACAGGTCACTTGATATATGGAGTTTTAGAATTATGTCTAGGTGCTTTTTCTTTGCACAAAGAAAGAAATAAAAGAAAAATTCTTCTTTTTTTCCCCCCACATTTTCCAGTATTGAAAATGTACTTGTAACTGTTCTGAACTCAAAAACTGCTGTCAAAAACACAAAATAAATCTATTTCTAGTAGAAAGAGACTTAAAAACCAGAATATGGAATAATGTTAATGATTTATAACAGACTTTGGGAAGAACTTAGTTTTACACTTTCTTTTTAAAATTATGTAATATTTAAAACCTGCAGGGCTTTAACTACTGCAGAGATATTTGAAGGATGCAGAGGGTACTTCATTAGCAAAAACATACCCAAAAGTTTTGCTTGTGTGAAGACAATGTACCAGCACCAAAGATTTATTATCCTGAAAACACAACAAAAATAGCTAACTGGCATTAAAGCTACTCCATGATTTACTGTCTGAATTTCCATACAAGATTAACAGAAAGGTAAGAAAAATGCCACTGTCCACGCTGCCTAACGGCATTTGCCATCCAGCACTAAAGATTCAATATCATGTAAACTGCCAGAGTATTTTAATACATTTCAGCAAAGAGCAAAAGGGAGATTGACATGAGTCTTACTGAGTTGACAATGAAACTTTTAAGAGCAAACATTGATCTATTTTGCATTTTCCCTCCCCAAAGCTGTACTGTACTAAAAACAGAGTTCTTATGCTATTGGACATAGCAGTTTAGGTATTCAATAAACCATAATGCTTATTATGCCCAAATTGCATGCTCAGGAAAACCACTTTGAACACATGTGGTTTTGAGGGCCGTATTAGAATGAATTTACTTTGATTTATGATTGGAATAATAAATGTACTCTACTGACTTGGCATCACTTTCAATAAACGAAGCATTCAGACAGAACACAGTCAATAAAACAAACCCATAAAGCTACTCAGCAAACGTATTAATGCTAAGTATTATCAGTGTGCATCAGATGCTTGAAATTCTATCAAGAACAGAAATAGATTATTGAGTGTGGAAGACAACAGACTTTGAATAGCTTCTTGTTAGAGAATGTTGTTTCCATTTAGTGACCCATCCATCAATCCCACTAAATTACGCTTCTTAATCAGAAGGATCCAAATCTTTTCAGGCATTTATGAGTGATACCAAGTGTGTTTCTCTGGCAGACTACCGAGCATCAACATTAGGTGCTGGTTTCAGTCAAAACCTGGTAATAAAGCAGAGATCCACACTCTGCACCACAGTCAGTAGCCATGTAAATAGTCACTTCAACGCCTTCCCTGTGATACTAATGAAGGTCTGCACTTCTGAAAGACTGCACTTCTGTGTCGTGGTTTAACCCCAGACAGCAACTAAGCACCACACAGCCACTTGCTCACCCTTCCTCCCCGGTGGGATGGGGGAAACAATCTGAAGAGTGAAAGTGAGAAAACTTGTGGGTTGAGATAAAGACAGTTTAATAGGTAAAGCAAAAGCTGCGCACACAAGCAAAGCAAAACAAGGAATTCATTCATTAGTTCCCATCAGCAGGCAGGTGTTCAGCCATCTCCAGGAAGGCAGGGCTCCATCACGCATAACAGTTACTTGGGAAGACAAACACCATCACTCCAAACATCCCCCCATTCCTTCTTCTTCATTCATTAGTTCCCATCAGCAGGCAGGTGTTCAGCCATCTCCAGGAAGGCAGGGCTCCATCACGCATAACAGTTACTTGGGAAGACAAACACCATCACTCCAAACATCCCCCCATTCCTTCTTCTTCCCCCAGCTTTATATGCTGAGCATAATGTCATCTGGCATGGAATAGCCCTTTGGCCAGTTTGGGTCAGCTGTCCCAGCTGTGTCCCCTCCCAACTTCTTGTGCACCCCCAGCCTACTCGCTGGTGGGGTGGTGTGAGAAGCAGAGAAGGCCTTGACTCTGTGTAAGCACTGCTCAGCAGTAACGAAAACATCCCTGTGTTATCAACACTGTTTTCAGCACAAATCCACAACATGGCCCCATACTAGCTGCTATGAACAAAATTAACTCTATCCCAGCCAAAACAAGCACATTCTGAAAGAGACTAATATATTAATTGCAGATGGGCAGAGGTAGGTGGAAGGAAGACAGAGGATACAACCCCATTCCAACATCCAGTTCTTTTCAGAATTTGACAACAGCCCTGACCTACGTTGCTCATAAAAGCTCACTCCTACTAAGGCTGTAGAATCAGAATTAGTAACTGCAGAGTTCAGTGGTGCAGTTCAGGCTTAAAGCTTAAGATGCTCTTTCTGAGCAGAAGACGTAAGTACAACTTGCTAGACTTTGACATCTCCGGTGTCATTCCCTGAAGTCAGATCCTACAGAGAAGATAAAAACATAGAACTATGTTTTCTCCTGGTGCCTTTGTGTCCTTTTCACCTATCTATGAAACTGACACAACTTCCTTTAGCTCTTTCACCAACTTCCCACCTGAGAGAAGGCTTACTAAGCCAAACAGCCTCCTGCCTACCTGCAGCCATGATTTATTTTCTCCCTAAAATTAACAAAGTCAGCCAAAAAACAGTGGTGACCTCTTTTACTTCAGAAATGGACGACAGCCATGACAATACCACCACCTGGTCAACACCTGGCAGCAGAAAAGCGGCACTAAACAAACCACTGCTGCTAATGCAGCTTCACTCCCACTCTGGGATGATCTAGTAATGTGATGGTCCAGTTCCTCAACACTCAGCACCTCAAAGAAAAAGTCTGGGTCTCCCTGAAAACAAGGCAGCTGTTAGAGTCTATAGACTTCTTCCTTGGTAAACACCTGTCATTCTGTTCTCAGAAAAAATATCTGACAATAACCAGCAATTGTGACTCCATTCTCTGAGATGGTAGGGAGCAATTTCAGGCCACTTACTAGATTGGGCACAAGAATAACCTGCCTCAAACAGAGAATAGTTCAGTGGGAAATCCCAGGAGAATTCACCAAAAAAACAACAGACAAGAGGGCAGGAAGCAATAGGGGAGGACCTGCACAATACTGAAATATATCAGTATTCATAAGGTATCAACCCATTTCCCAAATCCTTTGATGGTTCAATGGTTGTGACCCTGCCAGACTACAGACCTTTCACCATTTTACACCATCCCAAGCAGAATGTCTGAGCTCTGTGTGAGCCACTGAATAGACCTCTGTAAACTTCCATCTGTAGTGGTAGGCAGGCATTTTATAAATACTTTGCAAAACAGACTGACTTAGACCAAGTTTAAACACTTTCTCAGTAAGGCTTTCACTTTGTAGGTATTTCCTATACTGGGGACACAAAAAAAACTCAGGAAGATGGAACTTAACATCTTAGATGGAGCAGTCTTGAGTCCACATCAATAAAGAGGCAGCACTTCTCCTCACAGACAAGTTATTCCCCCCATTTCACAGCATGTTGTCCTGTGAAAACACACATTTATATTTAAAAATGTTTTCAGCATTAGCACTTTG
The DNA here is from genome assembly GCF_035582795.1 of Mycteria americana. Taxonomy (NCBI): domain Eukaryota; kingdom Metazoa; phylum Chordata; class Aves; order Ciconiiformes; family Ciconiidae; genus Mycteria; species Mycteria americana. The sequence goes on from NC_134366.1 coordinate 59,141,717, forward strand.
TCTCTCAAAGAGATTGTGATTTCTAAGGAGTACCTGTAGCAATAAAACCCTATACTGAATCCACACACAACTCACAGTAAAAAAGACCCGCTATGCTGTCCCCATACTGGGAAGCATTAGAAAGCATTTGGTTGTTTGATCAAAAAATGACTCGATCTGTATTGTTTGTTTTGCCATTCTATTATGATATTTTCCTGAAAAATACAAGCTGAACAGATGTTAGAAAAAAAAAACAAAACAACTTTTTTCCCCCTCATCCTCCTGTCCCTAAGAAGCGTAACTGCCTGGTGTGATTCTTGCTGTGTGTCATACAGCAAATAATGTTGCTCATTTACAGTACAGCTATACATGCCTGCAGGCTCTCTCGTTTAACTGGTGATCAGTAGCCTGAGGGGCAGCTAACACCTTAAGCAGCATCAGTTTTCATTTCTCTATAGCTTAGTAGCTTCTCTATACATAATCCAGGCTGGTTTTTGCACAGTGTTTTATTACAAGCGCCCACTGAGGAAGGCCTGTGACAAAAACATGAGGACAGGTACAACAAGATGCAGCTTATGAACAGTCTAGTTGAGCCATAGGAGTTCTGAGATCAAACAAACATTCTGACATTGCATATGACTGTGTCAGTTCTTCTGGATTGCTGAAATAAACTTTCTGAAGCTTCTCTGCCAGGTGTGGATTGTAAGAAGTTCTCCTACATATGAGAACAGGCACAGTTTCACCTCATAACACATAGGATATGGAATCTGCCTAGGTTTTTCTGGGATTTCAGGGTTGCTGGTTTTGTTTCCCTTCTGATATACGGATAAATGCACTGAACTCCAAAATGGAATAGGTACCTCAGAAGTAGAGCTGAGACTATCACAGATGCCATCTTCCCTGAAAATTAGAAAGAACATTTCTTGGCAGCAGGTACTCTGGCCATAGTTGAGGGAATACCATCTGCTTTCCTACTGTTTTAGAGTATTTTGATCCAAGAATTAGCATTTTGGCCTCAAAGAAAGATCAGTCATAGCTGCAATACAGGATCACAAATTCTTTATGCCACAACACATTCCAGATGGGACTTCTTCACATAAACTCCAGAATCCTCCTCTGGCATTTCAGCTGCTTAATGCTGAATTCAAATAGTACTTATGTTACTTAATGTCTTATTTACACCAGTTTTCCAGCTACTCACAGAATAACTGAGGTTGGAAAGTACCTCCAACTCCCTGCTCAAAACTAGACCAATTAGATCAGGTTCTTCAGGGCCTTGGCTTATCAAGTTCTACATTATTTCCAAGGATGGATACTCCCCAACATCTCTGAGTAACATATTCCAATTTTTCCATGTTCAAATTCGTGCCTATTGCATCTTGTCCTATCACTGTGCAGCTCCAAGAAGAGTCTGGGTCCGTCTTCTCAACACTCTCCTGTCAGATAGCTGTAGACAAATATAAGATCAGCCTTTCACCTTCTCTTCTTATGGCTGAACAAATCCAATTCTCATCTTACCCTAATGGGTTGTGTGCTCCAGCCCCCTAAAATCTTTGTGGTCCACCATGATCTCACCCCAGTTTGTCAGTGTCTTTCTTGTACTAAGGAGCACAGAACTGGACCTGTACTCCAGTGTCACACAAGTCTCACAAGTGTCAAACAGAAGGGAAGAACCACTTCCCCCAGGCTGGTGGGTGCCGGCCTTCTCTGCTGCACGGGCACACTGCTGACTCACAGTCAACCCTGGGTTCATCAGAATCCCTCAGACCTTTCTTCAAAGCTTCTTTCTACCCAGTCAGTGCCCAGACTGTACAGTTGCATGGGGTTATTCCATTCCAGATGCAGGATTCTGTAACATGCCTATACAGAATTTAATGAGGTCTCCTCCTGCCAGCCCACTTCCCAGCCTGTCCAGGGCCCTCTGAATAGCAGCCCTGTCCTCGTCTGTATCAACCACACCTTGTCAATTTGCTATCATCTGTGCACTTGCTGAAGGTACTCTCAGTCTCAGTGTCCAGGTTGTTAATAAAGATGTTGAACAGTACTCGTCCCAGTATCAACCCTTGAGGGACACCAACTAGTAAGTGGTAGCAAGTTGGACTTTGTACTATTAATACATCACGAACTTTCAGCTGAGAAGTTCGTCCAGCCTTATAATCCAGTTATCCAGTCTATAATCTGACCAATTTGGCTATACATTAGTTAAATTTTTTTCCTTTCTCTTATGTGAAGGCACCAAAGCTAATCAGATTTATTTTACATCTTTCAGCTAGAAGCTTGATGTTAGAACAGAGAAAGAAAATAACTGTATCACATCTGGAATCCACCACTGAAAATTTAGTTATTCTAAAATTGATCTGTCAGTCCTCCTCTGCAGTCTCAACAAACACTATTTGCACATAAGACTCGTTTCCTCTGCTTGCATACCTAAGTGCAAAGGTAACAGCACTTTCAAACTGTTTAAACTATGTAACATTATGTTGACATGTATCACATTTCCATCTCGTCAGGGACAGCTAAATTTCACTCTTCATTAAAGTTTTTACTATTTTATGACATAAAAGACATGTACCAAACACGTAACGGCCTCTTTAAGTGCCAACTACAATGGAGCAGAAACAGATTTGTATCACAATATAGACTCATTAAAAAAAATTACATCAAATTAGACTATGAAGTCCTACTTTTTAAAGAAGGAAAATAAAATGTGTTCTTTTGGACTATTTATCCTGTTTATAATATTTTTTTAAAGAATTCAGCAACAAAGTTAAACCTGTTGTGGAAAACAGGATTCAACATTACTGTTCAGGAACCAAAGGCACATTATCATGTAAGAAGTAACTTTCTTTGTAAGTTTTAAAAAAGCTGATTGCAAACCAGCACATGGAAGATAACTTTTATACTAAAATTAAGATATACTAAAGATATACTAAGATATACTAAAATTAAGTCCATACTAAGGAACAGAATGAGTAATATATAATTACTTCTTACAGTTCCTAGCCTGGTGTCTCATTCCATTAACCTGACTTTTCACAATATGGACATCTCTGTTCTGTCTTTCACACTTTTGCCACTACTTACCACTTGTGATTACTTCAAAGCACTTGAGATAGTGTTTCAGGTTATTCAGATCATACCCATTTGTCTCTCAGTCACTGAACATTATGGGCACACCAAAGCAGCACACTCAGACCATGGAGAAGGAGCTTTCATTTTACAAATGTAACATTTCTTTAGTAATAAAAGAAACATGGCTAAAGACTTAAAGGAATAACTCCATCACAAAAGTTTTGTTGTTGTTGTCGTCATTAAGTTTTTTATAACAGGCTGGCAAGATTGGTTTAAGCTAAAACTACTAGATTTACTGCGAAACCGAAACAATAAAACTGACAATTGTGCGTAAGTTTTTGTATGCTAATTTGAAGAAGTAGATCGCTAAAGTACACTCAGTGATGACTAGTATCTAAAATCTTCTAACCTTCCAAATTTCATAGAATTAACCTCCTTGAAATGGAGATCTGCATTTTAGAAACTGAGGGAAGAGAGATCCTGCCCATAAGTAATCAGTTTTCCAATTTCTCTAAGAATTCTCTTGGCTTTTTAGCAGTGTATTTGTAACGGAATGGTACAATAAACTGTGCAGAAAGTAGTGATAACTAGTTTTGCAATACAAAATCCATAAATTCTTGCAGGTTTTGCTTAGTCCTTTGAATTAATCTGTATATACTAAACCTTTAAGCTCAGCTGTAATTTAACAGTTCAAACCTAAGACTGTTTTTAAAAGTGTATTCTATAGGCACCTTCCAAGTAATTAGAAGTCACTAAAAATAAAAGGTGCTTAAAACATAGATAACTTGAATGAAGGCACTCACATACATAGCATCCCTTATTACTTGGTACCTGGAATGAGGCTTTAAAAAGAAAAACTGAAAAATCCAAATGAGAAAGGGGGCAAAAGGGGGCAGGAAGTGATTGCCTTATGATTGCATCACCAGAATACAGAATGAAGTGCCATTCAAGTGTGAGGTCATTTACCCGGTGTGCGAGACGCCAATATACACACAGGGCAGAGGTATTTTTATTTCATGTCTGCACAGAGATGGGTGCTAGGTGGTAGCTCCACAAAGCTAGCACACAGTTCGGTCATACAGGTACAGCATTTATACAGTCTAGTTATGCATATGCATAAGTAATTACAAAAAGCAGTTTTCTATTGGTCTACATTTCTCTTATTTCAACTTAAAGCTACAGTGCTACTTTAATATTCTGCACACGCTCAAAGGTGAGGGGTTTCTGCTTGGGCCGGGGTCTCCAGCTTGAGGGGTGTGACTTTTAGTATTATAATGAGGATAGTTCACGTGAGGGAGCTTCTTATCACACTTCTACTAGTTGTTGCAGATGGTTCCCCAAACATCTTAATTAACTTGCATATTTCTCCAGGATGTGCTTCTCTCCCAAGGACAGTAATTCTTGTTTAGACGTTCCGCGTTCCAGTCTGAATCCCCCTTATCAGCTTTACGTAAGCCCTGGCCTTCCACCAGCTCCTGTTAGACTACACTGTTAGACTACACCATGACCATTAAAGCTTCATTGCTCAGCAATGAAGTCTCAGCAAGACAAGGAGAGTCTAGAATGAACTGTGCAATGCAAAAGCTTCAGGGAGAGAAGGAATTCTTGCAGTGCAGAAAAGTCTTGTGTGTCAGAAGGAGCTGTGGTGTTTTAATGAGCGCTGAGTAAATTATTAACATCCTGGTCTGCTACTTAAATATATATTATCTATTTATACTGGTTGAAGGTGTGTGGTCTGCAGCTTCAAAAGAGGTAGGTCTGATCTACTCAAACCTGTGGGCATGAGATGGAAAGACTGGATCATCTGCCAAAGGGGAAAAGAGATTAAAAAGGAAAATAGCTAGTTTATAGAACATAGAAAAAACAAGATGTGGCATTTCTTGTTTTCATAGGTTAAACATGAGAACTAATAGCCTTGTATCTGTACATGAAACATGAGGAAAGGTGTCCAAAGAAGAGCAACGAAGCTGGTGAAGGGTCTAGAACACAAGTCTTACCAGGAGCGGCTGAGGGAACGGGGGTTGTTTAGCCTGGAGAAAAGGAGGCTGAGGGGAGACCTTATCGCTCTCTTACAACTACCTGAAAGGAGGCTGTAGTGAGGTGGGTGTCAGTCTCTTTTCCAAAGTAACAAGTGATGGGACGAGAGAAAATGGCCTCAAGTTGTGCCAGGGGAGGTTTACATTGGATATTAGGAAATATTTCTTCACTGAAAGGGTTATCAAGCATTGGAACAGGCTGCCCAGGGAAGTGGTTGAGTCGCCATCCCTGGAGGTATTTAAAAGACGTTTGGATGAGGTGCTTAGGGACATGATTTAGTGGTGAACTTGGCAGTGTTAGGTTAACAGTTGGACTCTATGATCTTAAAGGTCTTTTCCAACAGAAATGATTCTATCATTCTAAGGGGAGAAGAAGTTAATGGTATTAACTAACAGTTGGTGAGTAATGGTTTTTGTAGAACACAGGATGCTAATTCCCCAAAGTATACAGTTCAGGGGCTTGTCGTATGAAGAGAACTTTGCTTTCTAAAATGACGGCAGAATAAAGATCGGAGGTGACATTGTTTGTGTGTCTATGTGGCATCATAATCATAGTATGTGGCTATATTTGAATATTATCGTTGGAACACATTTCTGCATCAAGCACTTGGAGCATGGGGGGAAAAAGTGCGCTGGTATACCCTGAAATAACTAAGGGGGGGAGGGGCGGTGGGGGGGGTGAGTGACACAAAAAAAGCAGCGGCAACATGTTTTCCTGTTCACTGGTAAAATACTTGCAGAAAAATAATAATAATTAGAGCTTTTTTTCCCAGATATTTCCCATACAAAAGGCCTTGGTATCGCAGTGCAAATAACAGCTTCCTAAATATTTCACATGAAACCGTAGCTATCAGTGATGTTCGTGCCAGTGAAAGGAGAAGCGGAGACAGCCTAACAATTCGGTGTGAACACAACTGTCTGAACTAGCACGATTACAAGAAGCCCGGCTCGAACAAGCCGCTGATCTTTGAAAAGCCCCTGGAGATCACCGTCGAGGGGAACAGCTAAAACCGCTTGCCCAACAGAAGGGCGGTGTGAGCCCTGCCGCCCCTTTCTGTAACACAGGTTTGCAGGTCTGAAACCCGGCCTGCCGGAACACCGCTTTTTTCTAAGACTTGTTGTTGATCCCAACCCTTTCTGCCCCTTTCTGGAAGAAACCGGAGAGACTCAGCGGGCGGGAAGGAGGAGACCGAGCGGGGCTCTGGGTAAGAAAGCCCCCAGCACCGAGCCCCCAGCACCAGGCTGGCCAGGCGGTGCGAGGTCGGAGACCAGCGGTTCCCACAGCAGGCGGCTTCTGCTGGGTGCCCGGAGGCTGGACGCGACCGATTCCGCGCCCCCCTCGGCGGCACAGACGGAGCGGCTCCGCCACGGTACCGCCACCCGGCGGGAGGAGGAGGCCGGCAGGAACGCCCCGAGCGAGGCGTGCCGGGGACGCCGCGGGGCGAGGCACAGGGCCGCCCTAGCCGGGCTCCTGCTCCGGAACAGCCCGTCTTTGCCCCTGCTCTTGGCCCCGCTTCCGGAGCCAAGCCCAAGCTCGCCCGCATACCCCCGTCCGGGAGGAAATCTCGCCTCTCTGGTCCAAGCTGCCGAGCGCTGGCCCGTCCCAGGCCCCGCCGAGAGCAACAGAGGAGCAGTGGGCGTTTCCCGAACATCCCCCTCCGTCCCCGCCCCAGGCGCCACAGCCCGTCAATAAGGGGTATGGGCCCGGCACAACTTCTTTTATCACTTGGGAGGCCCCGGGGGGAGCGGATCGCCTTCACACTGTCGCCTTCCAGATGGCAAAGGAAACCTGCGGCTGCACAGCGTCCTCTTTTCACCCGTGCCAAACATCTAGGAGCCGCAGACTCTCCGGCAGCCCAGGTGTGCTTTAAAACTTCCTGATCTACTTTCTGATGGTGTGCTTTTGCGCTTTGGCCTTAAAAGCAATGAATCTGAGGCTGAATGCACTTTTCAACGTATCATCTGCAAAAACCATGTTGTATGAGACCTGAAAGGTGAAATAGTCAACAGTTTATTAAGTTAATATGCTATCAGGTCTTGACTTAGGTCGTGAACAATGGCTGGTGTAACAGATACATACTTCTTTTATTTGACCCAAAGGAGAAACTGCTCCCGCTTGGGGACTGTCTAGTTAATTCTGAGAATAGAATAGAATAGAATAGAATAGAATAGAATAGAATAGAATAGAATAGAATAGAATAGAGTAGAATAGTTCAGTGATAGGCATGGGGCCACCTCTCTAGGAAGCCTGTTCCAGGGTTTGACCACCCTCTCGGTAAAGCAATGCTTCCTATTGTCAAGTTGGAACCTCCCCTGATGCAGCTTTGAGCCATTCCCATGTGTCCTGGCACTGGATCCCAGGGAGATCAGCACCTCCCTCTCCGCTTCCCCTCCTCAGGAAGCTGTAGAGAGTAATGAGGTCTCCTTTTTGCCAAACTAGACAAACCCAGTGTCCTCAGACACTCCTTGTAGGACATACTTTCCAGCCCCTTTACCAGCTTTGTTGCCTCCTCTGGATGCATTCAAGTGCCTTAATATCCTTTTTTAAATGGTGGGGCCCAGAACTGCACACAATACTCAAGGTGAGGCCGCACCAACACTAAGTACAGCAGGATAATCACCATTCTTGACTGGCTGGTTAGACTGTGTTTAATGCAGCCCAGCATGTGGTTTGCGCTCTTGGCTGCCAGGGCACACTGCTGACTCATATCGAGCCTCCTGTCAACCAGCACCCCCAGATCCCTTCCTGCAGGGCTGCTCTCCAGCCACTCCTCTCCCAATTTAGACTTGTGTCCAGCGTTACTCTGTCCCAGGTGCAGAATCCAGCATTTGTTCTTGTTAAATTTCATGCCATCGATGATTGCCCAGTGCTCCAGTCTATGTAGATGCCTCTGCAAGGCCTCTGTTCCCTAAGGAGAGTCAACAACACCTCCCAGTTTAGTATCATCAGCAAACTTGCTAATGGTGCATTCAACCCCTGCATCCAGATCATTGATACAGATATTGAACAGAACTGGCCCTAGAATTGAGCCCTGAGGAACACTTCTGGTGACCGGTCACCAGCCAGATGTAGCCCCATTCACTACAACCCTTTGAGCCCTGCCATTCAGCCAGTTCTTCAACCAGCGCAACGTAAGATCCTAGTTCTCTGCAAGAGAAACCATAGCTGCTACCTCCTCCTTAAGTCTAGTAGTTGTTCCACATGACAACAATGCCAGGATTCTGTAAATCCTACTGACATTTTATTTGAAAATACTGAGTTTACCTAAGATAATTTAAGGAATTTATACCATGGATCTTCTGCTCAGTTAGGTTTTCATAACGATGATAAAAGCTGATGATGTTTTGACATTCAAAGAAGAATTATTTGGACACAAATTGTAGAGCAGTGTTTTACAGCAGTTACAAAATCATGGGGTCTTTATAGAGGTGTTCATGTAGTGGCTTTGTAGTTGATTTACATATTCCAAATGCAAAAGATGGTGAATGTGAGAGGAGCAGGTGAGAGACAGAATTTTGCTGGAGTACTTGTGCTGTCCCAGTTTGAATAATGCTTTACCTTGTAAATGACTTTGCATCTGGTTTTTAAGTAGAAACATGGGCTTCAGGTGGTTAGAATCAAGGTGTGGAAGAAGAAAAACAAGTAAGCTCCAATTCTGTATTCCACATTCAAAGACATACATTTGAATGCTGTCAGCAAAGTAGTCAGGGGAGAAGTTCTTAAACACCAAAAGTTCACAGTTCTTGCCAGATAAAATGTTAACTGTGTATCTTTAGTGGGCACTGCATAGCTGCTACTTGTATCATCTGACTATAGGTTCAGGGCCTAGCACTTGTTCCAGCAGCCACCTGAAGTTATAGTATTTGAACTACATGAAAACAAATGTAATTTTGCAATCTTTATACACTTCATCACTGGGCATCCAAGACAGTAATTATAAACTCTAATACTTGAAGTACGCTAGTAAAGGGAAAGCACCATTCCTAGCCTCTTTCTAGGCTAATCTTTTCATCACTAGAGAAGTTCTGTATGTACGTGGTGTTCTGAGGACATCCACATAAGGAAAACATATTATGAAAATGCAGTAAGTTATGTTATTATTTAAGCTGTCCTCTGCCTATATCAAAACATTTTAAGGTATGTTGTGCATTCTTTTCTGATGAGGGGGAAAAACATGGCAAATGATCAGTTTTAAATACTGAACATGTTTTTAATACTTGCAGCAAAAAGAACATTTCTGAAATAGAGAAAGTTTCAGAAATTAGTAAAGATATTTTCTTCAAACCTTTTTTAAAGCTTTTTCTCAGTCTACTGAACTGCATAAGACATTTTCAGCCCAAATGTTAGGAACGTTGGTATGTTATAAACTTTATTGGAAATAGGAGCCAGATGTTTTCTCAGCCACTAATACAGCGTAATTTGAGCAATGTTATATTCCTAATAACAATTTATCATTACTTTTCAAAAATAGTAAAACACTTGTTGACAACTTGAGTTCCTTTTAATCTTTTAAGTTCTCATGTAGATACTTTCATATAAAATATTGCAATTGAGTTCTTTGTGTTTTGTGTTCCACCATCAAAGTCTGTGGACAGTTGAGTAGTCTATCCTTGAGTAAATAAGCCCTCTCCATTTGAAGTGATTTATCACAAAGGATGAACTCAGACTGGTTATATTCAGCAAAATGGAGTGAAGTGAGAGCCAAAAGAATGACCAGAAGTATTGAGATCAAGCCTTGAATATTCACAAGTAAAAGCATACCCTTAAATCTAAAACTTTTGCCATCTTACCCAAGGTTTTGTTTTCCATGCAGTCTTCTGTAGTAAAATTGTAACTTTTCACAAGGCTAACTGAAAGACATGCTCATAAAGCTACCCAAAAAGTGCTTATTCTAAATTATGCCATCCATGGATTGCTAACACCTCAGAACTGTCATATGCTATACTCTGTGCTTGTGCAATGTTCCCATTTTGAGGGATCTGGCTACATAGCCCTCCCAATTGTTCTATACATATTTATCATCATTAAAAGTGGGCCTAATTTTATAGATCATTGTGAAGTAAAAGGTCCATTAAAGTGAAAGGAAATACTAACACTGAGGATGTGGAACTAGATTTAGTATTTGCAAAAAAGTCTAAGTACTTCTCTGACAGTACATTTCTGTATACTGTGGAAAAGAAGCATAAGCAGACATCCCTCTCCAAAATTCATAGACCTTAGTGCCTTCGTATATGAATTGTGACTTTTTTCTTTGAAATCTAGATAACTGAGTTTGCTGGGTACTCTTATGTCTTGCATAACAAAAAAGTGTAGCTGAAGAGTTTCCTGCACCTGGACAGCAAATCCCGGTTTTGGGAGTCGGATCATGAGCACAGACTAGTATGTAGAACTGGGAAGAGAACATCTTAGGCAGAAGTGTACAAGACATTCAGAATTACTTAACCTCTCCCATTTTGAGGGCTGTCAGACAAGCAGTAGGATGATTATGCAGCTCAGTGGTTTACTGCCTTGCCTTGTCATGTAGTGACATGTTCAAGGGAAACTGAGCAAGTTAGCAGAACTTTGCTAGAAATTGTGAAAAGTTGCAGCAGCTAAACAAAAGGAATTTTTGAATGTGTCTTTTAAGAAAGGGAAACCTTATAAAACAAAAAATTATGTTCTGCACGAGTATGAAAGATCAGCCCAAAAGTTTAGGATCCACTCTCAATCAGTTAAGATATGGGCATTGTGGACAATTACTCCAGAATAAAATAGAGTGAGAAATTGCAGACTTTCAGATACCTGTGTAAAAACCCTGACCAGAATACAGAATCCTCCATCAAGGTTGGTTACACTAGTTTGTTTAGAGGTTCCTTGGCTTAGAAGCTTTTTGATGAATGTTTGGGCAAGAAAAAGAAGGGTAGGTCACCTTTACTTTGAATAGTTGGCGGATGTCAGTAAAGCACACTTCAGAAATCTTCTCTCCCCAACTGATATAGTAAGTTGCATGGTCAAGCAAACGTATCTGTGAGACCAAGGGTCAAGGCCTGGAGGGCATATAGGAACAGTGAGAAACTAAGAGCACAGGGCAAGAAGTTTATACTGCTAATGGGCTCCTGTGGTCAACATGGACAGGGAATGGACACATTCTTTCCCTATTTTGTGAGAAAGAAATACTGTTCTTTTAAGGTATCTAATGTAGTAATCATTATGTATATGCTCAATATTTTGCTTACTCTTGTGTAATAAAAGCTGTTTTGTTTCAGCTGTTTCTTCAGCACACCACATCTCTTATTAGACCATTCACTTGCTAATGCAGCCAAAAAATCCATTTTACAATGCTCCAGAAAATCTACTTTATTTAGGTCTTTATTACAATTACAAGATCTTCTCTATGGTCAGTAGCACCTCATCCCTTGACTACAAATGGCAAGGGCAATAGAATCAGAGAAGAGATATACTTGCCCAATCCTTAGAATCTTTGGCTGACAAGTATTCAAAAAGTTGTCTGTCCCTCAGTGTTATGAAATCAAGCATTTCTTCCCATGCTGTGGTTTCTTTGGTGCAGTTTCTCATTTAAGTCATTCAAGGCAGGCATGCTTGTACTACGGATACTTTTTCAGGCTGGATCTGTTGCATTTGGAGGCATTTTATAAAGTAGAGGAGAGAGAAAGTTGGTGCACTTCATTAAGTGCACACTCCTCTACATTCCTGAGGAGTTTGGGAATTTGAGCATTATGGATAAATAAAGAGCTTGTACACACCGTAACAAAAAGTGGAGCTGTGTATTTTTACTGTCGTTGAATGAGTAGAGTGACACTGGCTAGCTGAGTTGCTTTGCAATCTAACATTCAAGCCAGAATGGAGTACTATCTATCTCAGCTCTGTCTTGGTTAGACTCTTTCACAGATCAGCAAAACAGGTGCTGGAATACCACTAGCACTCAGCATTTCAGTGTATCTGATCTGGTATTTTATGATATGTAAAGTACATAACTATTATGCAAAGTTTTTGTAGTCTCCACTATCTCATCAGCTCCTAAATTCACAAGTGCTTGATTCACTACAGAAAAACTTAACCACTTTATATATGACTTTTTAAAGAGGTCTTTCTTGCTCTGGAAGAAACCTTTAGGACAATTCATTTTTAAAGTTTCATTTTGCAGGCTTTGGAAACATATCTGAGGCATAGGAAGGCAAGCAAAGCAGTTAGAGAAAGATGTGATTAATTTTCATGGATTTCACTGCAGAAAGGGAAAGAAAGCATAGGTAACTATCTGATGTAGTTCAGAAATCACTCCAATGATGAATCTAACACAGACCTTCTTCCATTGATACTTTTGGGTGTTCTATTTGTCCTGTGCAATGTGTTTTTACAGCAGACCTACCTGTGTTATGGCATGAGACTTTACAATCATCTCACACTTGACGCTCCCTAACACATCCTTGTCTCATACGTTTTGTAGCTCAGCATAGTGGCCTCATTCCTCAGTGACGGGACGAGAGGACATGGCCTCAAGTTGCACCAGGGGAGGTTTAGATTGGATATTAGGAAAAATTTCTTCACCGAAAGGGTTATCAAGCATTGGAACAGGCTGCCCAGGGAAGTGGTTGAGTCACCATCCCTGGAGGTATTTAAAAGATGTGTAGATGTGGTACTTAGGGACATGGTTTAGTGGTGGACTTGGCAGTACTAGGTTAATGGTTGGACTCGATGATCTTAAGGGTCTTTTCCAAACTAAATGATTCTATGATTCTAAGATTCTATGATTTACTCCAGGCCCACCTGTAAATACAGTGGTTTTTCTTGTTGTTAATTACTGACAACCTATATATGACAGGATTAGAGTAAGAAGGGCCACAAAGCTTTACCTCAGCTTAAGTGTGTGCTACTTACCCTATGGTCTTGTAAACAGCACCTGCTGCTTCATCTGGCAGACGGTTCTCACCCTGTCACCTGGCACAGTGTGGAAAACAGCCTGGTGACATGGCCCAGATGCATGCTTTTCTAAATCATATGACTTGACGGTTGGTGTCACATTGGAAAGAGGCCTGAAAGAAGCTCCATTATAGCTATACTGGGTCATGTTAAACATCATTCATCCTGATGTCTCATCAAACAAAAGAAGTCTTTGAAGAGCACAAGACTAGATGTATAGTCATACCTCTCTAGAACAGTTCCTACCAATTTTCACTAAGGCGGTCTCTGAAATGGACGTGATATTTTTGTGGTTTAAATATTGCTGCCTTCCATGAACTTTTCCACTTACCCCTGAATTTATTCTGATAGCAAGCATTCACCACATCCTGGAACAAAGTGGTTAACAGCTCCATTTCACATTGTATGGAAAACATTTTTCTTTGACCAAGTCTGCCACCTGCCAGCTTTATTTGACACTTCTAATAACTTGTGCTACAAGAAACAATGAATTTGTTACCTATAAATCCATACCATTGCACTTGTAATTGTATACAGCTCTGTCATTATTTCCTGGAAGCCATCCTGTTTCCATTCAGGGAAGTCTTACACTGCTTCCTCCCCTTTCTCCAGACTTTTCCCAGTTCTTCTGCATTCTTTGATGGTGTATTTTTTAATTATTTAACCTAGTGTTCTTTAGCACTTTAGAGCTCGCTATTGTGGTGTCTTTAAAGAAAAGCTTGTCCAGTGCTGAAACGCCAAGCAGAGTAACCCATACACATCTACAGACCACTCTAGCACCAGCGGGTTTTTAGGGATTTCCTAGACTTTAGCATGGTATCTTCTCATCCTATCTGAAAGACTCAAAATGACCTTTGAGTCATGTCTAGTTTTTCCAAGCATGACATAGCCCAGAGAGGGGTAAACTAGTTGGAGTGTTGCCAGCTGCACAATAATTGCCAATTGGTTTGTCTGTACCTTAGAATGAAAGAATTCACTAGGAAGTAGGACATATACTCAAATGCAACACACTGTGGTCCCTCTTCTGGCTCCAGAACATCTTGTTGAGATTCTAACTGCACTTCTTCCCTCATGTTTTCATTCATCCACATCTTCCCTATCTGAGGTCCCCCTAAGTAACAGAACTTGAGCTGTCAACCACCTCCTGGCCAGCCACCAGGAGGAAGATCAACAAGAGGAATCCTTGTTACTGTGGGATCCTGTGCCCACTCCCTCCTTTTTTAATTATGCTTTAGTTGATAATTTTTATTTCATTGGTTACAGCCTTCTAGGATGAAATCGATGCTGAGAGTAAGCTGCATCAATATAACACCAGATTATACTGTCATTACTTACTGTAATTACCAGATTATACTGTTATTACTGTATCTGTTATTATTCCATGAGGAACACCACATATGAAATCAGAATGAATCATTCTGAAGATCAGCATCTCAAAATTGTAGGGCTTGTATTCTGCTTTTTTGGGCCTAAAGACCAGAGGAGTTACTACTAGCTTAGCTCCAAAACTGACTTGTGCTCCTGGCCACTGCAAGTGTCATTATGTTGCACTGGACCTTATCAGCAGTGGAAAGGAATAAAAATGGGGGCCTGTTCAACAAAAAATTTTTACCTTTTATCCTCAGTTAGCCTGTCTCACAGATTGATTATCATTGTGTTTCATGATAGGTCATTCTTAGGGGCCTGTACCAGCCCTGTGCAGAAATGTGAAGAACAGGGCTGAAACCCAGCATGTTCTCAACAGCTTGAGCTACAATGGACCTTGTGAAGTAATACAATGGCATAGTAACAGATGACCTTCAAGCTGGTCGTTCTCCTATTAATGGGATCCAGCTCAGCAAAGGTATCTTTGCTGACCAGAGGGACAAATAGTATCTTAGGATATTTCTACATTGTTAAATGAAACATCATCAGAGAGGGATTCCTGGACTAGAGGCAGAATAGCACACAGTGGCTTGGATCCAGATAGCTGAAATCTTCCTCTTCTCCCTTCACCTTACAAAACAGAGTCGATACAGAGTATTGTTTAGAGAAATCTCCAACTTGGTGACTATACCACACATCTTTGCTCATCCTCATGTCTCTTTAGCACATGGTACACACCAATCTCCCTTCAGAGGATGTTCTGTGCATAGTAAGTAGACTTACAGGCAGGCTCTGTGGAAGGGTTACTGAATCTGTGACTACAGGAGCACTTTGGTTAGCACTCACTTCCACAACATGCTGCCCACCCTGGTTAGTGTTACATCTTAAGTTACTAATGATCCTGCTGTGCTCTGTTTGCTGCTCATGTTCATGACAGGCAGACTATAAGTCTTCCTCTGCCAGCCTTTCTCTTCCTTTGGGAGCAAGAGTTCTGTCAGTCTGCATCATTAACAGGTAAGTGGAACTCCTGCAGAACACTAGGTCATGCAAGAGACAGATGCCAGAGAACTAGATGTTTAACAGTGGTCTGAGAGGCTCTTTTGACTACCACCTTTGCTAGTCTCTTGACAGTAGGAAAGATTTGAGCTTTTAGAGCTCCATCCAGGCACTCACACTGATTAATTTACTCCTGAGTGATTAAAAGTCTACTTCATAGGCCTTTAGAAATCAGGGTTGTATAGCAAAAACTGTGTGTGTGGTATGTAAGGAGATGTGAAGGCACAAGGTCTTCTGGAATACTGTTGAGAACTGTGCAAAGAAACAGTCCAGCAACACTATCATCCACATTGCCTATTCCCTGAAGCAAATAATCTCCTAAACTGAACTCAGGGGTTGTCTCAGACAAAGCTAACTGGATTTCTCTTAACAGAATCCAATCATAAAACAAGAATTATGCAGTGGTAATGATCAGGTGTTCAGTGCTCTGGTTTATTCCTTAGCATGGCTTAGCAGAAAGACATACTTTCAGTTATACGTAACTGAAAGTGAAATTTCTGGGAGGGAAATTTCCTCAATGATCCAATACAGTTTAACTTTAGCTCCCCAGAGCCTAGTATGAAATCCTCTATAGTCAGTCATTCTTCTATGATAATGTTTAAGACAGCCTGGGAAGGTCGGTGAGAGTAAATGTTCACATTTTCTGAAGTATGTTATTCAATTCTATGTCTGCATTTGTCTTGTACTTAGAATCTGTCATTTCAGGTGCACTGCATTTTACTGGATGACAGGATTTTTTCATTTGTTCATTTTTTCATTCATTCAATCTATTTAACAGACTAAATAGATATTTTAGAATTTCTCCCTCAGTTTGAGGGTCAAGCGATTCAGTGATTAAATTAACAATGAGGCTTAAGACTTACTTCTTACTCCCAATTTAATTTAGAATAAAGTCAGTTCCTTGCCCTTTTCAAAGAGGGAAATGAGAAATATATAATCTGCCAGTATTAAGGGATTATGCTTTTTTCTCCCCAGTAACAGTGCACAATTTAAGTGTTGCCTGAGATTTATTTAGATCTCGTCTCTTTGGCAAGGGTTGGATGTTCAGTGGGCATATAAATATACCACCTGAGAATCATATCTGGATCTGTTCCCTTGGGTTTCTGATCTTTCAGCCAATCAGTAGTTCTAGGAAGAGAATGTAATAACATCATCTTAAACTCTCTCTGAGTTTAATTCTTCTATTGTTAAGTGGGCAATATCAGATTGGACCACAGCCCAGGTATACCTTGTATCATCGCCAGGGACTATATTAATCTCAGCTAATTGCCTATCATTTTCTCAGTTTTACTGTGTCTTTTGGGAGGTCTTGTACCCAAGTTGAGGTACACTGTGCTGCTTTCAGAACCTTTACATTAATTTTTTGGCTCTGACTTACTATGAACAGATATTCTGAGGTCGTATTTTTGAGATTGTTCCTATGAGGGTTCCCAGGGCTGTTCTTGTATACATCTTCATGCAGCTGGCCATCAGAAGAATTGTCTTTGGAAGATTTTGGAAGACTTTTCCTGAAATCTGATGTCCACTAGAGCAGATGAAAAGTGCTGTAGAGAAAAGCATAGTGACCATGAGACAGTGGAGTTCAGGATCCTGAGAGGAGGGAGCAGGGCAAAAAGCAGGATCACAGCACTGGACTTCAGGAAAGCAGACTTTGGCCTTTTCAAAGAAAGCTGGTTAATATTCAAGGATCACCTCCTCCAAGCTCAAGAGAGTTCCATCCCAATGAGCAGGAAGTCAGGCAAAAATGCCAGGAGGCTTGCGTGGATGAACAAGGATCTCCTGGTAAAATCAAACACAAAAATGAAGCATACAGAAGGTAGAAGCAGAGACAAGTAACCTGGGTGAAATACAGAAACATTGTCTGAGCATGTAGAGGTGGGTTTAGGAAAGTCAAAGCCCACCTGGAACTGAATTGATGAGGGATGCCAAAGGTAACAAGAAGAGCTTCTATAAGTTTATAGGTGACAAAAGGAAGAGTAGGGAACATGTGGGCCCACAGGTTATGAGGTGGGGGACTTGGTTACACAGGGCATGGAAAAGACTGAGGTACTGAATGCCTTCTTTGCTTCTCAATAATCTTTGATCATGGTGACTGGGAGAAGTGCCTGACGATTGCAGGAAAGCAAATGTCACTCCTATCTTCAAAAAGGGCAAGAAGGAGGACTCAGAGAACTACAGACTGGTCAGCTTCACCTTGATTTGTGGGAATGTGATGGAGCAACTAATCTTGGAAACCACTTCAGGCACATGAATGACAAGAAAGTCATCAAGAGTAGTCTGCATGCATTCACCAAAGGGAAGTCATGCTTGACCCACCTGGTAAACTTGTATGATTACATGACAGGCCTGATAGATGAGGGGAGAGCAGTGGCTAGTGTCTACTGGGCCTTCAGTAAGGGCTGTGACACTGTCTTCCGTAAGAGCCTCATAGCCCCTCAAGCTGTTGCCGTAGGGGCTGGATGAGCAGACAGTGAGGTGGATTGAAAACTGGCTGAATCGCCAGGCCCTGAGGGTGGTGATCAGCAGTGCAAAGTCTAGTTGGAGGCCAGTAACTAGCAGTGTACCCTGAAAGGTGGGGGTCCATACCCAGTCCAGTCCTGTTTAACATCTTCCTCAGTGATCTGTATGATGGGACAGAGTGTACACTCAGCAAGTTTTCCAGTGACACAAAGTTGGGAGGAGTGGCTGATAGGCCAGAGGGTCGTGCTGCCATCCAGCACGTAGACAGGCTGGAGAAATGGGCTGATGGGAACCTCAGGAAGTTCAGCAAGGAGAAGTGCAAAGTCCTGCACCTGGCGGGGATCAACCCCATGCACCAGATATATGCTGGGGACCACCCAGCTGGGAAGCAGCTTGGCAGAAAAGGACCTGGAGGTCCTGGTGGACTCCAAGTTGAACATGAGCCAGCGATGTACTCTTGTATCAAAGAAGACTACTGGTATCCTGGGCTGCGTTAGGAGGAGTGTTGCCAGCAGGTGCTCCTTCCCCTCTACTCAGCACTGGTGAGGCCACCTCTGGAGTACTGTGTCCAGTTTTGTGCTCCTCCATACCAGAGAGACATGAACATACTGGACAGAGTCAAGTGAAGGGCCAGGAAGATGGTTAAGGGACTGGAGTATTTCAGATATGAGGAAAAGCTGAGAGAGCTGGGTCTCTTTAGCCTGGAGAATAGGCGGCCTTGGGGAGATCTCATCAGTGTGTATAAATACCTGACGGGAGGGTGCAAAGAGCCAGGCTCTTTTCAGTGATGCCCAGTGACAGGACCAGAGACAATGGTCACCAACTGAAACACAGCAGGTTCCCTCTGAACATCAGGAAACACTTTTTCACTGTGAGGGTGGCCAAGCACTGTCTGAATTAAAAATTCAGAACATTAGAAGAATCCCTATGTCAGATATGATATTCTGCTAAAATTTGAACTTATCAAAGAAACATGCAAAAATACCTGGTCTAGCAACTTCATACCATGGAAAGGAAAGCTGAGACTTAAAAACATACATATTTTCCTTGTTTAATTCATTTTACATAGTTCTATCTTCTCTTCATAATGAACAGATAAGCTTTTATATTTTAACTTCCAGTTAGAAGCTATGAGAGCTATAGTAATGTTCTGAGACAGTGACTATAGAGCAATAGCAAGTTTTGTAATCATCACATCATTTCTTGATACAATCCATGTACCTTACTGCAGATACTTGATAGCATCACTTTTAGTTCTTTGTTACAGCTTCTGTGAAATTTTTTCTCACAGCCTGAGTTGTCAATCCAGGATTACTTGTAACTACACTAATTGGTATTTCTACCGCTTTTACACTGAAGGAAATGTTAGTATTAACACACCAGCTAAAATTGTGTGTTATAGGGCTAACCTTTGGAAATATGTATGTGTGGGTGGGAATTAAGCTTTGGTTATTAGACAGGTGATAGAGGTGTCTTTTGCACATATCTACATTATCTTCCTTTGAGGTCAGCTTTACCCATTTCAGCCTTCATTGTTTCTATCTATCTTGAACATTCATATGCACATACGTAGCCCATGTATTTTTTTTCCCATTCTTAGCTACTTACATCTTAGCAGTACTAAGCTGATCCTTCTGTTTCAGACTTTTCTTCATCTCTGTTTTCAGTCATGAATACAGCTATACTGCCTTTCACGATTCCTTTTATGTATGCATGCTTCCTGAAAGCACACTGCTGAATTCAGCAATAGGTCTGAAAAGCTTCTTCCCTTGTTGATAACACTTGGAGGATCACCCTGTAAAAGAAACTATAAATACCTCCTACAGCCAGTAGGGTTTTGTATTTATTGATTTGCTTTCCTAAAACTTTACTGAAACTGATGAAATAATTTCTAAGACTGTCTGATCTTTGCTTTTGTGATGCTATTTGTTATGCTATAGGACTGACTGACTTCTTCCTTTCTTTACAGGACGCTTCACAGTTTAGTGTAATAAGTGACTTGCAGATGCAGGGAACTAGAATTACTGTGAAACAGAACAGATAACAGCATGACAGAAAAAAAACCCCAACAGAAACCCAATAAGAAACACCATATGCTTTCATTTGACTAAAACTGGAATTCAGTTTTCTCATGAAGTAGACTAACTACTTGACATCAGCAGAAGTATGTAAGGACTAAGATTACAGCAAAACAGTAATAATAACTACCTTTCTAAATAACTGAATCAGACAGAAGTTAAATGGCTTACCATTATTGATGATATTCTGCACTTCTACGGTGTAATGTTTTTCATTAAAGGCGAGGTACAACTCACCTTTATAATGTCTTAGTCAAAAGAATTTGAGCTAATGAAAGGAGTTCTTAAAGCAATTTTTGTTTTTAAACTTGAAATGTGAGATCAAATCCACTTTAAATCAAGGATACATACTATGTTTGCAGTTATGAGTTTATGGCTCAATAGAACTATTTCCTAAATTCTAAAACCAACTAAAGCTTAAGTCAGGCTTTTTATAGCAACACAGTCATTTAAGAAAAAGTACAAACCCCTGATATAGAATTAAAAGCTACTCCAGGAAAGTTTTAGAAACTTGTACTGTGCTAGTTTATCCATTCCCATGAATTAAGGAAGATTTTATCACTGATACCAGGGAAAACACCTTTCCTTTTGTTGGCATTAGAGATCTGCTTTCAAGCTAATTGGTATTTCACATCTGTGATATTCAGAAAATCTGAAAAGGAATATGCTGAAACAGCATATAAGTGAAATGATTAAGTAATAATTAAAATAAACACTTAGTTCATTGTGACTGTGATATTTCTTTTTTAAAACAAGAACGAAAGTTACTATAGGTGAAGAACATGAATTTGCTGTCCACATAATTTCAGAATATGCTTTCAACTTCAATTTATGTGCATGTTCAGCTTATAATTTGCAGTTGCAGTACTTGCTTATGTCACCTATGAGCTTGTTCCTCTTTGGGCTTCCATTCTTCTCAGGCTTTCTTTGGGCTTTCATTCTTCTCCATCAGCAATGCATTTAATTCCCTCTGGACACATTGATGGTAGGTCTTCTATTGATACTGACATGATTCTTCAGTCCAGCAGAGTTGTAGATGCTCTTGCAATAACTTTATAACCGTTCCTCCTGGGGTTTTGGAGACTTACTTCCCCTGCACAGCAGTGCTGCACTTCAAGGTTCCTGTTCTGAGGAGTTTGGCTGTCAGGGCCACTGGAGTTGTCAGGCCTGTTCCGCTTCTCTGTTTGGCACTTTCAGCCAACAAGCATAAAGAGAGCATACAGGAGCATGCTTCTTGGGCTTTTAGATAGGTGTGGATCTGGGGGTTTGGCACTGTACCAGCTGTCTCCATCCCAGTCTCCAGGGTCAATGCCTCCTAGTCTAGGTCCTGCTCAGAGGAACACAAGTCTCCCATATGTCTTCCTCTTCAAAGACTGTAATTCCAGGCATAGCTTTGTACAGCACAGCTGTTTTACCCAATCGGTATTTGCCAGTTACTCTTACTTTGTGTATATCCAGCTCAAAGAATCTCTGTACATAAGGTAAAACTTGCCTAAACCAACGTAACTGAGTAAAGGGCTGTTACAGTGGGGAAAATAAGGGCTGGTTATTCTGCTTATTACTGCAGAGGGTAGAAAGGTAGAGAACGAGCAGCCAATAAATACAGTAGAGCAAGCATTAATGTGCTACTAGGCTGAACACTAGTGCTAGCACAGTAGAGCTAGCATTAATGTGCTCATTACCACCTGTGACGCAGGGTGATCTACCAGGATCCATGTGGCAAAGAAAGCTCCAGGAATGTGCTTAAGATAGTAAATGTTTTATCCTCCAGTGTTATAATTCTAATCAAAGTCTATGCCTTTATTGACTTTGGATCTACAGGAAACCCTGAAGGTGGTACTAAATCTTAGGTTAAATATTTGGGATGCAGACCAACAGCACCTGCATTACAACGTTCTCTGAAGCTTTACCTTTACTGAGGAATTCTTGATTTTCTGTTGTAAACCTCAGAAATGTTGAAAATCTCTTTGGCTGGTTTGGCTCTAAGTCTAGGTTGACAAAATTCTGAAGTAAGAACTGCTAGGGAAAAAAAATTATCCAGGAAAAAAAATTTCTCACTGAAATGAAGGCTAATATCCCACTCCTAGAACTGAATCATTGTGGCCACTCCTCTGATTGGTTCATCCCAAAATCCACACTTGACTCAGCGAAGCTCACAGGTGCAAGGATGGCTTGTATTCCAGGATTGGGATCTAAAGCTGTAACCTGAAAATTTAGTCACTTTTTTGGAGCCAGTGAGCAAGAAAATGTGAGCTCAGAGTGAGCTGTTATGGCACACTGGGATAAATTTGTCATTTTGTTGCTTGAGGAAATTACAGTGAGTAGAAGTAAGGAAGAAAATTTAATTCCGAAGGGACCTCATATCTGCCCTTTTCAGGGGAACAATGAAAGCCTGGTTCCCATTCTAGCTTCTAGTTGGCGTTGACAGTATAAGCTTTCAGAATAAACTGTGTTTCACAACACAGGACCTCCAGCTAGTCTGGTATGGACAGACCTGTAACTACGGTATAATAAGTTTCATGTAAGCAAAAGGTTAGTTACAGAATTTACTCCCACTAGTATTAACAGTTACTACTGTCACTCACAGGACCAAGCAGAAATCTCATCTTTTTAAATTCTCCACTGGATAACTCGTTCACTCAAGCAATAACTAATTAAGCCATTTCCCTGACAGACTGGAAGAGAAGAAAGAAAGAGGGACATTGTCGTAATTGTTCCTTGTTGAAGCAAGTGGAGTCACCCACCTTCAACAGAGTGACTGGAGCTAGCTGGTCAGCTAGAATAAATTACACACAAATTGAGTTTACCACAAAGAAACACTTCTTCAGTTCTTTTTTTTCTCAGAGGAATATGAACTCCACATACTGCCCAATCACTGGAGAATGATATAAACAAACAAACAAAAACCTTTCAGAGACTCATTGGCTTGACCCTAAGAAATATGTTCTCATTGCATCAGGTTAAGCAACTCCCTCATATGCAATTCAGTTTTTCTAGATTACCACTATAACTGTAGTTTGGTTTTAACTTTAGCTGGTCATCTTCCTGTATTGTTAACGACACACAAACACAACCAGCGTGTCTATTCACACATTCACACATATATACACATTCTCTGTCAACTTCACAGTAAATGTAAAAATGAATACCAGATGCCTGTACCCCATCCTAACATTTCGAGACCACCATCATTAGAATGTTATTACTTTTAAGTGGCCCAAAAAGCTACCAGAATCCACGTGAAATAATCAAATGCCTGGCAGCTGATCATTATCATAGATCTTGATTACCTCACATTTCTAAGATATTTCCAGAATAATATTTTTTTAAATGTAGACAGTCTATCTCCTTTCTCCTTGTGTTCAGGCAGGAGGAGATGTAATGTCTTTCTCTGCTTAGCATCATTCAAGGAGTGCAACATCCTTTTCCCAGAAAGCCAACTGGAAAAGCCAACAGCATCAGTCCCACACAGCTCTGTGTCCATACACTGTTATTCCTTACAGTTGTTATTCCTGCAGCATATTTACTGGCAGAGAGTGGGGATCACCCCTTGAGAATGAGAGACATTCTGAAGAGTATGACAAATTCAAGCCATTCCTTCAGTTCCCAGCCTGCAATATGGCTGTGAGGTAAAAAAGTCACCACTTTTAACAGAGATCTTAAAATTCCTCCCAAATTTGCATTTTATATAGAAAAAAAAATTTTTAAGTCTTTCAGTAGAAATGAATACATTTCACAAATGAAGGCGTGAATGGACTATACGCTCTTGGTGGTATGTAGAAACCAGACATTGACTTTGAACACACTGTTAGCTTGGGTTGCTTCCCTGACTGTCCACACTTCCTGCTTGTTAAGTCACTCCCAAGGTGCCTTCTGCAACAGGAACAACCAAGTCCTGCATCCAGCTCTCAGGATAGATGCAGTGGCTACATGCTCCACAGAATACTCCAACAGGCAGTATGGCTGAGAAAACTTCAGGCTCTATTCTCCATCTTGTGATCCAGTTTTCTAGCCTTTTCCCTTCACACTCACCCATTCCCATGCTTCTCCGCATGCAGCACACAGATATTGCATCTGTGTGCAGATATTGCATCTGTGTGCAGGTGAAAATCCTCAGATGGCAGGCTTTAGTGCAGCTGTCTCTCAAAGGAAGATGACTAGAAAAATTGGGTACATATGTTATTGGAGTCTTTTTATGTTTCAAGAATGAAGAAAGCTCCAGAGGAAGTGCAAAGTTTAAATGATAGATGTTTTTATGTGGTGAAGACTACTGGAAAGCAGAATTCACTACCGCCTGCAGAGTCTTGGCCACATACAAGACTGTTGCAGGGCAGTTACATGATCAGCACTACTAGCACAGCTTCCTGCAGTGCTGGTTAAAGCTAAAGAAAATGAAGACTACCTATCTTTAATCCTATGATCAGGATCCTACTTATAGCTACCACCTCGGGAACAGAGGAGCAGTGTCTTTCATACAGCAAGATAAGTCAATGCTTATAGGGAAAAGGGCATGTATTCAAAATTAGTGCCATACACATCAGCATAATAAACACCCCTCTATCACACATTCTGAGGATTAGTATAAGCAGAAGGCTTTATTCAGCTGGTGAAGTGATCCTACACTACTCTTTCCTGAGCGTACCATGCCATGCCCCTCTGCAGTTTGGACTCAGCTCCTGTATAAACCTCTAGACAGCAGGGTTAACAGGCACTTGGAATGTTTTCTTGGGGATACCCTGATGGTCTTCTGCCAAGAAGGTAGGTTTTCTTTTGAGCTGAGAAAGTAGCCTTGAGAGCTGAAAGTATGCATATGAAAAGAGGTGAATCCTGCCATTCCCTTATCATTCTAGATTCTAACCTGATTTGACTTTGGTCAGTTAGCCCTAAGTCAGTTAGCCCTCAGCTAGCTCCTCAGAGATTGGATTAGGTGACCTCCAGAAGTCCCTTCCAACTTAACTTCTATGATTCTCTGATTCTCTGTCTTATATAGTATCAGCCAAATGTTAACTCATCCATAGCCCCACAGTTCACAGCCCAGTTACACAGATAAGAGTCAAATTTGGTTTCTTTGAATTACATGTTGGGTGTAATACTGACACTTTCAGGATTCAAGACGAATGCATCAATATTTCAGAACAGCAAGTAATTAAATGATAAATGCCCACCAATGAGAAGGATCAGGTTTTGCAAATAACAGAACGCAGTAGCTCTAACAAGAGCAACATTGGATGATTATGTGTTCCAGACTGTTCTTGACAGAGGCATTGTAGGCCAACCAAATCACCTGTAATGGATGGAAGTACAGGGTCTGTGAGGCACATCACCTAGCCAACCAATC
Source organism: Mycteria americana (assembly GCF_035582795.1). NCBI lineage: Eukaryota > Metazoa > Chordata > Aves > Ciconiiformes > Ciconiidae > Mycteria > Mycteria americana. Next base: position 59,167,019 of record NC_134366.1, read on the forward strand.
AGAAGGACCTGTTTTGTGAGGCAGAAGTGATACCATAACAGTATCAAATGAAATTCACTGAAAGTCTGCTCTTTTCCAGTCTTCCTTGTCCATAACTGCTGAGAATAGTGAGGTGTAATATTGGTAAGGAAACTTGAACCTCAGGTGTGGTTAGGATTTCAGAGTGAGTTGGAATATTGAAAACTCCCTAGGCATACATAGTTTTGACTCTAGATAGGCAAAAGGCCATTGTTGACTGCTTCACTTTGTGTCTTGGTTTGAACATGAAACCCAGTTTGTAAAAGCTCTGAAAAAAACCTTCTCCATCCTCCTGTAAAGCACAATTTCTGGGGTGAAGGTGGGGTTTCCAGTCTTATCTGCTAAAACCATGACACACACAAATAGTGGTAGAAGACCATCTTCTGACATTGGCTATGATAGGTATGATGACGTATGGTGACTGCAATAGCCATTATCTTGTATCATGGTAGGAGCTGATATGAACTGATACCAGTAGATAAAGATAGATCTTTTAAATATAGAGCTCCAATGCTCCAAAAATATAAGCTGAAACAAATGTAATTACCATGAAAAAATACACTCCAATGTATAAATCAAACAAAATAACAAACAAAACAAAATGATAATCAAACAAAAAGATGCAAAGCAACAACTTTGCAATAGATGTTGTGTGCCCCAACACCAAGCTTCTTTGACTTTCCCATAGTGTGAATGTTGTAGCTTCCAAAAGCCACTCTCTTCTGTTCGAGTTGAGAAGTGAGTCAGATCCAATGCCAAAAGCCAGGATTTGTATGCCACTCCATATTTCTGCTTGTTTTTGCTAAAACTGCTAATAACTAGCATTGAGCCTTCTTCTACGTCCAGATCTGTGAGGTACAAAGCTCAGAGGTACAAAGCTTTGGGATGCCCCTCAGAATGTGAGGAAAGCCTGAAGCAGATGTGAAGGGGAAAGAATATAAAAGCTTTTTGTGGTGTGTTCAGTCCACCAATACTGTTTTAAAAAAATGAAAACACAGCTGGGATTTGAAACTTAGTTATAATCTCACTGTATTTATCAGGGTTTAGAGTTCACGTGGAGCATTATCTAAAACCTCTTGGACTGTTCACTCTTTACCTTGCTTGGGTCTATTGTGCTGACCACAACTTTGTATTTGTTTGTGTTTCTAAGCAATGGGCGGCACTGAATTCTCTCATCTTCTGTGTGCCAGTTGTGTTGTGCACATCATTTTGCAAAAGCCTGTGGTCTGTTTCAGTGTCATGTACCTCTTGGCTATTTAAACTAAGAAGTCATTAAATCCGATCTATCAGAATCCTTACCAATAGTTTTCAATGCTGATTTACGAGTTTAATTTTTCCAACAGAAGTGATTGTTCATGGCTTCTGTATGCTTTGTGTATTAACAAAGGTGACAAGGGATAACACTCCCCCCCACCATTGATTTGAGGAAGTATTAGCTAATTAGCTATTGCATGGGCATACCACAAAAACAGTTCTATCTAATTTTGCCATTGCAGCATCTTATTTGCTAGCATATGGTTTAATCATCTGTGCCATCTTTTTAAATCTCTTCAAATCCATACTTAGAAAATGTTTATTTAACTCCATTAAATATTTAATTCCATTACACTATAAATAAATTTAGAAGTTATTTTTTCACCCCATGCCTCCTATCTATTGTAGAAAGCAATGTTAGGTATGGAGGCATCCTAACAGCAGGAAGACAGTAGAAACGGTAATTTCACTGGGATCACAGAGCTTTCAGGGAAAATTGATTCATCCAATACAAGACAGCTTAGATTAAATTTCCTTGATTTCTGTGTAGGAAATCAAACTGGCTGGCATTAGTGACTACCAAATCTTCAAAAAGCATTGCACAGTAAAACAAAACCCCAAAAGATCGCTTGAATCTTTGCATCAAAAGAATGATATTATAATGAGATGCTATATATTATCATATATGTAAAGTTTAAATTATAGTGTTGTTATAATGACAACATCTCCATATATATCTTGACAAAATATGGACCCTGCTGTTGTAAGGATGGAAATACTGGCTTATAATGTCAATGGGAATTCTGTCATTGACTGCAGTGGGGCTAGAACTATACAAAAAGTGTCATAGTTGTCAGAGAGAGACTCAGGAGATCTTTTACGATTTCTGTTGCTGCTTTTAATGGTTTGCATTTTATAAACGACATGAATTATCAGCAGCACACTATTGTCTTTTTTAACTTTGATTTGGGAGCAGAAATACAAACTTCTCAGAAGTCTTATATGGAAAGTTTTCTCTAAATGTACTAAATAAATGATTCTCTAAATCGCTTGCCAAAGCAGTGTGATTCCACCAGAGTGATACAATTTATTGCCAAACTTCTCATTATGATATACTGTTAAAATATTTCTATAAAGGCACATTAGCAGAACAACTTGACTTGTTTAAAAATATATGCAGTACGTTGACACCTTTTGGAAAGTACACACAAAAATCTCCAAACAACAGCATTCCAAAGAGTGACAATTTAAGGCACGTGATTATTTTGCAGCCTTCGTTACATAAATCTCTGACTAGACCATATATTTGTAAAACATAATTTCATATATTTCAATAACTAGCTTCACAGCTCAGAGAGAGAGAATTCATCTGAACGCTGGCAACACTTCTTTTTTTTAACATTGCTAGGTCATAGTGCAGCATAATAAACATTGTTAAAAAGAACCTTATCCATGGAGCAAAATGTATAGAAGAGACATCAAATATTTCTGCATTTCGTCTTTTTACAACAAGGTAGGCCATAGTTACTTGTTCGATAAATAGCAACAGTGGAATTCCCAACTTCCCTTTCTTTGACAGAGCATGTCACAAAAAAAATTTAGAGACAGAGTTTTCAGCCAGGGAAGCAAGAACTGAACTGGCCTCACCAGACATGAACTGATTTACCAACTGATCATTCCAATCTAATTCACATGGTAAAAAAGAAGCTGATACATACAGCCAGATCCGCAGCAGCTCTAAATCTATGTTGCTGTGGTGGAAATTAGTGGTGCTTGACTGATTAAAGTGTGCTGAAGAAGCACCCAAACATTTGCACCCACAGGACATGTATTGAAATGTGAAAGTACATAGAAAGATTATGAAAAAAAAAAAAAAGTGACATAGATGATGAACTCTTATAACCTGCTTTTTGTATATACCCTGGTAGACACTGGGAGCAATTGCCTTGGAAAAAAATAAGGAATTACAATCCACTATATTCTAGCTAAGAGTATGTTCTCAATATAGAAATTGGGGACATGAAGCTTTTTTTCATCACATTTCAAATTGAGAAACTATGCCAAACAAAACCTTGCTGTAGAGGCAGTTATACTAGAAGACATCTTCCAGAGGCATAAGAGCTCCAGAAATTATGCAAGCTATTCCACAGAAAGGTCTCTTCTTTATCAGAATTGTCCATTTTATCCTTCATCTGTTCATCTATGGTGACACAACATACAGACAATGAATGCCTAAGGCCTTTGAAAGTAAATGGAGGGTTAAGCCCTTTGTATATAGTGTCTTTCCATTTCTTCTGTTGTTAAAAATGGTTCCTCTCCGTCTTGCAAAAACTCCTACAGCCCACAGCCCTGTCAAAAGCATACAGGATCCTGCTGACTTTTCGCAGAGACTGCTGCATTTGTAAACACTGTGGTGTCTATTGATCCTCTCTTGTTTAGCATAAAAGCATACAAGTACATTAAGATCTTATATACTGTGATTTTCAAAATTGCATACTCTTGTGTGTGCAACACTTATCTGGTGAAAACTCCTGTCTGCTGCTGCTGATTTACAAATGTTTTCTTGAGGTAGCCTGTACACAAATAGATTAGGAATGCTCTAGCAAGCATGCAGAAAGTACAGTCCACAGTGTGGTTCTTCTTCCAGCTGCAACACAGTAATGACCTCTGTGCAACAGCAATAAGAAGTGGAAGTTTTATTTCAAAGCCAACACCCAAAGAGCATCTTGCCAACTTTGGTGTTGGTACTTCAGCATTATGCTATGAGACTGGAGGTTAGATTTTGGCACATTGCACTTTACCTGTACTAATATTTGGGATCAGTCATGGTCCTGTTATGTATCTATGCCAATGACTAAAATACTTTTTCCAATTATAATATCTGGAACAGCATTAATATGCTCTACTTCACCAAAATAGTATGTTCATATGTACTCAGTTCACAAAAAATTTTATTTACATTATTGAATTATGAAATTAGCATCCCTACTGGTGGCAGCCTTATGTCTCATGACCCTCGTTAACAAGACTAGCTCTGGGTGATGAAGCTTTCCGGTTAGGGACACTGATTTGAATCAGTGCCCAAGATGACTGCAAACAGGCAGCTGCTTGTGGGTTGATATCAAAAGAACCAGTACTATGAATCTAGTCTCTAAAGGCATATGTTATGTATCTATCTAGGTTTGTATGTGACATTTGCCATCACATCTCTGCAATTTGCACTTGCACTAGGCAGTTTTAGCAAAGAGGACAAAGATAGGAATAAGTGGGCACAAATTTTCACACATTGCTCCACTCTTTTTGGGTGTCTGGGTAAATCTCAAATTTGACATTTGACACAGAATTACCTAAAACCCATTCAAAATCTGGGTAGGTAGAGTGAAACAATGACTAATTCCTATAGATAAAGTAAAATCTACCAAATAAAGCCTCCGTTGGATCCAGTCTTAAGCAATTCATATACCTCCTTGAAGGTGACTTAGCTCATTTACAAATGGTTTATGCTGACATCAAATAGAAATAAGGTACACATTAAGATCACAGAAGCGGTTAAGCACTCATCTTCTATTGATGCCACAGAACCTTTGCAACTTATGCCACTGAAGATTTCAAGCCAAAATTTCGGGACTGGAATCATCCGAGGCAAAATACAGATAGGCCAGAGGACTATATGCCAGCATGTAGCGTTATACATCCATGAGAGGTCTCAGAGTTTTCACTTTTATTTAGTATTCATCTGAGTTGGCTGATGTCTCCAGCTGTCTTCAAGGTGATGTAGGTCAGATTCATATACAATAGGCATCTCGTGCAATCTTAACTACTATAATTTAACAGAAAACTGGGGACAAAAAAATAAAGGAAGTTCCTAACGCTAACAGGTATATACATACACAGTAGCAAAACTACCTCTGTACAATACTTTGAACCATCAACATCCTGAGTCATTGTGACACTTAAACCATGTGGCAAAACACAGGATAGCATCTGAGACCATTATCCTGATCAGCTGTTGAAAGTGATACATAAATTAACAAGATAATCTAACAGAGTATTTGGAAGGTGTCTTCCAAAGCAGCAGTAAAAATGACAAATATTTACACTTCTGTCTGGGTGAGGCTACTTAAAATAGAGCAGCTTAATTAAGAATATGAAATGAGTTCCTTGTGACCACACAAACGAAAATTCTGAGCTAATTCTGCATATTCTTTCATTCCAGTGCTGCTGGGTAGAAGAAATGAATGTGAAGGAAGAAAATGGCCTTCCTGGAGTCCTTGATTAAATTTCAAGATGCCAGGACTTTCCTCTCCCTGGGAAGTTTTCCACCAGAGTCAATATCCCACAATTAGTCAGTGACACAAATATTCAAGAGCAGGATGATATTTTTCTTTAGCTTGCACTTATAAAAGGCACTGATCCATTTCAATCAGAGTAGACTTAGCAGGCAAGAGGCTAAACATTGGCTTCTCCTACATTAATTTCATACATCATAAATATTGAATTGCATTACTGAAGCAGCAAATGCAGCCTATTTCTTTAAATGTATTTATGGCATAATGGCATAATAAACCATTTCCATGTAAAAAACCAACAAGGATTTACCATTTGAAAAGATTCTTGGTTTAGCCCTCCAAAAATAATATTGATTTTTTGTAACAGTCTATGTGAAAAAATAACAAGGAGGCATATTTCCTCTTCACTATGTACCCTTTCATTATGAATGAGAACTTAAAAATGTAAGTGCAGCAGAAAAGCTCCAGTGTTTCTGACATCATGGGACCCCATTCCCTTTCCATCTGAAACCATTCTAGTGCAGATCCCATGAACCAATAGGTTGCTCTCTATTTTTACAGAAGCCCTTTGTTCAAGTTGTTCTCTCTTATCTTCTCCTTTCAAGTAAGTCCTGGCTCACAACTGTGTTTCCTCTTGTTCCAAAGAATGTGGAGGGACATGGCAAGATGCTGGAAGAGATGCTAGCTTCTGAAGCTTAGGGTGTTGCAGAGGTCTTGGCCTGTGAAAAGAACGTCGGCTTTGTACACGTCTGGCTGCAGCAGATCTGTAATTTCCTTGTACATCAAGCAACATTTTCTTCTCTTGGGGCTCCTTCATGTAAGAGTCTTCCAGCCCTTCAAACATAAGTAGCGAATTCTCTTCTTGTGAATTCTCTGACTTGTAGCTAACTTCAGAACAATAACCTGAGTTTACTGTCTCTTTGTTATTTGTATCTGTACCTGCTTCCCAGAAGAGATCAGGTACATTTGGGTCACAAGAAGCTATATACTCAGAGACAGTAGAAAGAGATATATTCCCTCTGTTTTCCAATGAAGAATAGTTTTGTGTCCAAGGCATTTGAAGACAAGATGGGAAGAAGTGGAGGGGAGTCATTGAAACACTTTGGTTTTGGTTTAGTTGGTCATCTGAAGAGGAGTATTCTGTCATTTCAACATCATGGTCCATATCACCTAGAGAGCACAATTAAATAGAAACATTTGTAATACACACACTTTCTATACCAGTATGCTGGCTATTGGGCTTTGCTTTTGGCTATTTTTATGAAAGTCTTATGAAAGCGAGTGGTTTAAGATGGCTTTTTTGCTGGGGAACTGTACCCTGTCCCAGTTTCTATCTTGGTCACCCTAAAGTGAGTTTATTAAACTTCTTATCCTTGCTGAATATCAGGCAAAACTTAGTTCAGTGTTTGTGATAAACAACTGCCTGTTTCAGATATTTAGGAGATGGAGCCATCACCTGGTCATTAAGGTGTATCTTTATCTTGAAATATTTAATCCTGATGCTCAGGAGGGAAATCTTTCAGAAACTTTTGAAAGAAATTGTGTTCTTTCAATCAAGTAGCAGAGGGTATCACCAGGGAGTCAATTTCTTAGTGACCGGAGCCTATGATCAGTTTTCTGTATACTTTAGAGAAACTTCACATTTCCACCTTTGGCTTCCAGTTTACATTGTTTTTTAAAAACTTTTATTTGAAATCTCAGTACCATTCTCCTATTTGGAGAATTTTGTTAAGGAGATAATTCAGAGGACTGATTCAGAGTAATCAAGGTCTAAGCTTATTAGTTTGGGAAATCTAACTTCCCAAAACACTTCTTAAGAAACACAGCAGTCAAAACCCAGTGATTTTGATATATCAAAGATACCTGCACAAGAACTTATACATACTGGTTCCTAATAATAAAGTCAATTATAAATAAGGCAATAGAATGGAGGACAAGAACAAAGTTTAGCAAGAAAATGTTCAGCAAGTCATATGCCAATATTTTATGACAATATTCTCAGTGGGAAAAAAAAGTGAAGAGAATTTCAATGTGGATAAGTGTCAAGGAGAAGTTTTCCTTTTGAAATGCTGTTCATTGTTCAAGTTTTTAATCAGGATATTGGAATTTGATTCACAGTTCTTTAATTAATCCAGTGTTCACTTTAAAACATAATTTAAAAAATAATCTAAGATGCATTAATAAGGAACTGAGTACTAGAACCAACCACAGACCTACAGGCCACTCCAGTAAAGAAAGTGATGTGCTTCCTGTAATAACACTTGAACTAGCACATCTTCTGCAGGGACAGAAGCCAGAACAGAAGAAAAATGGAACTTCCTTTTCTATTTCTTTTGAAAAGGTAAGGAAGTTCTTCTCAAATCAAAATTACCAGCATTCACTCTTATCCTGAGGTCTTTGTCTGAACAAAGTTTCATCAACTAACTACAGAAGTACTTTCAACTTACCACATTCCTTTATTTGTTGATGACAGAGGACACTAGATCATACATTTGTGACCATGGATTCCACAAAAGTGAATTCATGATGAAACTGACTATTGCATTTCATTGTATAATTCCTGCAGTGCCCTATGTTATATTCAATTATGATGTCTGAACTGTGACCTGACCCACTTCGTTTGCAGCACTGACTGTGTTGATTATAGAAGTGAAGGCTGCTTTTTATGGTGTGGAAAATTTCCACAAAGCAAGAATTAAAGGGCAACTAGGATATTCATTTAAACCCAGAGTCAATTTAATTTTAAGCCTGTAACACATTAGAAGCAACAAGTTATTTACTGCATCAGAAAGCTAAGCATTTTTCTGGTTTGAAAATAAGGTATGGATTAAGATAAACTCACAGTTTAAGGATAAAGGTCTAACCAAAACTGGAATTCTGCTTCTCCACAGTCTGTCTGTTGTGTATTTATCTCTACATGTGCAAGGGAACTCTGATGCATTCTAGTAAACATGCTTCATTTTTAAACCCTTTCTTATGTAATTTAATGATGACATCAGCAGTGTCATTGAGTACTTGTATTGTAGCAGTGGGACCATTTTCCCTTCCTGGACACTGGGTAAATAACCTGGACAAATGTTCAGAACTGACTCAAGGCTTCTTAGCAGTAGAGTCAAAAATCATATTCTAATCATGCTAAGAATGAGAGACTTAGCCCAGCTCATTGCTGGTCTAGCCCTGCTGCTCCTATTGTACATCCGAATGCAAGAGAGTCCAATGGTTAAATGACTCATCTGATGTCTTACGGGCAAACCATATCCTTTGGCAGCAGCAACTGGATCATCTTTCTGGGGCTTCAGACTACTTTGCTTACATCTGCAGACTGCAGTGACAAAGTTACTCAAAAAGACCAATCACTGTTTAAGGGGGTTGAATCAGAATTACCTGATTCCCGTTAGGGAATTCAGGTACAAATGTTATCATCTAGAACTGACTAACCAAGAAACCTGGAGCCTCTTGAAAATGAGTGCACAATATTCTGGTATTTGGAATACTATTTTCTTGGCATATAAAGTATTCAAGCCAAAACAAAGAGCAAGACCCTTATCTGCTGTAAAAATAGCAAGGCATTGGACCCCAAATAGTTGGACAGCTCTTCTGCAGAAGGAAAATAGAAAGAAGTTTTCTTATTCAAGCTGGAGGAAAATAGAAGATGTTTAGTTGTGCGAAGAAATCAGGAAGGAAAGAGATGCTCTGGGAGAAGAAAAATCGGAAAAGTAAGTTTACTTGTCAGTAGGCAGGGTTGATAGGAAGGCTGATTAAAATAAAGGTGATAATATCTTTTAAAATATTACATATGTGTTGATTCTGGGAGAAAAGATCTGGGTCGGTCCTCTGGGCCATCTGCTAGCAGGAAGGAATCTATTGATTTATTGCTGAGCCGGAATGGAGTGAGCCGTCTGAAGTTGTTTGGAGAATATGGGATCTGCACTCGGGCCCTTTGTGATGGTACCACAGTATCTTCACTAGATAACCATGGTGAGAACTTCATGTAGATGCTTTGATCATCATCAGCTGAAAATACTGGGTTATCAATTCCTAAAAAAAGTTCACGAGTGACAAATACAATTAATCAAAATAATTTCTTGGTAATACAGCAAGATGCTTTGTAAAAGGAGAATGGCTATAGTGGGAAAAAAATAGGCTGATACAGTCCAGTATAGGTGTGACTAGGCCAATACACAGACCATTATACACACATAGGTTGGTCTTTCTACCTTGGTTACTGCTAGTCATTTTGCATTTCTATTAAAGAGAAAAATTGGATATTATATCCAATATGCAGTTATGTTTGGGATATCTGGAGACAAAAAATAAAATCAATAAAAGAAGACATCAGTCAGCAAATTTTAAGCAAAATAAAGCACAATATAAAATAACTGCAAAACATTCAAATCAAACCCATAAAAAAGAAACAAAAGATGGGAAAAAAATGCAAAAGCATAAACTGCACAACTCCGTCTCATTCGATGTGTGTGATGGAGCTAAAGCAGGCCACAGAACAGTCAAAAGTAAGTTACAGGAGCCCTTTAATATAGGTATCAAGTTTGTAGTGTTTGAACAGAAAAATACATTTTAAAAATTAGTCTAGGTCTGCATCTTGCCACCCACTTATTTCTGGATTGATTTCTGGATGTCTTTTTACATTCTCAAACATAGAATTTGTCATGGAACAGTGAAAAGGCTGTATCAGCATGTCTGGCAAAAGAGTACAGATATAAGTGGTTTTCTTCACTGTATGCACCATGTTACATATGAAGTATACAGTGGCATGCTGAAAATTCAAACACAAAAGTACTAAAGAGAAATATTAATTTTAAAACTTTATAAATTGTATCATATAATTTCTGTTATATATAGTGATACACTTTCAATCTGATATTTGGAGTCTTTCAGGACTGGAAATCAAGTCCAGTGAATGCTCCAGGAATGCTGCAAATCTGCCCTTTTCAGTGACTTCTATGAGCCTGTAAGGATCTGAGGGAGTTGTGAATTTAAGAGGAGAAATCCTGCCTGAAAGAAGCAGCATGAAATTTATGCTTCAAATGCAAGTAGAAAACAGTTCCAAAGGACTAGTATTGACTGGTCTTGTGAGGTAGGACAACTCTAAAATAACATTTTCTGTTGCTAGAAATAATTAGGTCTAGTTTAGGCAGTCATGCTCACAACTTCTATCAGTATCAAATTTGATGCTCTCCATACCTCTGGATATCCAAAACTTGTTATCTGTTAACATTAATATTAAGCAAATATATTTTCTAATAGAACACATCAAATCAAAACAAAACAAAAAACACAGGCTGAATCAGCAGCATTTCTAGTATTTTTTTTAACATTTGAGAAAAAAAAAATCTGTAGGTAATTAATATTTTTACCAGTAGGATTATCTGTGAAATTTTGCTTCGTCACATTAGCCAGGAAATCAACTCCTTTGCCTAGATGCAAAGTTTCATAATCATTATTTTCTTCTGATTCAGAAAACTCCAAATCTGGAACAAAAAGAAAGTACAATTTGATTAGAGATTTGTATCAGTTCTGATTGATAGTGCTATTTCATGCTGTTTTGATGCTGGCATAGTTATCAAAGATACATCTTTAACAAGGATCTAGATAAGGGCAAAATTTAATCAACAGTGGTAGCACTGAAATGCGAATGTGAATGTACATAGAGTTTGCAGCTTAGATACCAATTACATCAAGAAACTCAACACAGGTTTCTGGCTTGCATTATTATCTGGTGCTATGACAGAGAGACATTTCACACTCTGGCTAAGCTTTTGGCTAACAGAATTGTCTGCTTTCCTGGGACTGAAACAAAGCAACCTATGACATGGCACCACTGCTGCTGCTGTGTTTTGTGTGGTTAAATGCTCACATGTTGACAAACGTTGTCCTGTTACAATGATCAGTCACTGCATTTTCATCATTTGACAGAGGTCAGCATCAGTATCCTGACTGATTTCAAACCTGGTGAGGTCATTGCTACTTCTACTGCAGTTTTACAACAGCTGCTAAACCACTTGTTAAGACTGTCTTCCAATGAAGCTTTTTTTTTTAAGTAGAGGATGACATCTATACACAGTTCTTTAACAAGACAGCATTGAATGACCTACATATAAGTATTCGGAAAGTTCTTCCCATGCAAAAAGGTTCTAGAATATTACACTTATTCAGCCAGCCTGTATTGCCCCGTCAGTCAAATAAAAATAATGCTCAGAAAATGATTCAAAGAACATACATAAAGAAAAATATCTTTGCTTCGAGCTATTGAGAAAAGATGCAATTGTCTTTGAGATCAAGGCGTTGCATGCATAAACAGAGGAAAGAACAAAAATAAGTTAGTTCAGTGGCTTTAAAACCACATTTCAGTTTTTAAGTGACACATATTATTTTATAATTACATAACAAACATAGTAGCATCCATCACGTCTTGCTATGACTGACATCAATGGCAAAAGATGGCTAAAACATGAGATGAAAGAATTTGGGGCTTTATATGCAAAACCAGCTTTTGCTAGGGATGCTCCCTAGGCCAGTCAGCTTCAGATTACACTTTCAAGGCTGACCTGTGTGTTAGATTTGTGCATGAAGGGTGAATCAGTGCTGAAACAGGCTTCTGACTCTGTGTTCCTTTCAAAGCAACACTCTCCTTGAGTTCTAACTTGCTTGCTTAGCGTCAACTCTGATTCAGACCTTTCTAAACAAATGGACCTTAACTCAGATCAGAATGTCATCTCAGCTACTGAATTTTATATGTCATGGTGTCCTAGGCAGACCTATCCTGTGATGAAAAAGAAAAATGTTAGCAAAAGTTGCTCTGTAGCTTATCCAAAAGGAAGCTGAAAGTTCATCTATGTTGTAGCCACTGCATTGTTTTGTTTTCAAAATTTAAAGGTGATATTTTAAAAATGTGACTAAAAAGGCCAATTAAAATTTTATTTGTCATCCAGCTGCCTAGAAAAAGAACTTCTAAGAGAACTTCTAAGGAACATTGAGACACTGCATTTAAGCATGGAGCAGATCCCCACTCTGAGCTCTGAATTATGACTAGAAGTCCCTTTTTAATACCAGCTTCACTGTTGCATATCACAAAATTTTCAGTGATGCTTTACTGACAATGTAGCTCGTAAAACGCAGTTAGTGTAACTGGTCTAATACTCTTTTTACCTTTTTCCTTCAAAGTAAAATCTTGTACTGGATTTTCTGAAGGTATTTTTCCATTTGGTATGACACTGCTGTTTCGCTGAAAGAAAACAATCAAAGTTACCAAAAACGCTACCATCATCAGATAGCAATGGCAGTGACATCCTTTGAAATCACGAGTTTGGCAGCATAACCCTGAAATCTGTTGTAATCTTTGCTTGAGACTCAGTATGGATGTCATTAGTTTCCCCCCCTACACTTGTACTTACTACAGGAAAAGAAAGGAACTTTGGCTCTTTGTATGCTGTAGGTTCCCTCTTAGTTTCATGCAAATTTTGTGGAATGCTCTATGCTACAGTGCTACCCTGCTACATCTACCCTGCAACATCTCCCCACCGTGTTGCAGCATGGCTTAAGGTCTGTTGTTTTTCAAGTGATCAAAAACCTCTCACCCAGAAGAAGGGTCCCAAAGCATAGAGAAAAGCAGCATGTGAGAAGGTGCCCCTTGAGCTGTCTCATAGTTTAATCTCTTCTTGCTTAGGGCCTTTAAGTTCATGAAGTTCTACAGGACAGAGATAAATGCAGGACATAGGACCCTTCAGAGTCCTCCCTGCCCTCCCCACCCCTTAGTTTGTATAATAGGTGGCTACATCTGGGTCCTTGTGAAAGTATTTTACCCTTTTTTGGCCCCGGTCTCGCTTGTGGACTTTATTGAGCTTCTTGGAATGGTTTATTCCTAGTTTGGTACTCTTGAAAGATTCTAAGCGCTTCCTCATTGTCCTATGGAAAATCTCCTTGTCTTGTTTCTCATCTTCACTGTGCATGATCTCATGTCGACTGTACAGGTGTTTGTGCTGTGGCCAGGAAGGGAAGACAATATTCATTTATTTATAAATACAGCTGGAAGCCCTGAATCAATGCATTCAGTCGGTGTCATGCAAATTTAAACAACTCCATTATAAAGAATGAACCAAAGACTAGTCTGAGGGCATTAATGAAACTCCTATTTTTCTTTCTCTTTCTTCACCATGAAACAGGTATAAGTCCAGGAATTTTAAGTATGTAAGAGTGACTGTCATTCAAAGAAAGCCTCTCCCTGTGTCTGAATCACTTCAGTTGATACACTCCCTTTAATCCTGCTTCAGAACCTATATTGGACCCAGTTCTGCATTCCACTGGCCCCAGGGAAATCAAATGCACTAGTTCTGTTAAAGAGGCATGTTCATAAATGAGAAAGAATATAGACAAAGAGCCTATCTTCCTCAAGGGTGCAGATCTTGCAGATGGGTTCTTTCCTATTGAGTTTTGCTCCCAAGTTTTGGTTCCTAATGTCTCCTAGTTTTAGATTGGAAAACAGTCCAATGCTAGCCTTCTGCTCTCACCTCCTGCCTGGGTTTATACAGGTACTGTTGTAGGGTGTGATGAGCGACTGTGTCTTCTGTGTCCCGGATACTTTTCCTCCTCTGCTCTAAAGCTTGCATGTCAAGGCAAACTGGTCCAGCTTTTTCTCTCCTGAAGAAGAATACAATATACAAACAGCAGTTTTAAAAATCAGTAATTGCTGAAGAGGAAGAAAAAACAGGAAGATGTGGAACGAGAGGGAGAAATTAAGATGAAGTTTAAAAAAAAAAGAAAGGTCAAAATCGGCTAAATGAAAATGAGTGAACAAATACCTAATGGGAAATGTGAAAAGATTATTGTTTTTTTGTCTTTCAGGTGAGTGTAGCATTAATTTCTCAGTTTACATCACACACGGTCTGTTTGGTGAAAGAATCATGAAAGAGTTAAGGAAGGAGCAATTTTTTTTCTTGCCTCTCTCCTGACTTTTTCTGGAACAGACACAGAAATGACATCTAGCCCTGTATATAGCAGTTGGTGAACAAAAGGCACACGAAACAACTCTAATGTGGATGTCTCCTTCCTCTTACCAGCCTTTACTGCAAAAAATGGTTTGTGTGTAAAATGCAACAATATAACTGTATGTATACCCATTTTATGTGGGAGAAAACATTAACTGAAGTTCAAAAAAGCAGTGAATGAAGCACCTGTAATTTGTATTTTTCAAAATTTGTAACACTGTTCCCATTTCATCACAGATAACATAAAAAAAAAACCCACGAAAAAACCGCCCCACAATCAGTCCACATTACTTACAGTAAATAAGAGACAGAGCTTTCCACAGTACTTGGGCGTGGGGTGCTGAAATCCACATTTACCATGTTGTCTGTACTTGGAGAACGTATAAACGCCAAGGAACCTCTACGTTCTCCCTGGCCACAAAAAGAAACAAGACATATTACAGCTGTAAACACCTAGGGCAAAATGTGTATCAGAAAATATGGATAGTTTGTGAGGCTGCTGTATGCAAATGGCACAAGAAGCAGGGGAGAAGTTGTATTTAGGTAATGAATGCAAACCATTTCTTTTGTTTTATGGTTTCTTTATGTTGAGTGACGTTATCCCAATGAACAAAGCTAGGAGGAAAACTATTCCACTCTTGTAAATTGATTTTGAGGAGGTGAGTGATTTCTTAGGCCTCAATCTGTTTGCAAATTATATCCTTGCACTTTTGCAGTCTAACGCTTTTCTCTTCACAGAACCTTTCAGGGATCGACTTTTTACTTTGTACCACATTGCAAACCAAGTACATAGGGCTATCTATGCAGATTTTTATGACTCAACACATCACTGCACTAACAGCATTTTCAAAGATACAACACTAAGTTTTCTGTTCTCTACCAGACTAGAAGCAGCAAATGTTAAGTGGTGGTAGAAGTCTACAAGACTATTTGAAAGAGGTTATGGCACGAAGAGATGAGATACTGAAGAGAAGAGATCTGCTTTCAGTTCTAAAACTAGTGTCACAGAAGTGGAAAAGCTCAGATTTATGTCTCCACAGTTTTCCCTACTGCTTGTGTAATCTCTTGTTTAGGTGAAAGGTAGCTGTTTGAGTGACATCGTGGTTACACAGGCTGAACCCATCTGTGGTTTTGAATCACAGCAGAGAAAAATCACATAGCAGGTCTCTACATTTTAAACTGTAATAAAGAATACACCAAGAAAAAACATTTCCCTTGCACAATATTGAAGGAGATTTTATCTACATTTCTCCAACTTTAACTGTATTGTGTCCCCTTTACATTTTTATATTCATAGAGCAAATCAAACAAATGTTTCCTTTTACTGTGGTAGCCCACATACATTTTACAGTAGTATGTGTTGGATCAGATCAGTGGCATTAAGAAGTACGCTCTGCCCTCTGTAGGCAAAAAACTTAAAAGAAAAAAAAGTAAATTCTGGGTCAGCATCATCCCGTCCATTTTCTTAAATGCAGCTGACGTTCTTTTGAAATCAAATTTAGTGTTTCATACATACATCATACCATATCATCAGCAGAGGAATTTTAGTCACTTCCATTCACTTATTCACTTGCTCTGGATTATTTTCATTTTGCCTGTCTTAGGCTCTCCCCTCTCAACTGCAAGGAATTTATTTAGGTTCAGACTGAACTCCCTCAAGCTCTTGTTTATTGTACAGATACAGCATAACAGCAGAGCTGAAAAAAGAACAGTTTATAAAATGGTTTTTAAACTCCTCAGTTTCTTGCAAGTGAGAATAGAGTGAGTAGCTGGGGGAGGCAGATCTTTACTCCTCCTGGAAGAAATGGCTTCAGTTTCAATGTCAGCTTGTAATTCACACATATTTAGCTCAAAGATATATTTCAGAAGTCAAGGAAAAGTTGTTAAAGCAGTGTATCACTGAAGCAAATATTAACATGAGAAAGGTGGAATGATTTTAGGATTCACAACTCATGACTAATCAGGCATATTAACATAACTAATTTCCACCGGAAGAAACCATGTTGCAAATGTTTTGTAGAACTTTTAATTTCTTTGTCTATTATTATCAGATCAGTAGACATTTGCCAATAGAATTTGTCTGCAAGACACAATATACACAAATACTATTTGGACTAGGATAGCAAAAGTGAGTTTCCTTGTATTATGAACTGTACTAAGGTATAATGAAAAAGGTAACTCTCCTAAAAAATTAATAATCTAACTTAGTCTGACATTACTATATGTGATTCAAGACATTATTGGGTAAAGATTCTGGGGCTATATCTGCATGGCTTAGTGATCTACAGAGCCTTTTGCATCTGTTAAAGAGAAAAAATACTGTAATGAATCTACTGAACAGATTCAGCAGTGAATCTGAACATGGGTCTCATGCTCACCAACATCAAAGTCATTATCTAGCTTTCTTCCTCTCAGGTGTGACCCAGAAAGCACCATGAGAAAGAAAATTAGTTCTTGAGCTCAAATGGTCTGAAAACTGAATGGGTAATTTACAAAATCTCAAAAGGAAGTATTTGCTTATCTTGTGAACCACTCCCCATTTTTCACACTAACATCATTTCTGAATTTCATCTTATTTTCTGAATTCAATCTTTGAAATTCCATGTTTCACTGGAAGAAATCTGCCTGGCTGTAGCTCATTTTCAAAAAAAGAAAAGAGATTATTATTAGTAGTCGTATCAGTCATAGTGACAGTGTTTATTTTAATTAAGAGATTAACTGGTATACCACCTAGCTGTGAAAATGAGTTCACTTGGAGATTACGGGCATAGATAGATTATCACTTCAAAGATCACTGTTTAAAATACTCCATTTAAAACTATCCTCTACACTGTATGAATACCGCACATTTGTGGTGATTTGAACTAAGGTGGCCAGTTTCATACTGAAGAAGATTAGGAATTCTTACACAATGTGTTAACATTGCTCCGGTCTGGGAATGGTATTCCTGCAGAAGGCCAGTAACTTTCTTCCATTCTGTAACTTTAAAAATGTCTCCTGTTGCAAGTCCTAAGTTTCTCTAACTTCACAATTCTGTGATTGCGTTTGATATGTGTAGTATATCACTTTAACCCTAATTTTTGAAGTGTGGGTGTTATGATTCCATTGAATTAAAGTTACCCTTCCCAATTTTTTTTTATTACTGTGATCTGGCAGAATAAGATTATAGCAGTCCACTACTTTGGTCACATATCCACACCATTTGGAAGTTAGCTTCTTCAAATCAGATTTGTCATCACATAGAACCACTGTTCTGCAGGAGCCAGACACTGTCGATGCATTTAGAAAGACAGTAGTTTGCCTTATCCCTTTGGAATTACAGTATGTTTTCATGTAACGAATGTAGAAACAAAGTTATTTGGTAAAATCCAACAGAAAAGTACACTGGCATAAGTACAATATACTCATACCTGGGTATCAGGCATAATACTGAGAACTACAGCCACTCAAACAGGTGATATTGAGACTCAAAACACATTTAGGAAAAAAAAAAGCAGAGCAGAAATGAAAATAGTTTTCTTTTAGACATCTCCTGCAATATATCAACTTTAGGTTATGCTATAAATTAAAAAACAAACCAAAACCCAAACGATGCTATAATATGTCAACAAGTGTTCATAAGTACCTCAGCCACATAGCTAATTGCATCCTTCAAGTTGAGTTCATGGAAAACATTAAGGATCTGGTCTCTTGATTTTTGAGCAGACCTTCTCATCAGTACTTTACTGAGGAATTTCCTATCAAAATTGGACCACCTGATAATTTAAACAAACTGTGTTAATGGCAACAAGCAATTTTAGTTTCACAGCATTTTTAGATTAGCATAAATGATATTTTTGTGAGCTAAGCACTTTAAAAGAAATTATGAACATAGCAATGTGAAGGATTTGTGTTTTGAAGCTTTTCAATTAGCATTTAAAGAAAGTTAAGGAAAAGCCTGCTACAGAGTTATGCAGCTGTCACAAAGCATTTAATAGGTTCACTTACCAAACACTACTACAACAGAAAGAGTCCTGTGATTACAGTATCCTATTTCAGAGTCACTAGGACATTTGATACTCTGGGAGATCATGCTACCTTATTTTTCCACTTCTGATTATGCATTGTTATATTTAATAGCTTCATTCTAAAAGTTTAATTTTCTTTCCTCCTTTGGAAAGGAACCTGCTTTTCCCCAGCTGTATTGCAGGACAGCCAGCCTAGAAAACCAGTTGACAACAACAGTGCCCTTCCAAAAGCACTTACAGAGGGCCTTATTCATGCCATTAATGTACTCTGGGGGATAGAAGTGATGTGTCTTTCCTGTGATTTACACTTCCAAGCTTGTCTGATAGTAGGATATCTGCCATTTCATATTTAGGCTCCAGAAGATAAAGGCTGCTTTACCTTCCTCAATATTTTCTCTAAAGGGCATGAAGCAACTTTGGAGACCACTATTCAAAGTGATTCTATTGATCTTGCCCAATGGCTATTTTGAGTTTACAACTTTTTATTCAGATTGTTGAAACCTTTTTGTCATTAAACATTATTCACAGAATTGATAACTATTCCTCTTCTCTAGCCAGAACATCTGAAAAGCAGCCTCTAATTCAGGCTGCCACACCTGAGCACATCTGCGAGGATGCTAGGGGCTGCCATTTCTTTGAGGAAGCAGCACTTTCATGTACATATAGTCCAAAAGAAGCAGACTTAAGGTGGTCTCATTCAAAATACATTAGTCATCAAACCACACACTCAACCATGAATCTACATTAAACTACTCCTTCTCTTGTTACTCAGGGAGATTACTTTCTGACATCTAAGAAGTCAAACTCTAATCCACCACTTAAAAATATTTAGCTCCATCTTCAAGACAGTATTTCAAAACTGGGGATGTATTCCCCTGTATTACCGCCTGCTGAAATTCATTCCCAAGAAGTAAACTAAAAATTTAGACCTAAAGGAAGCAGATGTTCTATTTGGGTTGCCTCATGAAAATTCTTCACTGCATAAATGAACAAAGAACAAAAGGAAATGAAGGAGACCGTCCCTATAACTGGGTACAGACAGGTGAGCAATTCTGCTTGAGCTCAGATACAATCTAGCTCCAGCCTAGGATTTGTATAGTTATATGAGCATAATGCTAAACCTAAACTAATACACTCTGCTTCTCAGCAAGGGTTAGGGGAGTGCTCTGCAGAAAGCTAACACAACCACATGGCTTTTGGATTGGAACTGACATGTTGAGTCAGCAGGACATTAGCAGTTCAGAACTGTGACTGCACCTATGAAATGACCTAACTCCAGGCAGAGAATTGCCTAACCTTAAATAACACTTTGAAAGCTGTCCAGATTTAATGTCCTTTTTTCACATTTATTCATCTAGATTACATCTACAATGGTAACTCTTCATGTGTACTTTAAAGAAAATGGTGTCTGTATCTTTCGGCTGAGTAATTTTGCTTCTCTCAAGATGAATTAACTATAAACAGAGGGGGAGGGAAATGATCTATATGAACCATAATTTTCATATTGGTTTCAAACTAATAGGCTTAAACTATCCAAGTCATTTCAAAGCACCCTCTGCCATCACTTTCAGAGGTGTCGAACACGTCCTTTGTAGAAATGGCATAAACAACTAGCACAGTCGTAGTTGGGTTTTTTTTAGCATCTCCACACACAAATAATGTTCATGAAATGGATTACAGAGAAGGATGAACATTAACATTTTAGGTTACATCTTGTGCAAATGGCCAGTTCTCAAATCTTGAGAGAAGCTGATCCCTGGATATGAACTGAGGCATTTGCAAAGGCCTAATCTGAACTGTGGAAAAACAAGAAAATATTCCATTTGTAGGGGACAAAAATAAACTATTTTCACATTTGCTATATTTCTAGTATTTTCAGTATATAACCTTTTAAACTACATTTGACATCTGTGCTGTCCCTAAATTCACAGGCTTAAAAGGTCATAATTTACAGGTAAGATTTTCTAGCAGTATTTCAACATTCCAAGTTAGTTACTACTTACTTGTCTCTCAGATAATTATGTCCTATTTGTCCAGAAATGTCTTCTATAGCAGAAAGAATGTGATCGAAGGCCTAGGGAAGTGAAAGTGGAATTAATATCTTTACAGAAATAAAAGGTATTATTAGAAAATAGCTCAATTTATGTCAGGTTAGACCAGGTGACTATGCAGAATAATTTTATTGCTGCTAAACAGATTTTTTTCCCATTTACAGAAATATTAAATACTATATGCTTTTCTTCAAAGGTCCTGAGCTTTCTAACCAGTTCTTTACAAATTCACTAACTATTCTTGAATTACAAGGGTCTCAGCAAGAAAGTACTTAAGACCCCATTTTAACATTCAATTTTAAGACTCTTTTTATCAACTCATTTTACTATCTCCATTTCTGCCCTATGAAGTACATCAGCCACTATTAGTGTCGGTGATTAAATCTGTCGAAAAACTTCCCTAGTGTTTCTTTTTAGACGTTTCAGGAATGCATACTTCCCTCAGAGTAGAAGCAGGCACCATTCTTTAGATATCTAGGGCAAAAATCCCATACTGGGTATACTAGATGGCTGATGGAAATCCTGAGGTTTATAACTCTTGATTCAAACCAAGGCAGCTGCAGGTAGAATTTGGTCTTTTTCTGTATATGGTTGTTAACATTTCACTCTGAACATTGGAGTGATTACTGGAGAATATACAGCATGCTAGGTTTAGAACAACATGGGTGGTATGGATTATTCCTGAATATAATATTAATTACTACCTCAGGAGATATCTGACATGGGAGTGGAGAAAATGGTATTATAAATAAGTTGTCTCCCTCTTAATCCCTGAGAACAGACAGTGCTCCCTCTCTCTGAAGGCTGCAATTTGTACAGTTCTAGGAGCACTGTGCCTCCTGAATATTCTAGGAAGAATATTCTAGGAAGTGGTGAATCAGTACATACAAATTTACAAAGTGTTAGGATTAACATTACTGCTCGGCCTGCACTACTAACTGACGTGTAAAGGTATATTCCATAAATGTAGAAACTGTCTTGTAGTTTAAAAGAAACCTTCACCTGGGGGAAGAATCCTGGTTTTCAAATAGTAAAATATATGAACGGAAATGGAAATTTGAATTGCTGGATAACAAAAGCATAATGTATTTATTCAGTAGTCTGTAAAAGAATTCCTCAGAAACAAACTCTGTCCATCGCTAAGTTGTTAATTCACTTCAGGTGACCTCCAATGTGAAAACAGACAAGGTTAGAAGCTCATACAAGAATGTGTTAAAATACTCAGTGCAGGATAGCTGTGTAAATCTGAAAAATGTATGAATTAAAGAAGGCCATGAAAGATGTCTTATAGTCTTCCATCCTTTAACCTATATTTGTATTGAAAATGTATGCTTTCTTTTACTGAATAAAAACTTTATAATGTTGTGTGAAAGTGAATTGGAAGAGATCATGTTTCAAAATCTTTTAAAAGCTTAAAGAAATGCAGGCACTCACAGCATTCACACTGAACTAAAACTATTACTATTAACCTGGAATTTCAGCATATAATTAATATCAACATTGGGCAGCAGGCTACCTTTCTATGTAACATGCAAACTACGAAGCCTGCTTTCATATCTTTTCCATAAATAAACAATATTTAAGAAGAAAAAATAAACTTACTTCCACATGCTTTGCCCTAGCAATCTTCAGTCAAACATCCTCCTCGTTTAGATTAAGGGAAAGAAGCATATTCCAGCTGTGCTGTTTCCCCAGTACTGTCAGCCCCACTGAAGTCTCAAGTGAAAACCAGAACCTTCAGTTGAGTATCTGTATCCCCTCACAGGACTCACCCCAAAGACAAATTACAGCCTACAGATAACTTTTGAAATGTTTGAAGGATTTTGCACTTGAAATTTGATTCTCCCCTCCCCTCCAAAAATAAATTTTCTTTAATATTTTTTTCTCTTAAGGCACTCTGTAAAAATCCAAAAGTTACCATAGTTTTGTTTAAAAATATCTTACTCTGCCATGAAGTTTCTCATTTAGTTTTGGCTCTCTGTGTTCAGTTTTCTTCACTTGCAGCCACTGTACCAAAGGCTTGATAGTCAGTCCCTAAGGATTGAAACATGATAATAAATACTTAGGAATTATCTTAGATTTTCCTCCAGCTTGTCATTGTTAAAGAGAAATAGAGCATTTTTGTATGTTCTTATACTTCCTCGGTTGATCTCTGTCCCCTTTAGAAGGTAAAATAATGCAATACCCTCACCTCCGGTTACAAACGTTTGAAAAGACACCAACCAGTGGAAAAATATATCTTCTATAAGAATAATATGGTAGTGGAAGGGTTAAAGTGTTTCCTATACCATTTAATGTGATATTTTCTGCACATATCAGGAGTTCGTGACCACAAATAAACATTCTATAATAAATTTGAGAAAAAATTCCAAGCTGGTATATAATGATATATCTCCATTTAAATTAACGTTGTTTCTTTCAGCAGAAAGTGCTATTTTGTTTGAACGCTAAATACTTTCTTGTCCCACTGCTTGCTGTTATATTTTGAAACAAGGACTCGGGCTCAGGTAGATCAGCTTAATGACTGTATTTGCCCATAAAAAGGACTGTTCCCTATAGTTATTCACATGAGGTGACGGATGTTTAATCAGATATTAACTTGAACACTATTATTACCAAGCAGCTAAGACTGAACATTTTTTAGTACAGAGGAAATTGTGTTTTGTCCCTTGTGGTGCCATATGAAAACATAAAATAGGATCTTTGTTACTAAAATTACAAATTCAATTATGCTTTCAGTTCAGTGAAATAATATGCAACCTTCAGCTGAGAACTGCTTTAAGTATTCAGTACTTTTGGGGGACTCCTTCTCCTTGCAAGAAGCATACTTAAGAAGTTGAATTACCTGGAAAATAACGGTAAAAAACACAACAACGATAGTTGTGCTGACAAACAGGTTTCTCTCTTTCACTTTTTCCTCTTTCAGAAGTACCACCAGAGCAAAAGCAACCGCTCCACGTAGTCCACCATATGACATCACCACCTGGTCTATTATCTCCAACTGGACCATTCTGTAGTGGTTAAGAATCCATGTCTGTAAAACTACACCTATAAAACACAAATGCCAGCATGTCTAGAAATACCCTTATAAAATGTCAATACGCAACTGTGTGTAACAGAAACAGTACCACCAGTCTGCTTTCATAACAAATTCTCTACACCATCTACTTCTCCCTCTGTATTGCTACACTGCAAGGAGGGCAGGCCCGCTTGGTACCTTCCCCTTTATGTTTAGCCAACGGAATTAGATGTAGCTTCTTCTGTGAGCCAGCAGCTCTTCCGAGAGTGCTGCCCTCTGGCATAGGCACTACAGGTGAAATTCTGCTATGTGCTGACCTTTGAAATTCGCAGTTGAGAAAGAATAGAATTTCTAGCACCATAGTCTGTGCACTAGGGTGCATATGCACAGGGTCTTTTAACAGAAAGAGAAATGGGTTGAAACAGTGTTGATTTAGGGCAGTAAGTGTGGTACTCTTTACAAATCAGTACAAATGACATTTATGTCATTTTCTTATGGAGGGTTGTGTAGTTATGCTAACACTGTCTTCAGGCCTACGGGCGAGATGCTGCCTGCTGTAGGAGACCTAAAGCTCTAGAAATCACATCTCCCAGAGCTCCCACCATACAGAAGGAAAACAGCTTCACCACTCCTGAGAGTGGCACAGCATGTGTGTCCTACTGCAGCAGGCCAGAACTCTTAACCAGAGCAAAAGAGATATTTCTCTTTTAGAGAATTTTGAACTTGTGCTAAGGGAAGAGTGTCTTGTGTATATCACTGTAAGCAAGGCCTCTGCTGGAGAGGACCTTGAAAATTAGTTCGTGCCACCAATCTGACTCCTCCAAGGATATGAGAGCTGCAGTTACGTAAGGCCCAATATCATCAGGTCTTCAGTAATTTATCAAGGTGTAAGCTCAATTATTTTAATGGATGCATATTGTTATTGCTGAATATTTACTATTTAATTACTGATCACACTTATTACAGGATTGTTAACCACTCATTCCAGGAATACAAGAAGTGACAAAGTCAAGATACTGAAAACTTGTTTAAACACCTCATGCACACCAGAGGTTACTGAAAGGTGGCTAAATGAACAATGTTTACAGACTATTTAGAAAGGAAGACATGGGGCTAGGCCCTTCATTCAGCCCAGGAATCTCTAGACAGAATAAGAATACAGAGTCTAGGAAAACTACTAGCTAGAGAGATGCATTACCTTTTATTTGAATTTAATTCAAGACAAACAGGCAAATAAACCGTTTTAATCCATTCCCAGATGTAAGTAGATATACCAAATCACTATGTGTGTTACTCTCTAGAAGTACTTCATTCTATTTAATTTTAGCCCCTTTGATATTTCACAAAACTGGGATTAAATAGTAGAACTGTATAGTTGGGCAAATCGTCATTGGTATTTTGAAATATTTGCAAACTTATATAAGCCCAGTAAATTGACAGTGGGTAATCCCGACCTGCCACAGTCTTATTTACTCAGTTTTTCACCAGTCCCTGGGAATTATTTCTTAAGCCAGAAAACCTGTGGTGTAATTAAGTATGGTGTTACATCACTTTGTGTCTCAAACCTGAAGTCAACCATAAAATTAGCTTAAGACAATCTCTTTATTACCAAATTGAAAGAGCTGAAGGAAAGAGATGGCTGACAGGACTCACATCTTTTGTTAGGCCACAAGTTAAAGAACGAAGTCCATTTCACCGGGAGATTTTGCCAATACCGTGTGCTGGGCCAACAAAGGTTAGCCACTAGGTGATTCATGTTAACTGCTGAGCTAGTCATACCCTCGCATGTCTTCAACAGTGAAATCCTACTATATTTTCAGCATATGATGAAACTTGCTGTAGAGATCTACCCTCCTAACCCCAAACCAACCATAAATTCAACTAAAATAAATGGACTATTTTAAAAGGAACAAGTCTAGAACTCCCAATTTTTTTTTTTTTTTTTTTTGGCAAAAGAATATGTGAGTGCATCAACTATACAATGCAAGGACAGGAAGAAGATCATCCCCTTACCAATAACTCTATATACTGAGATGAAGACCAGAGTCAACAGAATAAAAGCGGTATTCCAAGTCCAGATTTTTGGATTTACAGCTGAAATTCCCAGGAACATGAAGATAATAGTTTCTGCTCCACTGGCCATCATTTTCATGGTATATCTTACAGTTGTAGAAGATTGTTCAGATATGTTAGCCTTGACATATTTCTGACAGCAGATGCCACAGAAAGTTATCCTAGAAAAAAAAAAAAAAGAATTGTTCAGAAAATATTTGTTGTAACATTTACTATTATTTCCATCTAATCTAGGAGTCTAATCTAGGTAAAAAGTGTATCTATTTCAAACATTCACCCTGAGGTGACCCCAAGAGGTATGAAGACAGCATTTCATTAGATCGTAACAGACCTTAATTCTCTTCAGATTACCATAGTGCTTTACGTGCAAAATTTTAAACCTTGTTTACATTAAACACAATCTTAAACTAATGATTTGTTTGCAGTAAGATTTTCAGATCTTGAATATACTCACTGTAGCATCTACAAACATGACAAGCAAAACTGAGAAGAAAGGTATGCCAGGAGTCAATGGATACTAAAAGAAGAAAGACTACAGAGGCACTCAAGCCAAAACAGGCAAGATTTAGGCAAAACTTAACAGGCCAGTCAAGACAGTGAGAGCAGCAGATAATGGACATTCACATAATGCCTTAGAAAAATATATTTTTCATTACAAATTATAGGGAAATATGTCAATACAAATGGACAACTGTTAGTTATTGAAGTATTATTAGTCACAAAGAGGAAAGAGTCAAGTTCGTATTTTGCAAAGGAAGTTCTAATGTTGCGCAGCAGATACTGGAAAACTTGCATTCTTTTTCAAGGCTGAATGACAGTATGCAAACTATGCATCTATTGCAGTGTGAAGATAGGAATATTCAGCATAAGCTTCATGAGCATCGTATTGTATAGCTGTCCTATATAATTTAGGTCTTTCTTTTCAATGTTTTTAAAAAACGTATTCCCTTCTCAGCCCCTTCACAGGCAGTAATAAAAAGAGACTTACGCAAGGATAGAGGAAAGAGAAAGCATCTCTGCTGTGAGGTAGGACAAGTAGGACATGATAAACACAAATCCAGGTTCAATGATTCTCACGTGCTTGGTGAAACGACTGACCAATGAGAGCAGGAATGCAAAGAAAATGCCAACCAATGTCCCACCCAGGCTCACCACAAAGAATGACACTGAAAAAGAAAACAAAACGCAGCTTAAACAGTAGAAATATAATGGTTTGAACTAGTTCTCTTCTACTGTATGGCCAGCAAATCAGAGAAAATTTTGGAGGAAATGTCAAAAATTATTTCTAAAATGCAACAACCTGAATTGCTTTTGAGCACTTGGTATATGAATGCAGCATTCTGTAGAAAAAACAAGGTTACTTTCTGTTAAGCCTCACCATTTTAGGCTTATTCAAAACCCACTACATTTCTTTGAAAATTTTTTTTCCCACATTCAGTAAACAAATGCTTTTCCAAAAGCATATTATAGAACATGCCAAAGTCACTGTTAAAACATTGATTCATAAGATAATGTAGTATCACGTCATGCTTGGAATGGGAAATAGTGACTAAATTTTTAGTTAAATAACATTTCTTGATAGTCACTGGAAAACGTTTCTTGATAGCAATCAGTGATAAAGAGTGAGAATGCCCATATGCAATCACATCTTTCCTGGAATGCAGGGAGAGCATAGGCTGAAACTAAGGATGTGTTATAAAATACAAAGAAAATATGTATAGCTGTCAAGTTTGGTGGTCTTAACAACTGAACTCCACATCTGTTCAGTCTCCTCAGAAGAAAACAAATCTGATTAAGTTTCCCAAATATTCAGGAATATTCACTTACTTATTTTCTTAAGACATTCGTCTATGCCACAGGCATCTGGGAATATGAGTGACAAGGGAAAGGGCTGAAAAGTCTGCATGTGTACATCAATGATGTGATATGGAATCCAATTCTACGTACCTATGCCTTTGACACATTCAATCCCCGTCACATTCTCTGGACCTATTGTAACAAAAGAATCAAACACATTGTACAGCACCTGAAAAGAAAAGTAGACTAACTTAATATTTGCTCCTGAATTAAGCCTATTAAAATAATCTCATTATGGGCCCCAACATTATGAATCCTGAAATTATGTATGACAGAGGGAAATTCTGTGTGGAGGAAGAAGATTTTGCAGATTTTTTAATTTTTCAAAATGGAAAAAATGCAGTGGAGCAAGAAGAAACAATTTTTTTTAAAAAAAAACCACTTTCAATTTCTTATTTCAATATGATTTCTATCTATAAGAAGCATTGCTACATCTCGATGTCTTTTCTAAAGCACTTCTCACTCTAAAATCCAGGTATTTGGGAGATTTATTTAATCACCTGTATAAGATAAATAAGATACTTAATAAGATAATAATAAGATGCTAATAATAAGATACTGGATTGAAATAGGTTAAACATACATAAAATAAGTTGAACACAAAGGAGAATAAACTATAATAATGGTACTAATTCTTTTAAAATAATTGACTAACAGTGATAGTGCTGAAAGTAAAGAATGCCCATGAGTAGATTTGCACAGATGATACATTATTTCATTTAAAGGGAAAATACACTTCAGAACAAACCCTCTAGAGTTTGGGTGACTTTGGGATATATAATTTACTTACCACGGTTACAGCATCATTCAGAAGCGATTCTCCAAAAACAATGATGAATAGAACTTCGTTGACATGGACTTCTTCAAATACTGCCAGAACAGCTACAGGATCCACAGCGGCAATTAAGCTGCCAAACAGGAGGAAGTCCAGCAGTCCAATATTCAGGTGGCCTTCAAAAAAAAGCAAATAAGGTATAAGCAGAGTCAGCTCTGTATTATCTATAGTAATGACAGACTGTGATATTACAGATAATGCAAAATCCTTGAAAACAGGGATCCTAAGGCATCAACTGGAAAGCATGGCACAGAAACTACTTAACAAGTTCTGCATTGTGTCACCTTGTATCCTACAAGGTTTGTTGGATCCAGCATTGGCCCATGTGGACCCAAGTTGATTCTGGGAGCAGTACAGTCCTGTTCTTATGGCAAGGCACTTGAGATCAGTATTTCCAGATCTAAACTGGCTTTGTATTTGTGTGTGGTATGGTTTATCTAACTTGAGTAAATTATCTCAGGGTAACTGAGAACTGACAAGATGGTAAGAGGAATATACCAGTACTCCTGAAGTAAACGTTCCAAAATACTTCATGCCACAGGCCACTTAGCGACTCTTGGTCGCTAAGTAGTGCTACAGTGGGGCTTAACCACACTCAGTGCAGTTAAACACCACTTGTGGCCTCCTTATTCAAGTAGACATTCATTGATAGGTGCAGTTAAGCCACTTCTTCCCAAATTATGATGCATGAGGCCACTGTTAAATTGTCCACAAGTGGACCATAAAAATAGATGGACTAAAATGTACCTCAACATGTTTGTTTTGTAGCCCCGTTAGGAATTTTGGCAATGATTTCCAAAGTTTTGGAACTACAAAACTCTGGTGACAAAGTAACACAGTATTTATATAATTTTTTTAAAATCTTCTTTTAGTTATTAAGGTTATTTTGTTCAGTTATGCAAACAGACTGACACAAGCATCACTATTGTTTTAAAAGTAACAGAAAAGGGAGAGCCACAAAGATTGCTTTGCTCAGCTTCCTAAGTATCTTGCAAAATTTACCCTCTTCATGTAATCAAGAGTGGTGTCCCAGTCTTTTTTTTCTGGGGAACAGATTTTTGAAAGGGTAGAGAACAGGAAGATTCCCTTTGTGTTCATTAATGGATGGAGGAGGAAGCAAGGTTCATTAAGAGGTGATGAAGCCCAAAATTATATGAGGAAGAGCAAAGAAGGAATATGTTGAGTTCATTCATTAGAACACAGTGCAGAGACCCATGCCCAAAATTAATAGACAGTTGTATCAGGCATGTTTTCTACAGATGAGGGAGAAATCCATCTGATTAAACGATTTGGAAGCATGAGTCAGGCAATGATAATCAGTAGCTGTAGCCAGAGTGTCAATATTGCCTGTAAGGTACTTCCAGAACAACATGGCCACTCCTCTAACAAGAATGAGATAATTTTTCAAATCCAGAATATTTAGTGCTTGGAAGGTAATTGAAACAGAAGCTAGATTCCAAATATTTTTGATACAGAATGGCATGGGCATATTTAATCAAGAGAAGGACACTTACATGGGCAGTCAGAGACAGGAGTAGACAACACCCTGTGGTACACGACAATGGCAAATAATCTGGGGGAGCTGCAGAAGTACATATTCTCTTAGCTGCTGTCTGCCAATCTACATCTACAATGCATCTACAATGTTTTCCAGACAGTTTATAGGGACCTTGGTAAGGCCCTGAAAACAGAAATTCATATTTCTGTTTCACAGACGTATAACTACTTCATATTTTCAAAAAGGGAAATAGTCTTGTTCACTCTTGGACATATTGGCTATGAATGAGAACTGAATCTATCCATTTTAGTGTGAGAGAGGGGTTGAAGCAGTGAGCTGAAGTCTGCCAAAAATTCTGAGAACGGCCTTGAACCTGAATCTAAATAATGGTTCCATCAAATGTTGTCCTTCTCTGCCATGCTTAAGGAAGGAACAAGCCCAATGATGATAACTATCAGATATCAGGGTACAACAGAATGTAAGCTTTTAAAATAAATTGGCTCACTGAGATTGCTTATCTTTTTTATATGTTACTAATTATAATCATTGGTACATTCTTTGAAGACTTGCAAAGCTAGTGAGCAAATATTTATGGAAAGGTTAGGACACATCTGTAATTCCTACAAAGCAGTGTCAAGAGGCATGAGGTTTCTAAATCAGACTTTTATTTAGACTAATAATGCAAGTTATTTCCAAGTGATACATAACCATTGCTTCCTCCAGCTCACCAGAGTCTGGAGTAACTAACTGACAGCTTTGACACCTGAGCAAGGTAAGTTCGCTGGGCCCAGTTTAAGACTTCTACACATACTCAGCATGTTGTCGTTATGACCTAGATTGTACAGGAAAAGCTTTTCTAAGCATTAGTCACAACCACAATTATTCCACAGAGAAGTGCTGCATGTCTTAGTTCTCCAGCAGATGGTGAACTGCTGGAGTTAGGTGCAATCAGCCAGGAAGATTTAGGATTAGATACTTCTTCCTATTCTGTGAAAGCAGACTAGTATGGCTGTTAGTTAATTGTTAAGGTGCTGATCTTTTAATTTGACTTCTAAAGAAGGATTTCTTTGTTATTATCACCTTCTCTCTTTTTCTTCTGCAAATTATAATATCTGTAAGGATATTGAATGCAAACAAAGAGCAGCTTTTATGTTTATTTATGTAGGAAATCTATGTAATCCAATTTGGATTATGCACTCTTATATTGATGGACAGGACTACAGGCCCATTCAATGGTAAAGTTGGAAGCAATTTGTTTTCAGCTTATCTTAGTCTGTAATGGATATACATTCCTACATTTTAATTATATTACTTTTAGCATTATTCACTCCAATTGTAGAAAAAGTGGGGTAGAAACAAAAATATGCCATAGAACTTCAACCAGAGGCTGCTATGAACTCTTCTAGAAATTAACTGAGCATTCTCCTATCTTCAGCAAGTAACAACAGCAAGGCTTTCCACAAAGTGTGGTGCTCAGATCTTGCTGACATATTGGAGGTCAACACAATGTATTTACTGGATTAGTAAGTACGTATCATGTAGATATTTGAAAGTCCTACTTAGCTTTGCTGGAGAATGACATAGTTTGAATCAGGGACAGGCTTCTCTGGCCTTTTCCATAGCTGAAATTAGAACTCTAGTAGGTTATAATATGTCTTGGTGGTAAAGACAGGTCCCCACAGTATACTAATTAATGCTCCTTCTAAACATTTAAATTCGCCAGGCAGGTCAGTTTATTGTTTGCTTTTGTTAACTTCCCTATTTTTAGCTTGTAGAGCTTTAGCTGTGACCTATGGTAGGGGCTGATTCTCCTGTTTAACTGTAAACTCAGCATTCTAGTATATACTGTCACTGAAAGACTTGCATAATGATGAAGCAGACAAGTAGCTATCAAATCCAGCTTTTACAGTTAGTTGAGAATTGTTTACAGATTGGGAGGAGAGCAAGAGATTAATGGATTTTTCACTTAAAATTTTTGGGAAAACATTTGACTTGTCCATTTCACATGCCATAAAGATGTCAGTGCTTTTCCTTTAATGATTTTTATCAACATTTTAAAAAGTAATTATCTTTCATTATATTTCCCAGAACAGGATGTTAATAAAATATTTTTGGTCATATTTTTTAAATTGTTCCAAGCAGCTTGGATATTTAAAGAAAGACATCCTTGTCCAATCTGTTGCAATAGCGATATCCCTTTGTCATCTTTTTTGTTCCTGAAAACCTGTATTTAACTATAAATGTGAAATTGTGGATGCAATATACTGTGCCTACAGGCTGAAAGCACATAAAACATCTTACCTACCTATAAAAGCCAATAGTGTCTCCATCTGAGCTGTCACCTTTGTATCTTCTAAAGAAAAATTGTTACTTATAAAATGTGAGTTATACTAAGGTAAATATCTAAAATGTAAGCTAAATCTATCATAGATGTCTATATTACAAACATCTGCAGTTATGTAAGATGAGTCTCATATGAACAAGTCTGTGGTCTAGTTCTTCCAGACTGGGATTTTCAAATAAGGACAACGCAGGTTTTCCTTAAAATGGATGGAACAGATATCCCAATCTTATGCTTAGTTTCAAGGAACCCAGCCCAAAATTCTGCTGCTTCCCTGTGCTGGACAATGGGAGCTGTTTTTGAGGCTGGAAAACTCTACTGTGTTATCTTCTGTAATAATCGCCTAATAGTTTAATTCTTCATCACAAAAATGTTCTGTGTAACATCTGCAACTTCTGACATTTGAGGCACTCTTTTTATCTGGACTGAAAAGGATGTCTGTGGTAAATTGCTCTGAGTCGATTTTGCACCACTGTGGTTAGAGAACAGCCCCATGACTAGCTGGTGAGCCTTTTGTACAACACAACATACCCCTTGCGGTCTTGAGCCACTCAGTCCAGGATCTCAGCACTGGTTGCCAAGAACAGACGAGCAGAGTGCACAGTCACAGCAGCACACTGTATCTGTACTGCTCTCAGCAGCACTCAGATGTGCCCTGTAAGTACTTTCTATAACTCACTAACCTAGGAGAGTTTTGTCCTAGAAGGGCTCTTGAGCTTCTTCAGTACAGACACTAAAAAAGCATAGATAGGATGCCTGTTTCAAAACACATGCAATCCACATACAATGTGAATTATTGTTCTTCAGGTGGCAGTACACAGCTTATGTGCATGTCACACCTGCTGAGGAGATTAAATTGCTGTTCTGTGCCTCTTCTACCAGCCCCATGCCCTTATATTGTAGTATAATTAAGACGGTGTGTCTTACATGTGCTACTTGGCTCTGTAAGTCTTCAGTTACAATTTCCAGCCTCAGAAGACAAAAATAGAGATGTTTCATGCATACATACCCACTCAGCAATCATTGCTTACTTAATATTAAAGCTGACTGAAGGAAGACAGTTCCATTTCACAGTAACTTTGAAGGTTTCTATCACAGCAGAAAGAAACAAGCCCTTCAGAGTGTATTTTTGTCCAGATATCCATTAGCAGGATGAATCCTGAGCTTTATCCTGAGAGTGTACACACACATTTGTAGCAGGGAAATATTAGAGACACCGGTTCAAGTCCCTTTTGTGCTTGATTCAAAGAAGATTTCTCAGATAATTCTTAAATTTGGTAAAGATATTACACATTGCTCCCATTAAAATTGGATTTTTCTGCCAAAAAGAGTTGTTAAGTTGTAAAATATCACCCATGTAACAACTTGCATACAGAAGCATTCACAATTGTGCCTTCACAGATCAAACTTACCCATTATTCCTGTCTGATAGACACCATAGAGAGATAAACCAGTTGTGGCAGCATTCCAGACTGTCCCAATGACAGCATACAAAAGAATGGAACCAAGATTTCCAAAGAACAATCTATTTGGCATAAAATATCCAGCATCCAAAACAATGGGGGGCAGCAGATAGAAGAAAAATACAGCTGGTGTAAGGGCGAAGGAGGCAATGTGATCTGCTGCCCATACAATGCCACCGAGGAAGAGACCGAGAACAATCAGCAGAGCACTCTCTGGAACCACCCGAGTGACTTTGTGGGACAAGTGGAAAACTGCAAGGAAAGAGGAAAACAGTTTGTTAGAAATGGCATGGAGAAACAATTTGAGCAACAACTGTTGTTAGCTGGCAATTTTTACTTCACACAAACTTCCTGCTTTCATTGTTACTAGACCCAAAAACATGTATGGAATGCATAGGATACAGACAGTGTCAGAACCCAGCCACTTACAAAATAAAATAAAAAGGTTGATTTTCGGATCTTATCCAACATATTTCAATTTATATGAAACCAATATTCCATGACATCTATTTCCTTTATTGGATTATCTTCTCCATACAAGATCTGTTTAGGGAAAGACGGTGTTCTGTGCAAAGCAGTAAGTGCAAGACTGAAAAGAAATGGTAAAGCACTAGAAATGTATGACTTTATGGTTTATTTCTGTATCTAAAAGTACACACCTGACCTCCCAACATTTGTCTTTAAAAATGATCGGTGTACTAGAAGGTTTATTGGAGGATGGGAGAAGAATGCTGAAAGAAGAACTAGTTTCAAGACAAGTCTTTTTAAATTTATGAAGAATATTATATGACAATGTAGCCTGCAGCAGGAGCAGAATGGAGCTGATATCATGGGAGATCCCTTTTGGGCCTTTTCCTCAATATCTCCCTAGTAAGGATTTCAGTTAATTCAGAGGCTTTCTGGAGGAATGGGGACTTTAGTGGTGCCTTCTTCATATATAGATATATTTGTAGGAAATGGTTCTGCAACAGGCTATTTTCTTTTGTAAAAACAGTGTCATAAAATCTGTATCTTACAGTAGTATGTCAAATCTATTAATAAATATGAACAGTATATGGTATCTATCATAAAAAAATATGTAATGGTATGGTGTGGTAAGACTATTAAACTAGCCAATAATTAGAGGGAGAGAAAATTACAGAGTGCCATGAGTGAATCTAAAGAAACAGAAAGATGGCAAGGCCAAGACAGAAAAAATAGACTGTTCAAGATGACAGAAACACAAGTCAGACTGCAAATATATGTGGCAACATATATTTATAGTGCACTTGTCAGCTACCAGATAAAAGGAAAAAAAGCAGAGAGAAGAACAGAGAGAAGTCAGTCAAGTCTACAAAGAAAGATGGAACATGAAAAAGGAGGAGGTGACAAAGGTGTTTGATAATATGGAAACACAGGTGTGCTAATTGACTTTCTTGGGATTTCTGTGAGCTTTTCCTTCAGTTTGTCTTGAATATTGGTGTATCCATCCCAGATGGTCTGAACCCTGGCACTTTGTGATACTGACCCAATAAATGGGATTTTACTTATATAGCTTTGTGTTGAAAATGTAAGTTTCACTTTAGGAAGAAAATTCCACTAAAAGTCACCGAGTTTCTCCTGGTTTGAGCATCAGCCTAGAACTCTGTTGAAGCTTTTACAATGCTAATGCAAGTTAGCTCAAAACTAGTTTGGACAAGAAGCCATTATTAAGAATTCCAGCCTTTTAAGGTATAGTGGAATAAACTGTCCCATGGCTATGCAGAGATCTTAGACCAGGTTCCTTTACTGAAAGACCATTGTTTTTCCTCCCAGCCAAGTATTTGTCCTAGTCAAACATTTACTAGTTACCTTTTAGAGTATTTTAAGGGCCCCATTCCTGAACTGTCTGTCTTCATCTTGGCTGCATCTACACAGGCAATGTTAGAAGCATCACCCATCCTTATAGTAGCCCCACAATAAGATGGTTCCTACTAGTTGTATAACCTCCATGGCCTCATCAGAATGGAAAACACGAAAGGAAAAATGACAACGGCCTGCCTATACCAACAATGAGCATGAATATAGATGTTCCTAAGTATTTGTAGACAAGACTTGAAAACTAAGCCATGTTAGAACATAGCTTCAGAGTGGGATTAATACAACAGCAATCACACATGAAAGCAAACTGCATTCAGTGAAGTTGGCTAAACAATGCCAGTTTTCTATATCATCTGTGTCATGTAATCAATAGCTGAATGCTTCATAGAAAACACTTCATAGAAACAAACACTGTGGGTTTTCCCAGTTAGATTCCTCTCTTTATAATAAAATCCCTTGGGCTTGCATAAAAAAAAAGGAAGAAATTCAATAAAGAGAAAACAAACTAGCTACTATTCCATATGTATAAATTGTAGCATTTAACTTCTCAAAAGTCTTTCCTACTGGTCATTCTTGATTCCTTGGATTTCCAGTCAGTGAATTATCAACTAATTTATCACCTCACAAAGTAGGGATTATCTCCTTATCCCTGAAAATAAATGTTGCTGAGCTAGTCTTACTAACCCAAGTCTGTTTTTCCTGCTCTTATGTTTGCAGATAAGCCATGACTACAAGAAGTTAAAGTTAAAAATTTAAAATAAACCTGTGAAGACTTTTCAGAACTAGACATTTGGAAAAAACCCGATGTCCAGCTAAAAGTTCCTATTCTGTAGACTTCTCACCTTTACAACCAAAACCAGTTTCTCCCAGTGAGTGGTGGGAAGCCAACCTGATTTTGGTTATAACACTGTCTCCTCCTAGAAGTTGCATGTTCCCAGTGAATCAGCTACATCATATCTGTCTGTGTTCTCTTTAACTCCAATTGACTGATTATCTGTACCAGATTTTAATGCTATCAGCAATAAATTCTTCTACTCTGTTTAGGAATGCAGGCTGTGGACAGGAAAGTTATTGCATGAAACGGAGCTCTGGAGAAGTCTCTTCACTTTTTTGCATTTGGCCCAAGCAAAATCTGAACAGTAGACTGTATTTGTTTTAAGGTAACTGCCTAGCTAATTCTGCAGGCAGATAGTACGCAATATGATTAGCAGAATCCTAGTGTCTATAAACATAGAAATATGTAAAAGGAAAATACCACAACTGATGAAATTCAATGAAATAGCTTTAGACTAAGATGTAATTGGAACTTAGACGATGTTTGAGTTCATGTTTGCACTTACAATGATTGATTTTTTTTTTCTGGCTATGTGCATAAAATATATTCCGTCAAGATTGTGCATTATGAGTAGTTATTACATTTATAGTAGATAGAAATAGATTAATTCCAAATTCACTCCTTAATGTTTTTTTAACAATTCATTATCCTGAAGTTATGTCCCTAATACATTCTGAGTGTGTTACAAACTGACATAATGTTAGTACATTCATTTCATAAAGTTTGCCTTTACTTGCTTAGGAGAGATCCAGAAATAGTCCCACAAAATGAATTATGTCCCCATGACAAAGTAGAATTGGAAGCTTTAATTACATCTAAATGTCTAGCATGACAAGGTATTTCACCTGACTGAGGAGTAAAATACAATCCAGCAATAATGGACAAGGACTTTAGTTTTATTCTGTTGTGAAAGAAATTACAAATATCAGGAAGAATAGCATGCAGTGCTGCTCAGATAAATTACTCTGTGAGGGACCCAGAGATTAAATTAAGTCTATTTTCACTTCTGCTAATAATGAAAGTACATGAATACATTTTAAAGACCAGAGGAAAAGAGCAAAGACAGAAAAATTGTAGCCAGTCCATGGCATAAAAGAAATAACAGTGCACAGGGCAATCTTGTGATCTACAAATTTTAGCATTTATCATTTACAATTCATCTACATAAGTCTAGGCACAGTATTAGTGAAAAAGTTAAACATATGCCTTCCATCCAGTACGTGCTAAACCTGGCTTGAAAGTGGGTCGGACTGGCTAGTGGATAAACTGTGTTTAAATTCAAGCTGAGCATCGCTGAATTAGAAGCTTTCTACAAAATTGAGAAACAATTACATAGTATAAACTTCCTGTGAAATTTTTTTCTGACACTTCCTTTGAGATCCAAGAAAAGGGACTGTGACATTTAACATAGCTGATGAGACAGACAAAACAAATTAGCAATCTATGATTTGATGGCTGGAACCAGTTTCTTTTCACTCAAAAAAAGAAATATACTTTAAGAAGTAAGTTATTTTTTGTCACCTTTTAAAAACACAGTAACTTAGATTAAATCCTTCAGTGGAACTAAGTTCACTGAAGGAATCCTTCAGCATTCAGTGAACTATCTGTTGCTTTCTAAGGCCATCTGAGACTGCTTTGCAAGAAATGATTCAACAGAATAACCTTTTTCTCATTCACTAAATGAAATGAAGACAGAAAGGACTCGTTAAATAGCAAGAATAATAAATAAAAGAATAATAAAGAAGAGATAATGTACAATTCATGCTCAAGTAATTTAATATTTGTAGACACACAAAAAAAGTTTTTTGAAGTAGGGCTTTCCCATATTGCTTTCCAAATTATCTCTAACGGCACCTGTTTTAAAAGAATACTGATTTTTGCTTATCAAGCAAAACATTTCAATGACTTAGTTCTAGAATTTTGTGCTTTGTTTGCAGCTGAAATGAACAATTCAAGATAGACTTGTCACCTTTTGAAAATACAGCACTGCAAAAATAAAAATCTGAAACTACCTATTTAATATACTGTTAAATTTCTGGATTTATATGGTCATTTCAACACTATCTCCAGTGACTAATGACATTTCTATTAACTTTGTTACTGTAAAATCAAGGTCCTGAAAACACTGAAATAATTTTTTCAGATAATATCACTGTCCCAGTCAATCACAAAATCTACTGCATGTGCACAGTATGCAACATGTCATCCAGAAAAATCAAGAATTTACCTATAATAATGCTAGTAATTCTCTGCTGAAGTTTCTCTTCCATGTATCTTTGGATAAAATCCAAGGAATCACAAAATAATTTAGATTATTAAAATATTTTCCACCTCTTTTTTCAGACTTATAATTTCCATAGTTCCCATGAAAGCACAGATATGAATTTGCAAACATTTCTTAACTCCTCCTACCACTGCTAGTGATAGGTGTGGGGTCTACCATATGCTTTTTTGCTAATGGGTCAAATAGGCACTGATAGTATGCTATTAGTCTTTTTTTCAGTTCTGACTTTCTATTTTCACTTATAAAGGTGAAGTTATCATATTAAATCAAACCATGGGTGCTTCTAATTTGAGACCCAAGACTTGATTCTCTGTAACTAGTGAGAACCCTTGCCATTGACCAAAGTGAGAGCAAAATGCTGCAAACTTTTCTTCATGATTCTTTATATTTCCTTTAGAGATGCAAATAATAGTATCTCCAAGGCAGTATATAAGCAGGTTCCTGTAATGGCACAACATAGAAGCTACTTAAGAGAAGGCATGAATAAATTCCACAAGAGACTATTCTGCCCAAAGGGAAATCTTTCTTCTAAACATCTTCCAGCAGTTGGACTCTGACTGGCAAGCATGAAATTTTCATTTCTTATCTTATCTACCTGTTCATGTTGTCCTTAGCATTATAGAGGGGCAATTCTATTTAAAAACTGTTCAGTTCTACCCTTTCTGCAGTTTTTTTCAGTAGTGTCTTCTGCAGATATGTGTTATTTCTTAAAAAAAATCATAAATCTGAAATATATTCCAATAGCATACATGGAAAAATCTGCTTTACCTTGCCTGTATAATAGCTCAAAGTATAATCAAATACCAGTTTGTGAACTAAATTGATCAAGTATAGCTGGGCAGTAATGCAGTCCAAAAGCCTCTGGAAAGTCCCAATCCATTGCTGTTATGTTGGTCTGCCTGACTAAGGAATGGCCACGCTGTCTAAAATGTAATATAGAGCATACATTTTCAAGAAGGGATAATTTTGCTTCCACCATCCCTAAAAGGCATGCATTCCTGGCCACTCTCTTTGCTCTATATCTCCACGCATTAGTTGCAGCCAGATAGTGGATCACAGCTCAGACTAACCAGCTACATCTGCCGTACCAAGAAAGAAGCAGAAGTGCTGTAGCAATGCATGATATGGCCTACGCAAGCCCCCGGGCAGAGATGGCAGGATTCATGGTGTACAAACTGTGTGTAGATGCTGGGGCACAGAGAACTGTGTATTTTCTGTCCTTTTCCCCCTGTTTTTTATCTGCAAACTCCTTTAAAAGTTTATTTTAGATTCTTAGTGTTTGACATTTTTTTTCTTATTAAGCTGTATACGTAGGAGATCCAGACACCCTGACCCCCCAACATCTAAAAAGAAGCTGAACAATCCACTGTTTTAAAATTACTTCTAACTCCTGGTTTACTAACAGTCTCATATAATCCCTGGTCTTTATTGGCTGCCTGTAGTGTTTCACTGTGGTCCTCTCATGATACTGAGGGCAATGTATATCAGTTTCATTTTGCACATCACCTAGTCCAGACTATTAGTGAATGTTTCTTAAACAATGGACAGTACAAACTCCTTAGGAAACTTCACTGTTGCAATTGTTTAGAAAATTACTTAACAATAATGACCATTA
This sequence comes from Mycteria americana, assembly GCF_035582795.1. NCBI lineage: Eukaryota > Metazoa > Chordata > Aves > Ciconiiformes > Ciconiidae > Mycteria > Mycteria americana. Next base: position 59,207,299 of record NC_134366.1, read on the forward strand.
GTCTTTCTTTTTTTCGCTTTTCTTTTTTTAAGGAAGGGTAGCTCTCTTCCGCTCTTCAGTCACCTTGTCTTCTGTCTGATGGGCAATTTTATACTTCTACAGCTTTAATCTCAAATTTCTCCAGAGGTCTTGCTACTTGTCCTTAAGTATTTGGTGTTAATTGCTATCTATTTCATATATTTTTCAAGAGCACACTCTTCTGATAAGTCCACTTTCTATTTACTCCACTCGTCTACTAAGAGAAGGTTTTTGATCCAATTTCCTGTATAATGAAGTTTCCGGTATTTATATTTCTTTTATCTTTTGTTATGGCTCCCTTTACTTCTCAACAGTCCTGGCCACCTACTAGTTCTCTAATAAACTTCCTGCACTTGCTATACTTGATTTCTTTATGCTCATATGTCTTTCATTTTCTGCTCTATCCTTGTAATTCTTATTATTTTCACATGACATGCCCGTTTTGCATCCCTGTGCATTGACCTCAGTTGTTCTGGATCTCTTTTTTAAGACCTCCTTCATGACTTGACTACATAAGTTTTCTACCCTTGCCACATTACTAAACACATCATTTCTTGCCTGCATAGCCGTAGGCATACCTTCCAACTAATTACAGTTGCTTATGTAGTCTGCACAGAGGATCTAGGAATTTTAATTATGACCATAAGAACTAGAAGAGCTATTTGGTTTGTAGCCAGGCCCTCCATTATCACACCATCACATTGGCTCCAGCTACACCTATGTGAAGGCACACCAGGCTTCATCACATAGTTAGAGACTTCATTGTGACTTCTAGCCTGAACTTGTTCACAGCTATTTTATATCAATTTTCCTTTGTGACAGTGATATCAATTTTCTTAAATAGTTTTTTCCCTAATGTTAAATCCTTCATTTCCTATTATATAAGCACAGAGAGAAACGTATTCTCTTTCTGTTGCTTGTATTTGCTTTGTTAAACTTTGTTAAAACACTTATTTTCAGTCTTCACTTCAGCTTTCTCTGTCTATTTCAATCGGAGTTCACCTTTGTGGACTCAGAGTCATCAGAAGTATAGACCGCATTCTGCGTGAGTCACAGTAGAAGCAGGTCCAACAACATTAATAATTTCCCATCACAATCTATAGTTCAGCTACATCCTGGGTTCATTATCACATTGGTGACTCACACTCATCCTGTATCCACTTCATATAGATGTGTACCTCTCTTCTCCTTCTCATTCACAACCCCATGTAGAAATTCTTGTGACTGGTCCCTGAGTGAAACTGCCCTTGATATTACTGTATTTCATCCCTTCCCCTAGTCCTGAAGATTATATGTTTTTTCTACTATAATAGCCAGATCTACATGAATAGGGATAATGCCTTGGGAAACGTCATCAGAAACCTTCAGTAGGATGCCTCACCTCTTTGTGCAATGGCAATTAAAAAAAAAAAACAAAACCCTGCATAAGACCAGTGCAAAAACTAAACTCTAGTGACTTCCACAGATAACCTTCTTATAGTTTCATACTTTATCTTGTCCTTTCCTTACCCACCCAGTAACTGTTTCACCTCCTGTCTTATTAACAGATTAATTTAGGCCTAAATCAAGGGGAAAAAATCTTCCATTGTGTTCTAAAAGTGGTTCAGTTGAAGCAAGGATTCAAAACATTAGGGAACTGCTTTTCTAGTCTGTCCAGGAAGTGTTTGAGTAGACTTGACATGGCTGAAGCTGATCATTATTACTTGTATTTGCCTTTCTAATCTTTATCAACAAAGTGCGCTCAGGTTTTTTTCCTGGTCAGGAGACTGATAGCATATTTTATAGTCTTTTAGATTCTGTTCTGTGGACCTTGCAGCAACGGTATTCTGCAAGTCTTATGCATTGATTTTGCCATTTTGAATTGTTTATGTACAAGTGGTACAAAACTGTTAAAGAAAAAGGGTTCTTTTTCTTCTAAATAATATTACTTAGACATATCTTAAATTATTTTATTAATCAGTACCTTATACCTTTACCAAATCCAGCAAAATTTGAAAGATTTATTGAAAAAAACTCAGATATATTTTATATCTCAGAGATACCTTATATCTGAAGAAACTCAGAAATATAATATACATATGTTGTGTAACAAGCTGTAAAAGCCATTTTTGGTATAGGTCCTTGGGTACTGTCTTAAAATATACTACATGAGCATGACTATTAATACCATTCATACTTTATCTTGGACATACTTCTCCTAAGCAAGGCACAAAGTCCTTCATATTTTACTTGTTTAGATGAACTGGTTTGAGTTTGGTTTTATCCAGCTCAAGAAAGCTTTCTTTATTTGTCACATATGTAATGATCACCATTTGCAAAGTGTACAGCATTGTAATGAGCTCATTAAACAGGAGATTTTAGGTCGCTGTTCTTTGTAGGTGAACAATTAACAAAATACATTAGCAATGAAAAATGCAACCAACATACAGGTCAAGGTTCCCAGTTGATAGGTCATAACATAACAAGATAGCCCCAAGTCAAATTCAAAGTGTGTGAGTAAGCAACTATTACCTCTATAAGCACTTAGAACATAATGAAGTTTAAAAAGTCAGGTACAGTTTATCATAATTGTGCCAAATAGTTCTTTTTTGAAGGAGCAGTCCCACTGCAGTGCAAGTGTGGTAGCATTTGGCCCTTATGGAACTGAACGGCACTGAAAGAAAAATGGGAACAGTCAAAAATAATATTTCAAAATGAGAGCAAAGTACACATTAGAAACACCTTGAAGTATAGTAGAGGATATAAAACAGGACAGCAAAAGCATCATAAAACTGCTTCATTTCCTATGTAAAGTATTAGAGTTAAGTTTGAAAGACAATCTTCTTGCTCAAGTTAATATTCCCCACAGACTGAACTCAGACAAGGGTTACTATGAGTTTTCTGTGTTTAGGATGCTGTCAGTATATGATATTCTATACTGAATACAAATATAAAAAAGCACAGCTGAAAGGTATCACATACTAGAGCTACTCTGTATACAAAAGAATAAAAATATTATATTTCTGTCATAACCTCTTCCAATTACGTGTTAAAGGGTCAGAAATAACTGTAAGTAGCATTAGTGGTAATTTTCTGATCACTAAGGTAGTTTTGACTAAAATGATTGCCTGAGGGCTAAAAATCTGTCTGATTTTACAGTATAAATTAAAAAAGCATTTTGGGGAATGAAAACAAGGTAGAATTTACTTTCTGTTAATGGTATACATTGCAACTACTCCAGCTTTAAAATGATCTTTAAAAAGTCACTGAAATTTATTGACAGACAGTGAAAATATTTTTTTATTTTTAAAATACCAAACTATTTTCCAGTAACATGGGAAGAACTGAGTTAAATAAAGAAATGCCAAGAAATGCTGAGTTAACTCATTTCACACTATGAATTTTAGAAACTTTTTTCCTTTTTTTCACTTTAATATGATAAATGAATTAAAACAAACGTCTCCTTTTGGGAATGTTTTGGCTTTTGCTCATACAGATAAAGAACTGCAAAGAAATGGGTTACTAGTAATATATGGAAACAGTTGTTCTGGTGTCATGATAACTTGTGTAAAGAATTACCAAAGCCTGACCAGAAAACAGAACCAGTTCTTCTCCTTGGTTCAGGTCCACTGTACAAAGAAGAAAAAGAAGATGAAGAAGAAATAATTTAATCAATCCCAATAGTAGGTTGAAACTCTGAAAATTTCTTTATGCTATAGGGACTTCCTGTTCTTCCCCAGTACTGCTTCTTGCAGGGCACAGTAGGGATTGCTGCCTGTTGGGAAGGGCATGAGTGACATAATTAAAGCCTAAGGGCTAGGGGGAATAGCTATGAAGGCTGCTCCAAGTCATGGGGTAAGAAAGCACTTTTTTTCAAGCCTTGGTAGACTGCCTTGCTTCCTGCCCCCTACATTCCACCCTGGCAAGGTTTTACTTAGTACAACTGGAATAGCATGGGATTACAGTGGAAGTATTCCTGATTACAGCAGTAAATTAAATAAGCATTAGGGTATTCAAATTTAGCAGTAATGCTCACAGACAAAAAAAAACAAAACCACAAATGGCAAGTAGCTCTTGCTTAAAACTGAAAACAAGCTTAATTTGAGAGAACTTAAGAAAACACACCTGGCTAGTTTGCACTGAAAGTGAATACTACTGTGCACCCTGCAAGGCTTCAAAATTTGGCCAGAGTCTTATGTTGGAGGAAAGGCTCCAGCAGCTTGATAAGAGAAAAGTTTCATGATGGATTACAACTCTTGTACGTAATTTCAGAAATTCAAGTATGTTGTTTACGTGTGCTAGGAATTTGGTAATCTCAGATTTTCTAGATGAGATTATTTTTAACTAACAAGTTAGAAACACGTTTAAGAGAAACATTCCCTATTGCCATAAGGTGTCCAGAATGACAACAGATAAAGGATAGAGTCTTTTCCTAAGATTTTTACAGAGCTGTGGAATCTCCTCAGTGAAGGATTTGAGATTCTAAAGCTTTGTCAGGAAATGGAGAAGCAAGTAGAAACATTTTTCTATAAGAATGCTGGTGAAATCACTTGTCACTCACCTGTTTCTCCATATATGTGGAGTTTTACTTAATGACAGAATGGCTCTTTTAACATCAGTAGTGCTAGTCAGAAAGAAGATGGTAAGGAACTGAGCAAGGTGATATGTGGGAAAGAAATAGGCAAGGATTCTCATGTTACAATACTTGCACACTACTCTGTCTATTCGTTCCACAGAAGGTTAAGAAAGCACCATTTTCACCAATCAAGCCTGGGATTTTCTGACTTAGGCAATAGAGAGCAGAAAACTTTACATTCTTCCTTACTGAATGCACTCATTCCTGCCCATAAAGGAACTAATTTTGCTCAGAAATCCAGGAACATTGTTTATTGTTCCACAGATTTAAGAAGAGCAAAGAGGAGCTTAATTTATATCACTCTATCTTCTTGCAAATGGCTCTGAGATACTATCAGTCAATGTGCTTTAACATGGCTTTTAATTTTTGTCCTTACAGCTTTTCTGATGAAGTAATACGTTAACTTTCATACCTTCATTATCTCATTTGAGAGGTGAAGTACATGATGATAACAGCAGGAAGAACAGCAGTTTAAGTAGCATCCTTATACTGCAAAATGTAGTACATGGAAAATAGGGTTGATGTTTTGAAATGGGGTAGGAAGGTGATGATGATGAGACAGATCTTTTTTCAGTAATGCATTTGTGTTTTGTAGTGTATGTAGTAGGGAAAAATGAGAAAGGTTAGCATGCAAAAGGAATTTCACAAGGAGATTAGTTTGAAGTGATTTTCCACAGTGAAGAAAGAAAAAGGAGGGGAAAAAAACAACTTGCTTAAAGCTGTATTGGAAGTAGCTCACAACTCAAACCTTTTAGTTACTGAAGATTACTGCTTGTTTGAAGAAAAAAGGAGGGTAGAAACCAGAGACAAATCTCTTACTAGCTAAGAACATCCTAGAACAGACATAGACTAAACATGATATACATTACAAAGTCATACTAACATAGGATTCTTTGCTTTATATACGAAAATGTCCTTATGTAGTCATATCCCTTCTGACATGGGATAAAGATTTTGCATATATTCCTAAAAACATCTGTGCAAAAATTCATTTTTGGGGACCAGCAAGAATTCAGTATCAATCAAATGTTACACGTAGTATATGCACAGTAGTGCCTCTTTTGGTCTTCTGTTACCACATGTATATGAGCTAAACATCAGTACAAGCATAGAATAGTTTGGGTAGGAAGGGACCTTTAAAGGTCATCTGGTCCAGATTGGACCTGCAATGAGCAGGGACATCTTCAACTAGATCAGGTTACTCAGACCCCCATCCAACCTGACCTTGAATCTTTCCAGGAATGAGGCATCTACCACTTCTCTGGGCAACCTGTTCCAGTGTTTCACCACCCTCATCATAAAAAATTTCTTCCTTATATCTAGTCTGAATCTACCCCCTTTTAGCTTAAAACCATTACCCCTTGTCCTATCGCTACAGGTCCTACTAAAAAGTTTGTCCCCATCTTTCTTATAAGCCCCCTTTATATATTGAAAGGCCACAACAAGGTCTCCCGAGAGCCTTCTCTTCTCCAGGCTGAACAACTCCAACTCTCTCAGCCTTTCTTCACAGGAGAGGTGTTCCAGCCCTCTGATCATCTTTGTGGCTCTCCTCTGGACCTGCTCCAACAGGTCCATGTCTTTCCTGTACTGAGGACTTCAGTGCTGGACACAGTACTCCAGGTGGGGTCTCACCAGACCAGAGTACAGGGGCAGAATCACCTCCCTTGGCCTGTTGGCCATGCTTCTTTTGATGCAGCCCAGGATAAGGTTGGCCTTCTGGGTTGCGAGCGCACATTGTTGGCTCATGTCCAGTAAATGGAGTTAAATTATTTATACACAGATAAATCGTAAGTGAGAGAAAGCTTATAACTGAAAAAAAAAATTATGTATGTGGACTTAATTCTAAAAGGATTAGTGTAGCATCTTCATATATGTGTAAATACCAGGATAGATTCTGGAAAAAAAATGCTGGAGTGGAAGAGCATCAACCTGATTGAAAGACCTAGCTGAACTGACACTGCTTTATACCAACTATAAAATAAAAAATGCCGGTAGGTTCTTCCTGCTTTTGTTCTAAAACAGAAAGTGTTATGAACAGCCAAACTTCATAATTTTCTGCTAATATTGTTTTTTCCATTAATCTCTTGAAATCCTGTACCTGAATATACTGCTAGTCCTGATAGGGAGGGGAAAAAAAAAGATAAACAAATGTCAAGACAGAAGCCAAGTTGCAGCTGAATTTTCCTTAAATCTATGAATTCTCCACTTTGTCATGTTCACTAGCGTCTAAGTAATTATATGGTATACAGGATATATTATACTATTTTCATTTCAGTTATGAGTGTTTAGTTTGTCAGCAACTGAATCTGCTGGATGATTTATCTGTACTTCCATCATATTCTTAACTGATAAGCAGTTCCCAAAGTACGGGGCTCCTTAGGAGGCTTCTTTCAACCCCAGGTACACAACTACTGTTTTAGCCACTACAGCATGAACACTACTGTTGGCTGTAGTACTACTTCACTTGAGTATAATCATAAAACATTTATCAGATGAGGGCATATAGACAAGATTCTACTGACTTTCAACACATTGGAATGCTCCATCATGTGACAGAGAACACATGCTATACCAGGCAGTAAGAGGAAAATATAGCTATAGACCATTCATCCTTACTTTTGAGTAGGTCTTTCCTGACAGAAGAGCTTCAGTACACATACGCAAGCTGAGTTTCCACCTACAGTGGCATGTTTATCTTGGACGGGTTTTAATGTTTACTTCTAAATCACAATAAACAGAAGGAAACGTCATACTTACTCCTACTGTTTTTACATCCTCATACTTTCAAACACCAAACAACATTATTCAAGTGAACATGCCTTGAAAACTATGTTTTTTAGTAAGATCAGCTATGCTGTATTCCTTAGAATAGGCAGAAGAATTAAGATGCTTTATAGAGTGATCAAAAAGAATAGTTTTGTCTCAAAGCAAAAAGCTTTAGCTTTTCACTTAATTAGCATTTTCTTCAGTACAAGTATTCAAGACACGGAAACAAGATGTACTTCTGTTTACTGAAATGCTAGGGAGCATAAGGTTGCAAATAAGATTAATGTATTACATACTAATGAATTGCTGCTCCCCTTAACCCCATGATAAATGTGACAGCCCTTTTTTAGACTCATGTGAAGTGTAATAACCTCATCCTCAGACCAGAAAATATCTGAAAATTGATTGAATTAACTTGAGTGGGGTGGGGGAGAGGGAGAAGGTGAATTACGAAGCATTTATCTTTCACTGACTTCAATGCCATATCTATAACACTGTGAAGAAAAAAAAAATTGTATTTTCTGAACTTGCTATGTTCTTTATTTCTAATAAAAATTGTGGAAGAGTGCAGACCTTTTTTCTAAATATTATCAAGAAGGAAGTAACAAAACCAGCCTTCTCTTTCCAGACACTTTTACTGCATAAGCAATGTAAGTTTTCACCACTACAGGATACAGGTTTCAGGCTCTGTTACGGATGCTACACAACCACGTAGACAACTGGCCTGAGTGAGCTATCACCTTCCTTATTTTACAACCTATCTTTCGTTCTTGTCTTGAGTCATAAGAGAGATTGTACATGAGAGATTGTGGAACATAGAATTAAAAAGAAAAAAAAAAAAAGGTAAATACCAAAATAGAAGAGCAATTCAGACTCTGCAACTGTGGATAACTGCACCATTCTGGGTTTTTTAAACCTGTTAGGTATAATCATATACAGATTAGCAACAGTGCAGCAACTGGCAGATACATAATCCACCTTTAAAAAGCCCAGATAAAATGAAGATTTATAGGATTATTGGGAGCAGATAGAAAGGTGGCTCCCTGATTTGAAGGCATACTTAGCATAATATTGAAGAGAACAAAGCGATGCTGACTATTCATCTTGTCTAGGAAACGCCTTGTTAGTGGCAAAAAACCTAAGCCTTCCTATGCATGTTCTTTTTACACCTCCAAAAGATAACATCATCTAAGACACAATGTACTCCATGTAGAGCCCCCCTGGAGACTGGATGAGCCCCCCTGAAGAAAGATTGCCCAAGAGAAAAACTGTCCTCTTGAAGCTCTGTAGAGCAAAGTCTACAAAATCTTATATTGCTAATTCATAGTAAGAGATTATGACTAATGGATGTAGTGATAGAATCTGTCAGGCAGTAGTTTATGGCAAAATCCTTTCAATGAATGGAAGACATGTTAACAGAAAGTCTCTGATGATAGTAAAATATTTTCTTCTTTATCACAGAACAACAGAAATTAGGAAAATTAGAAATTAATTAATTAATTTCTTTCTTAGACAATGAATGTAAATATGTACATACTTTCTGCTTTTTTTCTTTTTCCCCTCACAATCTAATTACAACATTTTTATGCAACATATGTGATAGCACTCTTATCTGTAGCTTCCATCCTGCCCTTTCTCTCACAGTATCCTATCCTACTTTTTTCGTTATTGATCAGCGCACTGATCAACACAAAACTGTTCATTTTTTTTTTAAATGTAGACTCTCTTATTCAGTTTGTTACACTAGAAAGATTGCGCATGCAACTTAAATTAGTTGTTTGCCTATAAAAATATCTGTGATTGTTTTTCCACATGGTATTTATGGTAGCAAGTATTAAAGAAACATGATAATAAACACAGTATTTATGCAATATTTTTACTTAGAAAAAGAATACACTATCCTCCATTAATGATCATCCATGGCAACTAATCTAAACAGATAACTGATCTCAAAAATATCTTCACCTACACTCCAGTAATGTACCTTGTCGAAATACCAGTTCAATAGTCAAAATGTTCTCCTATCCAGAGTCAGAGCTTGCACAGCCTTTTGAGAAGTGAAATGAAGATAGGAGACAAATGAATATCATATAAGGAAGTGATAGGAGACCATCACGGCCATAACTATCATGGACTTGGAAAATTACTTGTCCTTCCTGTAGGAGAGGAAAGAACTATAATGATGGAATATCCACCCACATAGTTTTGCCTGAGAGGGTTTTTTTTGTGTGATTCATTGGTTTGGGGTTTTAACTTTTTGTTTGTTTGTTTTGGGATTTTTTTTTGCGGGGAACAAAGGCAGTCTTCTTGAGAAAAATCCCATTATAAATGGGGAAACTGAGATAGGATTCTAAAGTACCAGTGTTGCAATTAAGGTAAGTGGAAGACCCAGAAGTAATACCTACCTAATACAGAGGAGGACTGCAGAAGTGTGCTTTCTGGTATACAGTTGTGGACAGAAGAGAGATTTGTAGGAAGCAGGGAACACTACAATGACCACCTCCAGATTTACACATGTTCCTGCTGAATCAGCTAGCTACTGCTTGAGCTTGGTACTACCAGTTAATAGATCTCACTGCACATTCTCATCAAGTAATAGTATTCATCAAAATGTTAGTTCATCCTGCAGAATGGTTTGTCTAAAATAAGAGATGGAACTCATCCTGTATCAGCTAAGAGAAAGCAGAAGAGTGGGTGACATACAAGTGAGAGCCATTTGGATCAGAAAATTGAAGCCATTCTGATCAGAAAGCACCCAGGTTACAGGAGAGCTGAACTTTATGTTTGTAACTTTTCATTCCTTTCTTTAATTCATGATGGCATGGCTATCATGGCCACCATATGGCCACCACGTATTCTCCTCTCCTCTGTATATTACCATGCGATTTTGCTCCAGTTAATCAAAGTATACTGATTCCATCAAAACAGCATGAAGAAGTGTTCCTTTCGTTGACCAGGTAGGGTGTGGATAAAGTTCCATCCATGTGTGAACATGCTAATCCAAAGATCAGGATCTGCAGGCCTAACTGATAGAGCAACTAATTCTGGAAACCATTTCCAGACTCATGAAGGACAAGAAATTCCTCAGGAGTAGTCAGCATGGCTTCACAAAGAGGAAGTAATGCTTGACCCACATGGTTAACTTACATGATTAAATGACAGGCCTGGTAGATGAGGGGAGAGCAGTGGCTAGTGTCTACTGGGCCTTCAGTAAGGGCTGTGACACTGTCTCCTATAAGAGCCTCATAGCCCCTCAAGTTGTTGCCATAGGGGCTGGATGAGCAGACAGCGAGGTGGATTGAAAACTGGCTGAATTGCCAGGCCCTGAGGGTGGTGATCAGCAGCGGGAAGTCTAGTTGGAGGCCAATAACTAGCATGTACCCTGGGGGGAGAGGAAAGGGGGGGGCACATACTCAATCCAGTCCTGTTTAACATCTTCGTTAGTGATCTGCATGATGGGGCAGAGCATACCCTCAGCAAGTTTTCCAATGACACTAAGTTGGGAGGAGTAGCTGATAGGCCAGAGGGTTGTGCTACCATCCAGAGCACAACATCCAGAGGAACCTCAATAGGCTGGAGAAATGGGCTGACAGGAACCTCAGGAATTTTAGCAAGAAGTACAAAGTCCCGCACCTGGCGAGGAACAACCCCACGCATCAGCTATATGCGGGGGGCCACCCAGCTGGAAAGCAGCTTGACAGAAAAGGACCTGGGGATCCTGGTGGACACCAAGTTGAACATGAGCCAGCAATATGTGCTTGTAGCAGAGGAGACTACCAGTATCCTGGGCTGCATTAGGCAAAATATTGCCAGCAGGTTGAGGGAGGTGCTCCTTCCCCTCTACCCAGCACTGGTGAGACCACCCCTGGAATACCGTGTCCAGTTCTGGGCTCCTCCGTACCAGAGAGACATGAACATACTGGACAGACTCCAGTGAAGGGCCATGAAGATGATTAAGGGACTGGAGCATCTCTCCTATGAAGAAAGGCTGAGAGAGCTGGTGCTGTTTAGCCTGGAGAAGAGAAGGCTCAAGCGGGAATCTCATCCATGTATATAAACACCTGAAGGGAGGCTGCAAAGAGGATGGAGCCAGGCTCTTTTCAGTGATGTCCAGTGACAGGACCAGAGGCAATGGGCACAAACTGAAACACAAGACAGCTGAACATCAGGAAACACTTTTTCACTGTGAGGGTGGCCGAGCATTGGCACAGGTTGCCCAGAAGGGTTGTGGAGTCTCCATCTTTGGAGATATTCAAAAGCTGTCTGGATGTGGTCCTGGGCAAACAGCTGTAGGTTGTCCTGGTTGAAGTTGGATCAGATGATCTCCAGAGGTCCCTTCCAACCTCAACCATTCTGTGATTCTATGATTCTGTGAACTCTATAGGGGTCCCAGTGTGCAGCAAAATATAAAACTGTGTTGTTACAGGACAGTATGCATGTATTCCTGTGTTCTTTCTCCCTAGCCATCAGCTTCAGAGACAGTTATGTCACAGCAGCAGTGTATCACTGACTTAAGCCTTAAACACAGTCACTTATCACTGACTGACCCAATTTGAAAGATTACTTTCCCTCAGTTCACTACTGTCCCAGAACTAAGCAGGATGGAATAGCTGAGGACCAGAGCTATCTCAGTGGAAAATCTGGCAACTTAGTTCAAACCAAGTCCTATAGTAGTTTAAACTACAGACTATGCATCAGAACAGAAGAGCAAGCATTCAAACACGGTTTCATTCACTCTGGCATGAATATTGTAACCACTGAAACCACTAAATAACATTTATTAAATCAGTTTGTTAAGCATGTGTCTAAGCTGTCAAGGCCTGAAAATCCACATCCAGATATTCATCAATACTGCTATTCCACTGGAGTAGGAGGATTGTAATAACTCCATAATACAACTATATTTAGTTTTATGTATGATCACGTAACAACTATACTTCCAGTATAACTGTTAGTACAGATGTACTTACATTAACATAAAGCCATCTTATATCAGCCTATGTCATCTAGTCCCTGGAATACTATTATACCACCAAACCAATGTAACAATATTCATTTTAATAAACGAATTAGAATGTTTTAAGTCTGACAAAATAGTTAACGTGAAATCAGTTTTGTGTTTAGACAAGTCCCTCCATCAGTTTACAATCTGTTGGCACCTGGGAGATTTTCATTATGAAATCTTACTGGTTCAAGACCTTTACAGGTTACTGAATATTTAATATTTGCCTCAAAGTCCAACTTTTGGAAGTGAATGACTCCATAAAGCTTCCACTTTCCACCACTTTAAAAAAACTATAATTGAAGCAGAGAAAATCATAACCAAATGTTTTTGAAAATCAGTATACAATCTACTGGGAGATTTTTCTTTCTTGGTGTCTGACTACTGCTGTTTTAACATTTGGGGTTGACAAAAGGCCGAGGCATTTTTTCTTTCAATAGATAAAAGCAGAAGAACTCACCTAGGCACATATTAGTGAATCTAGAATGACTTCTTCTACTTTCAGTTATTGGAAGGAGAAAACTCTCCAGATCTATCTACTTAAAACCCCTGCTTTTGCATAGACCTTTCAGCATATTTTCCAGTTTTCTTCTCCCATGAATAAACATTAAATATTCGTGCCTTAATTGAAAATGTTTCCACTCAAGGTCTTGCATTCCATCTTAGTCGGCTCTTCCTTGTCAGCCTGTAGTTTCGGTATTTATGACCCTACACTGCTTTACATAGCAGCCAACTGGGTATCAAGTCACTCCTTTTATAGGGGTGAATACTCTTAAGCTGTTTTACAAAAGGTATCAAAATATTACAACACAGCCAACCAGCCATGCTCTGCAGTTTGCCAAGGCTGTTTTAATGGTCTGTAATTTTAAATGGGTGCCACTTGTTAGCAAGCTGAAGAATAATTAGAGTCCCTAGTTCTTTGGGACATTAGCTTAACTGCACTACTGCAGAGACATGAGAAAAATCAGAGAGAATGTCCTGAAAGAGCAAAAAGAATATCCAGATAAGAAATATTCTTCTATGACTTTGGACTCAGCACTTCATCTTGAAATAGAACAAGCCATACAGAAGGTACAGAAGAACTCATTAATCTATTACCCCATTATGTCAGTGCAATTAACATGGTAAATAGGGGGAAAAGAAGTTTTGTATTTGAATTAAAAACATTTCTTTAAGCAAACTGGTGGTGAGACTCACTGACTTTTGATAGACTTCTGGTGGTATGAGTCAAAACAACTTTCTTACTGCCAGGTCAAAGTAATAATTCAGGATTTCCAATACCAGCTTCGCCACTAAGCATCTCTAACACACAAAGCTCCACAAAAACAAAGGGGACCTCACAAAGCCTTTCACTTGAAGAACCTGTGTACACCTGAAAGGATTTGCTGCTTGCACTTATTACTTGCAGGCCTGTGGTCTGCTGCATTACCACATGAGAGATTTACAGTCACTTCGGGGGTTTGTAGATCACTCTTAGTAATAAGTGGCTTTAGCTCTGAAGACAGTAAATCAATGGTTTCAACAATCTTAAGACTACAGTATTAAAAGGATTCCATTGTTCTACAGAGAACGCCGAGCACTTTGCACACAGGTGCCTGAAAGTAATTGATGGCAGAGATCCTTTCTTAGGTATGCATGCCTGGACTGTATTCAATTCAGGACCATTCTCAAAATGCCATTGTTTTCTTATGTAATTCACACAAGTTGCCATTGTACATTTGCTGTTCTTCAGGGGATGTAATCTGAACCTTGTCGAATTATACTGTCCTGATATCTTCTTCCCTACTCTAAATAATTAAGACTTGAGACTTGCAAGTCTTGGAGGGGGAGGGGGAAGGGGAAGAAGAGAGAAGTGTGTTTCAGGGAGGCAGGAAGGACAGGAAAAGGATGAGTAAGGTACAAGAGTAAAATGGAAATGAAATGTGGAAATAAATTTAATAAAGATATGGCTTACACAGATGTTCCTAGGACTGGAAATGCTAAGCTATTATTCTATGTTGGAAATGTTCTTTTCAGCTGCCTAAAATGTTGCATACAAAAGATAATTCCTTAGAAGGCGTAGATTTTACAGTACTTAACATTCCTAGCTCACAGGTATTCTAAACAGCACTTTGCAAGAGGAAATACAGCATCTTACTAAAATGAAGACACCCCAGTTATATAATATAGTTGCCAGCACAAATTTATAGCATTTCTATGTAACTGTTTTTTAAGATAGATAATAAAAGGCTATATCCAGGAAGGAAATGCATATGCCTCTCTTGTAAGTATGCCAACCTGTTCCAGCTTCTACTGAGTTCACAATAAAACTAAAAGGTATTTTTTTTCCTTGTTATCTTGTTCAGGCTATGGGGGAAGGTAGCCAAGTCCAGACTTCCTAGTCACAATGCAAAGTCCTTTTTCATATTATCACTTACTAATGAAGGTAGCTTTTAACAAGCACTACAATCAATGACAAAGCTGATAGTTTAAGCTTTGCAGGGTCTGGTAGTATCCTCACCATTTGAGTCTCTGACTCCATTTTCAGTTAAATACTTCCAATAAAGTTCTGCTAAGCATCCTTCAACATTCTTCCTAACGATGTTATTTACTGAAGAATTGCCAACAGAAGAGCTATTCTCACATGTTTTTGCTTTTATTAAAACAATACCCTAAATTACCTTCTCTAAGTAATTGACAATTTTCACTAGTGCTAAAATGCCAGGAGGCGAAACTTGGGAGTCAAATGGGCTTTTGTTTTGACAGTTTGCTTTGGAGGGAGGGGTATTGATTTTTTTTCAAAGAAAATATTGCCCCAGGAATCTAAATTGGATGCGTTGTTAGACCTGCATGTCACAGTTCCTTCCCTAGCCCATCCCTAACATGCTTAAAATTCTCCACAGCAATTGTTTGTGTTAACAAAATATTCTTAAGAGCTCCTTTCTCAGAGCAGTTTGAGACAATATGAATGGGTCTGGGTATGCAGAAACTAGAGCATTTGTAGGAACCCATATCTCTGTAAGCTTAGAGATACAGTGTGCTTTACAGCTCATGTCCTCCTGGGGTTTCAAGAGCTGATGGACTCAACAAGCCCATCTGACACAGTATCTTTTTGAGATATCGCTAGGCCAGCCTTCTCCTAAGTGTTTGTTCATTGTTATTGAATCACTTCTTCCCCCTCCTCCAAAGCATTGCGGCATTCCTGAAGATGGATTTACCAGCTGCCCTGGATTCAAGTTTCACTCCCACTTTTAAATTTCTAATATAAAAGCCTTTAGAATTTATGCATAACTACACAGACATTAAAAAAAAAAAAAAGCTTTTGTGACATTCTTAGACTCGGCATAAACTATACTAACAAAAACAGTTGGCAAGAGGTTTGACTCACAGATAATGAAAAGGCTATGTACCCTTCCTCATTCCTGTTCATATTCTCCCACCATTTCTTACAGCGGAGCAAGTTCAGGGGGCTAAACAGACAGAAAGACTGCTTTGTAGGAGTTTTTTATTTTATTTTGGGACAAGCAATTAACTATCCTTCTGAGAAATGTTATAGTACACAAAAGGATTTAAACCATGAGTAGGAATTTTACAAGTTCCCCACCATAACCTCCAATGAAAATATACATACAATCTCTGTCTCCTAGGATTTTGAACAAGTATAGAAGCACGCAGTGGATATCCCCCAAGTAAAAAGCATACTTTTTTTTTGCAATAGACATGACCTCAGAAATATCCTTAGAAAAAATTGTATACAATATTCAGAGTTTAAACTATTTCTTCTCTTGCCCAGTTTTAGCTCCTGAGCTGATTATTCCTCTCCTTTTACTTGTTTCCAAAGTTGTTTTCTGATCTCCCTCCTACTTCTGGCTTTTTCGGTAGAGACTTTCCTGCCACTGTATCTTCTACATGTCTGTTTATTAAAAGGTTATTTTCAAGATGCGATCTATTAAAGGTGTATAAAGAAGGAGGAGAGCACATGACGAAGTGAAGTTAGAAAGCATGTGCAAGGCTGGTCAGTGTGCACGTGTCTTTAATCTTAAATCAGAACTATACTGTGCAAGTATGTTGATTAAAAATGTTACATCCTTTATCAACATAGTTACAGTAGGAAATGCCCTAGTCTATAACTATATATACATGCATGTATGTATTTGTATTTTTTTTCATTGGTATTGCTTGTTTCACCTAGAGAACTGAGGTACCAGGAAGTGGATGCCTGAAGTCCCCTAGGAGGGTTCTCAGCTATACCTCATGTACCTTCTTCATGCAGATAAGATGTTTTTCTGGCTTAGCTTTAGACATGTAAGTAGTTTATTGGCCTTATCCCATAAGGATACTCATTCGTAGTGATAAGAGAGCCTATCAAAAGAGGAAATAAAGATCATTAGCCAAAGTGGAACACTGTGTACCTTAGAATGAAGAGTCGGAACATTTCAAATGCAGAGGGTCAAATCAAATCAATTACAGTATGTAAAACAGTACACTGAGGCATCAGAAGTTTCATAGTAGACACAAGCATATTATTTCCTATAGTGCATGAAAGCCAGCTGTATGAAGACTTCTTTCACAGTTTCATTTGTAGCAATACCTAGACTTGCCTGAGAGATACAAGTATTCTTCACATGAAAAGACTAAAATAGCAGCTTCCTTCCCACAAAGCCCAGAACGGTAGGCACTTTTTCATGTATTTGGGATTCTTACGAGATTTCACGTACAATAGTTTATGTTGCAGAATACCTTGTCCGCACCAATTTACATTCTGAATGTACACAACATGAACTTCAAGTCCCAGAAAATCCACAAGAATCTCCTATTAAATACACCTTTCCCCAAGCCATATAACATCATGAACTGAAATTTAAAAAAAACCAAACCAACCAAATCAAACGACCAAATCAAACCAAAACAAACCATAAAACGCTAAGGTTATTCTGAAGCAAGAGAAGGCAAAGTATTCTCATATATTTTTCATCCCCAGCTACCAATTGCAATTCCCAGAACACCTTTTGCTGACCCAGTTGCCTAACATCCACCAGTAAAATACCTCTCCCAACCTCTGTAGCCATGGAGAAGTGAGCTTGCATGTATAAGAACAGCTCCTCCCCTGCTGAAAAACCCACAGTAAATCCAGCATTTTGACTCCACTACCTTTGCACTCCTTCAGGTAGTAAAGCAAGAGACACAAGGGCAGGTGTTCTATATTTTATTCCTCAGTTCTTTTCTGTCTGCTTTTTGAATGTATGAAACCTCTTTGATCCAGCATAGCATTTTTGCCATTCAAAATCTTCTGATAGATTTCTGGTCTACTTTCCAGGACCCTTGACACACCAAGGCAGATAGATAGAAGGCTGACAAGCTGGTTTTTTCAGTTCCCTTTCTCATTGACTTACATGAACACCTTCATGCTTTCTTCATTAATAAGCTGTTGAACAGTAAGTGTACATTTCTGCTTATCTGTATTTTATTTGTGACTGGAAGGGAAAGCAGGAGCATTCATAGACTCTCAGTGGAATACAGCAGTTGTCCATTGCTTCTTCAGAGGCAATATCCAGAGTAGTACAGGATTGCAATTACAAATGTGAAGAGAGAAAAGAATGAAGCTTGAGAGCTTTGGGGAAGAAAAACGATGGAGTTGATGATAGATACTATCTACTAGTAAGTGACATGCTCTGTGCAGCTGTGAAAGAAGTGCAAAGAATTTAAAAACAACCAGCAACATTCAGCTCCTGAACTCCAAGGACAATTAGTGCTTTATCAAGAGTTTATACTGAGGATTTCATGGTAAAATGGCTCATCTTAACAAAAGCTAATCTTAATCCAGGCCATTGTAATTTAAAGATAGGACAATCTAACTGTCCTGTTAGCTGCATTGGATTTCTGACATAGCACTGATATGGCTGTGCAGCACTAATATTACTCTGTACAACTGTGGCATATGTACAAAGCAGCAAAGTCTTAATAACACAAAGGGCAAATACTTATTTAGAAGAGCATCTCAAGAAGAAGGTTCAAATGAGCAATCTGTGTTTAGTTAGCACAATTTTATAGGGATTCAGTGTTGTCACTGTTTTTCCCTGTAGCTGGTTCCCCCAGCTTTCTACTTGATATAACCCACCAATAAAACTCAATCAAAACAAAACTGTATTTTTATGTAATCTAGGTAATGCAGCAACCATCTGAACACAAACTATTTGCAAGGCGTAGTCCCACAGTGATTCAGATAAAGTTATTTAGTTATATATTATGGTTAAGCAAGTGAAACAGAAGATGCAGGTATCACTGAAAAATGCTTTACAATATCACCGCTACATAAGTTACTCCTCATTTTTACGGTGTTTTATTTGGATTTGGAGACAGCATTTTCCACCCAAGTCTTACTGTGCTTATGTGCTAGACAGAATATACCTAAATACACCTTTTCACATCTTCCATTCTCTGTGACATGCAAAATCCATGGAATGTGATTCTGGTATCCAAATTAGTATTAACAGTACAAGTACAGAAAAGTCGTAGTAGGATTTTCAGTTGATCATACCTTCTGAGTTGAGACTGATTTTAGAGATAATTTATTGAAAATTGAAAATGGCATTTGCAATGTCAGCCAAACCGGAGGTCTGTTTTTAGATCCAAAGGTGAAAGGACTGAAAATAATAGTTTCAAGCAAATAAAATACATTCCAATTAAACAGTGACTCTTCTAGTTCAGCAAACAGTATTATTAATATAAGATTGCTTTTGGAAAAGTCACAAAGTTCAGAACACAAGAGCTAGAGCATTCATATAAATTCACTTAAGGTACACTGAAGTTAGACTAAATCCTTGCTTTTCACTGATTCCAATTTCTTGAAGAAAATTCTGTGTGCTCTAAAACTTGTGTTTGTTCAACTGCATCAAATGGTCTGATATTACCTTTCTCTATAAACTACGCTCTTTCACTAATTCAGCAATGCACTGCAAAGGAGAGAATGCTAAGTTCGTATGCGTAGTTTACAGCATTTATTTTTGGTGGTGCTAGCTAATATAGCTACCAATCATAATCAGGAGAACAGCATATCGTAAACTGGAATAGGTATTGTATAAGCAGTAAGGCCCCATTTCTGTTTCACTTCTGCAGAAAGTTTTTCCTGGGAGCAACAGTAATGCAAGGTTTCAAGGAATTGCAAGGGTTTGCAAGGAGTCAGATGCAGAAGCCACAGCCCTAGGCGCTGAAAATGAACTAGGTAACCCACTGGGGTAGGTGAAAATCACACTGCTAAGCACCCTGTAGGGCAGTATTAAGAAATCAGGACAGAGTACAACAAACCCCCTGAAAACGGGTCAGTGGACTTATAATAAGCTTTCTTCATTTATGTTGGGTGGGAGAAAGGGAAGGGAAGGGAAAGGGAGAGGACATGTAACTCCGGACTCACCGATTTTGGCCAAGCTGGCCACAAGTATCCAGAGTGTAATGATGTAAGGGTCCTTGACGTGATGCCATTTGAAAGAGACGATGGCAAAGCTTTGAGGCTGGCTGCTATTTTTAGCGCTTTCCGAGCTTCTCTGTCCCAGCGCCGCCGGGAGAGCCATCAGCCCCAGGAGGAACGCCACTCCAGATACCTGCCTCATCTCCAAGCCACGCACCAAAATCCTGCTTCCCCTTCCCGGAGAAATCCCGCCTCTTCGGAGGTCCTTGGGGGCGAGGTCCTTGTCCCTTCGCAGAGACGCGACCGAAGACTGCGGGACACCGGTGCGTTCAGCAGGCGGCGGAGGGTGTCGTGTCCTGTCCCGTCCCGTCCCGTCCTGTCCCGCCGCCGTCGGCACGGCTGCACCGGCTGGCTCAGGTGCCGCTTTGCACGGGCTGGCCAAGGAGGAGTCAGGGGCTCTGTGCATAGGCAGATGCTCCGAGCTGGGGTCCTGCCGCTTGCCCGCACCTGCCTTTATCAGGCTGCTCCCGAACGGCCGGAGGCGGAGCTTTCCTGCCGCTCCCGCGGAGGCTGCAGTGCGGAGGCAGCGATGTCCTGAGTGAGCACCTTTCGGGATGGGCAGGGGAGCTCCGTTCCGCCGGGAGGATGACGGCAGGCTGTGGGGTGCGTCCACCGTCCCGGCTCGGCTCTGGGCAGACGGGGAGGTGGAAAGAAGCGGCCTTGAGCTTCTGGCGCTAGGGGCCAAGGCCGGGGCGCTCCCGCGGACATGTCCAAGGTGGAACCCGGGATCTCTGCTTAGATCGGAGCCGGGTAAGCAGGAGATCCACAAGTCTCCGTTTGGGTGCTTTGGACGAGCAGCCTAGCGGGTCAGCCTCCCTCCCTCAGACCCACTGTCCTAGCCGGTTGCCACGGAGGAAATGCACTCTTTTCTGCTTTTCAGCTTCGAATCGCGTTAGGCTCTAGCTCACCGAAGACAGAGCAGATTTCTCAGTCCAGCTTTTTCTTCTGTCCACCAGAGAGCACCTCCTCCCACGGTGCTCGGGGAACTGACACCAGCAGGCAAGGTTTGGCTTTCCACTTAGATCTGCTTGCAGCTGTTTGTTAAGAGGTGCTATATTAAAAATGCTACCTGGCTTCTTTTCTTCTTCTTTTTTTTAATGGTTACAACGTGAAACCTTTTAGAAGGTTCTCACTTTCCCCCTAAAGCCTTCTTTCTTGCTGATAGCATTTGCCTGATATCCTGGACAGTCCACGTTGTGTGTTGTAGGCGGGTGGACCCATGATAATCATCACCTTGCAGTAAACAGGCAGCAAAGCAGCATGTTCCCAGCAAACAGAGCTGAGTGCACCTTTCTGCACACCACAGCAGCAGCAGCTCCTGTCCTCTGTTGTGTGCTCTGAAGCAATCCAGCTGGCCACATGTGCAATCCACTGCTTCTGTGACAAAATATTACCTTTTTGTTTTACTTATATGACACTTGGTTTTATCAAGAGATCAAAAATGAACATGATAAAGCTCTCCTTTAAAATGTTTGGAAAATTAAGAAATTATTTTGATTATTTCAATCACTTAGGAGGAAAGCTAACTAATTTTTCAAAGTCTCAGTGACCTGCACAGACACCCTATAAATCAATTAACTGGCTAATTAAAACAATAATGCCTGGAATGTCATTGTTATGAAGGGTGTCTATCATTATCACATAATAATCTTGTTTAGCTAAGGAACTCAAGGAGCAAAGTTCTCTTGAGTTAATGCACTGAAGATTCAATTATTATTACTTCAAAGCAAGTGCAGGCCTTGCGTTGGACCCTCTCTTCAAACAACGGAACATCTTGGGGTTTTTATTCCCCCTGCTTCCTCATTACTTAAGGGAAAGGAAATTACGTAGGAATTTTTTAAACTAGAAGCCAATCTAAAAATGGAATTGGCAACTGTTCTTAGGAAGCATGACAGACAGCAAAATATTTTCTTTACATTTAGGAAATGTTGTAGACAAAGACCTGAAGAATATTTCAGTGTCTGATAATTGAGATCCTATCTATATTATTTTTAACTTTTTTGGAGTACGACTTGGGCACCCAAATGTCCTTTAGAATTTGCTCCCAAGTTTTTCAAAGGTTCTACAAATGAGTCTGGCCAATCTGAGAGTAACATTTTTGTGCATTGCCATTATAGAGAGAGAACTACAGTTGGAAGTAAGTAGCTGCTGATCATCCGTGTAACCTGTTGCTGAGCCCTGTGGATAGTAGTAGTTCCTAGTTGTTAATGTCAGTTCCATTTGCTGATATTGGGAGAACAATGAACTTTAGCAGAGACAAGCTGTCAGCACTGTTTTTATTATCACAACTTATTCCAAGTACCATGTCACAATTAAACATTTCAACTGCAGCTGATAAAAGGGCACCACAACAGCCACAGTGTCCCATCTTATATATATGATTCTTCGCAAATCTAGTTGCACAAAATGATAATTGGGTTAGAAATAACCCTTACTATTGAAAGTGTTGAAGCTAACCACGTTGTTAGGAGAAATGTGTCATAGATCAAGAATACCTGCAGCTGTGCTAGAAAAATGAGAAAGCCTTCTCCAGTGGATCTTTCTACAGATAAGCAAAGGCTTACACTTCACTTGGAGGAGCTGCAGCCAAGATCATGCCTCTGATTGCCCTTAGGTGATGTTCTACTCATGACGATAGTAACAACAGCAGCCAAGTTACATGACAATTCTGAGTTTGCTGGTGGAGGTATACCAGTAATAGCAAACAAAAAATATTGGAAGTACCATCTTAGCACAGACAAGGTAATGTTGATATGCTCCTCAGCTGAAAGTATAATGCCCAGCAACCTACCTTAAAGGGATGTTGTGAGAATTTTAGAATTTGTAAAGACTTTTTTAAGGCCTTGGTCCAAACTGCTACAAAAGTACACAATTTTGCTCATCACAAAATCTTCTCAAAACAAGGTTTACAATACTGTTGAAATGCCAATAGTGTGGGTTTTTTTAACAGTAACAAGTTAATGGTTCAAGGTGTAGCTGTGACATTTGTCCTATCATCCGACTGCTTATGGAATTTTTTTTTTTTAAGTAGGCTGGATATCAAATGACTGTACATATCAGGGAATTCTTGTGCAATTCATTAATATGCTAGAATGACACAGAGAGGACAGAGGAAGGAACTGGCAATCATGAGTCTCCTGTAGGTATATGAATACACGTGAAACCAAGAGTCTAATGAATATACATGAACTCATGTACAGAACATATAGTTGTACAAGAATATATTTGCATTTATGTATTTATTAATAGATTCCATTTTCTTGAAGCTTCTTTATGTAGTTTCCTATGACCTCATTCTGTATCAGTAAGAAGAAGCATTAGCTTGAGTACTGTGTTTGCAATAAAGACACCATATCACACAACAGTTGATATTTCCTGACTCTCCAAAAAGATCGCACAAGTAAGACTTCTACTTACTCTAAAACAATGGTTCTGTGTCCTGAGTGGTTTTTTTGCTTTGTTTTGGTTTTTTTTTCAACTGAATGAATTCCAAAATTGTTACTTCTGGAAATGTGTAAGTAATTGCTCAGAGAAAAGAATTAGTAGTATCTTATACACCCTTCACATGATCTGTGTCCTGTAAAGATTACTTCTTGGGGATTTTTTTAAAGCTGAGGTAAAAGACAATTTCAGTTAAAAAAAAACCCTATCAGATAAATGGAAATCTTGAAAGTTATATTAGTTTTCTCTAGAAAGCACACACAGTATTTCAGTTGTACTAACTTAGAGGTAGAAGTTACAATTAACTTTCAATATTAGCATTTACAACAAATGTGTTTAAGCCTAGGTGAAATTAAGAAGCACATTCTTGTGGAACCCAGAACTTTCATAAAGGAAAATAAATAAACCTAAGTAGTGAAGAAATGGCAAATGAACTGCAAAAAATGTCCTGATGCAACATAAACCATCATAAATCAGTTATTATCATTCCTGTCTTTCCTCAGGGAAATGCATTGTTTTTATATTAATGTCTGTTAAATGCATAAGCAGGTTAAGGTAAGATTTTGAAAGGCATATAGTTCTAGTGTATATTTTTATGCCGTAATTCCAGCTGTATACATAGTTAAATAGAACAGTAATTGTTGTGAATGGTATTGTACCAATATACTTGTATGATTTGGTGAAAATTAATGTGGTTTATATGAATATGAATGCAGAACCATATGAATTTATAATGAATTTACTTGATTCAACAGCTGACATTTTGCCAACTTCTCTCCAGGTGAAATGAGTGCAGCTGTGCAAGTTCATGCTGCAAGGAGCTGGACAAATATTGCTGGACTGAGTAATGTTGCAGAGCATTATGTTAGAGCATGATGAATATGAACCTCTGAAATCACTTTGAGAAGCAATGTTTTAATTCAGCCCATGCACATTACTACCAGTTTAAGTGAACAAAATGAAGACTAGGGTGAAGATGAATGAATCGGAGAGGCAGGTAAACATGGATTTGGCTGGGAAGTAGGATGGCAGAGGAAATTAGCTGGGTTTTTCCTGACTCATTTCAAGACATGACTGAATTTAAGGACAGTAAGTGGAGGGGATTTTTACCAGATCCCTAATTTTTAGCCTCACATCTTTTTGAAAATGGCAGACATTTCAGGCAGATTTTGAGATTTTTCTGTTTTGTTGTTGTTGCTATTAATGTTTTTAATGAACCCCACATTTATAGTAGATTAGCAGCTAATCTAGTAGGAGTGGGAGGGGAGTAGGAGTGACAAACATTAACTCCACCTATGACCTTAGTTAAGGATGGCCCCCTCCATAATCTTTTGCAGCTATGTAAAGTTATGTACAGTTATGCTGCTGCGAGGAGCAGAGAGTTGGACTCAATGATCCTTTTGGGTCCCTTCCAATTCAAGATATTCTATGATTCTATAAGGGATTATATGTGTGTGAGCTCGCACTGTAATGAGCAGTGAAAAGGGAATAGGACAGAGAAAGAAGTTGTTACATAGCATCAAAAACCTAATACATTTTATCATATTATGTTCAGGAAAAAAAAGTACTTTTATAAAATGCCCTGTGTATTAAAAGTCCTCCTTTAAGTTCCAATTTCAATGAAAATTCTTCTATTGTGTATTAGGACTCTTCTGGGCTTGCTTAGTCAAAGATGGCCACAGAGGTTTTTCATCTGTGACAGCCTGCATCTTGCACTTTCCCTCTTGTACTGTTCCCATTCCCATGTTTTTGGCATCCTACTCCTATTCTTTTTCTGTACTCCTGGTCTCTGCCCTCCTTCCTTTTCATGCATGTCTTCTGCCAATACTCACCAAAAATCTAAAATACTGAGACCTAAGGAACACTCAAAATGCTGTGTATGATGTTTCATCCCAGTACTTAAGCTCCTACATGACTCTCTATCCCTTCAAATTCAGCTTTGTCATTTTTCACCACATAGGCTTCTTCCAGGTAGTCACACCAGCCTGACCAACACAAAAGCGCATACTACACTCAGACACAAGTCACTACTAGTTTCCCTAGTCATAAGGGAGATTGTATTTGCTGATCTCTAAAAATCAATCATCATTTTACTCTATGCTAAAAAGGCTGGGGGAAGATTGTGTCAGAAACCATAACTATGGATTTCAGAGATCAAATGGGTAAAAAAAAAAAGGAAATAAAAGTGCATGTCTCTGAACTGTTTCTATGTACAGGTATTCAGCTTTCTGTAGCTTAACCTGAGAGGGAAAGCAAAACAAACAGCTGAATTGCTTAGAGAAAAAAAAATGACCCTTAAATAACAAAGGTGGCTAAGTAGAATAGTTTCAATTTCTAGCATGGTAATTTTACATTTATTTCTTGGTTTTGTATCGAGGCTCAGATGCCTCTTGATCTTAATTTTTGGCTGGCCTATGAAGAGGGAATTTTTCATTTTTCTGATTCTCCATATACCATGTCTCTCTGAAATCCATGGTTCGTGTCTCCCCTGCCTAGCTTAACATGTACATGTTCACATCAAAAGTCCAGTTGGTTTCACCTAGAGCAGCTACAGAATTCAATATGTCATCCCTAGAGCTCCTCTTTGGGCAGACACATAGGGCTTGTTCAAAAGCATCTGCGATATCTGCAGGTGGAGAGTCTCCCCCCATGCCCCCAAACTGAACAAGAGTGTCTCCTGTTCTCCCTGCCCTTCACAAATTACATGCTGAGGTCTGCACAGCTGGCAGCAGCCACTGTCATGTAGTGATTTACACTTGTTTCTATCGGTAGGCCATGGGATGGAGGCTGATGGTTTAACCAGTACGCAAAAACTCAGCAACACGAGGAAGTTTACTTACGTGTTGCAATCCGAAGCTTTTTCCAGCAGAGGGAGTGACCCTGCAGTCTGCCCAGGCCTGAGGGCACCCATTAACCTGTGGGGACGGGGCTTCCCGGAGCTTCTTGGATCTGATGCTTGTTTAAAGCTGCTCCTACCTTCAGGATGCCTCCTAATGTCAAAACGCCCAATCTAAGCCTCTCCTCTGTCACTACACATAAAGGAGCTTTCCTCTGAAATATTTTTAGAGGGCAGTTGAGATTTTGTGAGAGCAAAATTTTGCTTTTTTTTTTTCTTTTTTCTTTATCTAAATTGTGATAAAGAAAACAGTGAACCTTGGCTGATGTGCAGCAGTAATCATGTAATAATTAACAGTTACTTTGAACTTAAATCAGGTAAACCACAGAGTCAAATAATTAAATTCATTACGATACAAACAAAGTCTGCCCATACAATCTATGGCTTAAGGTATTATGCGATTTCATCAACAAAAGACATAAATAACAGTCAGTACTTCCTTGTTGTTGATGCATAGTTTAAAACTTGCAGATATTTAAGAACGATGCATTAGAGGTGGTGGGGAGTTTTAATGGATAATTCCCGGTTATTAAAATAAAAACTTTTAACCAGAACATATGCATTTTTAGGAATCTTTCCTTAGGAAGTTTTCACATGATCAGAATGGTATTCCTGGTCAAAGCCACAGAGAAAGGAAAAACTTTAGAGCTGATGATAATAGCTGCCTAATTCAGTGCAAAGACATAATCTTGAATCTCATATATTTCAAGTGAATGCCCTGATATTGATCATGACTCAGAGGAAATTAAGATGGTCCTGATTTAATTTTGTGCTGCACCGGAGCAAAAACAATTGTTGAAACTTCAATTTTTGAGAATAAAAATTGAAAACTGGTTTTCAACCAGTTTGTGCTTTTAAAAACATTTAGTATATTAGTACACAAATCTTTGCACTAACGATGCTAGAAGTTACAATCAATTTGAAGAAGTTTGTATGTAGTATTTCAAATGTCAGTTTAAAAGGAATGCAGTACGTGTTTTGTAGTCAATTGGACAGTAGTGGAGTGGAATGGGAAGAGATGGTCATTAGCTGCTGGTATAAAAAGTGACAGAGATACTTTGAAGTAGAAGGGCTCTCTACTTTGAATTGAGGGAATCTGAACTGGATTGCTGCTTATCTCACTGAAGTTCCAAAGGCCACGAGGTGCAGTATATACATGGCATACATTTCCACATTGCCAAAATAGCAGCCATAAACTGACTAAGATGAGTAAATGAATGTGTAAACAGGAAGAGGGATATTTTCTAAATATGCAAAATAATTTGACACTATCATATTTAATAATTAACTACATCAATCTGCTTTGACAAATTTCTGGCATCTGGAAGCCTTGATCAGAGTTACTGTTACTGAATTTTCAAGAATTCTTTTTAGTATCAAATAATAGATTGAAAAAATTAACTTTATCATGATAACTTTAAAGTGAAAACAAGAAAGAAACTGATTGGAACATTACTCTCATGAAGCTGTACAAATAAAATTATTCAGTAGGTCCAGGTTTTGTCAGACTAATGTATTTTAAACTGCTGTTTCCTACGAAGTCACACTTTTGGAAATACAGAAAAATAAGCTGCACAGTTGAAAAGAAGAGTTATTAATTTTATCTGCTACATGAAAATAAGAATCTACACAGTAAACAAGTCATTTCACAGAATCACAGAATCGTATAGGTTGGAAAAGACCTTTAAGATCATTGAGTCCAACCGTAAACCTAACACTACCAAGACCACCACTATACCATGTCCCTAAGCACCTCATCCAAACGTCCTTTAAATACCTCCAGGGATGGCGACTCAACCACTTCCCTGGGCAGCCTGTTCCAATGCTTGATAACCCTTTCAGTGAAGTAAAATTTCCTCATATCCAGTCTAAACCTCCCCTGGTGCAACTTGAGGCCATTTCCTCTTGTCCTATCACTTGTTACGTGGGAGAAGAGACCGACCCCCACCTCTGTAGAGAGGTTGTAGAACCTCCTTTCAGGTAGTTGTAGAGAGCAATAAGGTCTCCCCTCAGCCTCCTTTTCTCCAGGCTAAACAATCCCAGCTCCCTCAGCTGCTCCTCATAAGACTTCTGCTCCAGACCCTTCATCAGCTTCGTTGCCCTTCTCTGGACACACTCCAGCACCTCAATGTCTCTCTTGTAGTGGGGGGCCCAAAACTCAACACAGTATTCGAGGTGCAGCCTCACCAGTGCCAAGTACAGGGGCACGATCACTTCCCTAGTCCTGCTGGCCACGCTATTTTTGATACAAGCCAGGATGCCATTGGCTTTCTTGGCCGCCTGGGCACACTGCTGGCTCATATTCAGGCGGCTGTCAACCAACACGCCCAGGTCCTTCTCTGCCAGGCAGCTTTCCAGCCACTCTTCCCCAAGCCTGTAGCGTTGCATGGGGTTGCTGTGGCCCAAGCGCAGGACCTTGCACTTGGCCTTGTTAAACCTCATACAATTGACCTTGGCCCATCGATCCAGCCTGTCCAGATCCCTCTGTAGAGCCTTCCTACCCTCAAGCAGATCAACACTCCCACACAACTTGGTGTCATCTGCAAACTTACTGAGGGTGCACTCGATCCCTTCGTCCAGATCATTGATAAAGATATTAAACAGAACTGGCCCCAACACAGAGCCCTGGGGAACACCACTTGTGACCGGCTGCCAACTGGAGTAAACTCCATTCACCACCACTCTTCGGGCCCGGCCATCCAGCCAGTTCTTTACCCAGCGAAGAGCACACCCGTCCAAGCCATGAGCAGCCAGTTTCTCCAGGAGAATGCTGTGGGAAACCATGTCAAAGGCTTTACTGAAGTCTAGAGAGACAACATCCACAGCCTTCCCCTCATCTACTAGGCGGGTCACCTTGTCGTAGAAGGAGATCAGATTGGTCAAGCAGGACCTGCCTTTCCTGAACCCATGCTGGCTGGGCTTGATCCCTTGGTTATTCTCTACATGCCGTGTGATAGCACTCAGGATGATCTGCTCCATCAGCTTCCCTGGCACCGAGGTCAGGCTGACAGGCCTGGAGTTCCCCGGGTCCTCCTTCTGGCCCTTCTTGAAGATGGGCGTCACATTCGCTAATCTCCAGTCAGCAGGGACTTCCCCAGTTAGCCAGGACGGCTGGTAAATGATGGAAAGGGGCTTGATGAGCACATCTGCCAGTTCCTTCAGTACTCTCGGGTGGATCTCATCAGGCCCCATAGACTTGTGAGTGTCTAAGTGGTGCAGCAGGTCACTAACCATTTCCCCCTGGATTATGGGGGCTCCATTCTGGTCCCCGTCCCTATCTTCCAACTCCAGGGGCTGGGTACCCAGAGAACAATTGGCCCTGCTATTAAAGACTGAGGCAAAGAAGGCATTAAGTACCTCAGCCTTTTCCTCATCCTTGGTCACTGTGTTCCCTCCCCTGTCTACTAGGGGCTGGAGATTCTCCTTAGCTCTCCTTTTGCTGCTAAGGTATTTGAAGAAGTGTTTTTTGTTGTCTTTTATGGCAGTAGCCAGATTGAGCTCTAGCTCAGCTTTGGCCCTTCTAATTTTCTCCCTGCACAGCCTTGCTACACCTTTGTAGTCCTCCTGAGTTGCCTGCCCCTTCTTCCAGAGGTCATAGACTCTCCTCTTTTTCCTGAGTTCGAGTCAGAGCTCTCTAGTCAGCCAGGCCGGTCTTCTTCCCCGCCGGCTCGTCTTTCGGCACCTGGGGACAGCCTGCTCTTGTGCCTTTAGGACTTCCTCCTTAAAGAATGTCCAGCTTTCCTGGACTCCTTTGCCTGTAAGGGCTGCCTCCCAGGGGACTCTCTTGACCAGTCTCCTAAACAGGCCGAAGTCCGCCCTCCGGAAGTCTGAGGTGGCAGTTTTGCTGACCCCCCTCGCCGCTTCTCCACGTATCAAAAACTCTATCATTTCGTGATCACTCTGCCCAAGACAGCCTCCAACCATCACATGGCTCACAAGTCCTTCTGTTCGTGAACAAGAGCTCCAGCGGGGCACCTTCCCTCGTTGGCTCACTCACCAGCTGTGTCAGGAAGTTATCTGCCACACGCTCTAGGAACCTCCTAGACTGTTTCCTCTCTGCTGTGTTGTATTTCCAGCAGACATCCAGCAGGCATTTGGAAAAACCTTTCTGAATTTTAACTGCTGTAGCCACCTTGGAGGCACTGTTCAATATGATGACACAGGGACGCACCACATCTTTGGGAGCTGCTAGAGAATTTGTGCCTGGGTCTAATGATTCAATCCTATCACTTGCCTCCTGGCTGCACATTCTTACTGTTTTCCTTCTATTTCCTTGTTGGACCTTTTGATAAGCCATTTCTGCTTTCAGTCCAGTGCAGTCCTGAAGCGAGGTGGTGTACTTGTTCTGAAAGGTAACCAGCCTAATCTCAGTTCAGGACATCATCAAACTTTTTGTACTGTACCCTTGTCTTAAAAAGTGAAGAAAAATGCATGGAACTGCAGATAATATTGAAGAGAGATACAGGAAGATGAGACCATGAGGGCTGCCCTGGTCACTAAGTCCAGTCTCCTGGGATTACAGGCATCACATTGTGTATTTCCTGCATAAATTTACCACACATTGTCTTGAAAATATTATCTCAAATACTTTCTGCTGGTTAGGAATATTAATATAATTTCTAGCCTAAATTTCATCAGAAAGTTCACAAACTATTTATTTTTGTGTGAGCATTGTCCTTTACTGTTGTTTCTTCTTCTGATCTTTTTTACCCTATAGAAGTAATCATACTCTCTTTCAGCATTTCTTTTAGCCTAAACTAGGTTAACCTAAGCTAGTCTGCATTTATATGACAGGCTCTCCTTTCCCTAATCACCTGAGCAGCCCTTCTTTGAAAAGAAGCTTGAATTAATCCTTCTTGAACAGAACTCACCAGCACACACAAAACTGAGGTTTTACTAAGCCTTGTAGGCTGGCAACAATACTTCCTCATCACTTCCGAAACATATGGCCTGAAACACACCAGAATGGTATTTGTTTTTAATGGCTACATCCCACAACCAATCACAATGTTTATCCTGAAATCAAGTAATATACTCAAGTCCTACTCTTTTCGACTGGTTTCCAGTGAATGAGCTTACTGATGATTGTTTTGGTGCTATTGCATGGTCTTTCATTTCATAGTGTGGCATTTCATTATGTTAATATTACTCAAGTCCTCAGTGTCATCATGTCCTTTCAATACAATCTTCCTCTGTGTGGATGGTGACTCCAAACTTTGCATCATCAGCAAATCAGTTGTGGATGCCAAAAGCATTGATGAAAATATTAAACAAGATGGACCCTAAAGTATAACCTTGAGGTATTCCTTTTTTGACCTCCTTCCAGCCTGATTCTCTCCCCCCTTTTTCAACAGTAGTTGTTTCCATAGATCATTGCAGTCTACAAACAATAGCTTAGCATCTTGACAAACAGAACACTGAGAATGTGGTATTCCTGCATGAAGTTGTGGCAAACATTTGCATGTCCTAAAATATGAACATCATCTCTGTACCTCTAACTCTGCTGCTTATACCTGACAAACTTCCAGTTATATATGGTCTGAAGGAACATGCAATGCTGTTGCAGTATGGTATACACTAACAAATGAGGCAAAATTTCCCCCATGATTATGAGCTTAAAAAATTTTAAAACTTTATGCTGAATTAAAACAAAATCAGCTTTCATTAGGTTCACATTTTTTGAAAATTGTCAGCTCAATAGATTTAGCTATTTGAGTTTTTAATATATTTAGTTTTCTACACATAGAGCCAGCAACTCTATTTAAAAACAGGCCTTCATAAAACTTGAATTGTTAATCCAAATCAGAGTTTATGACAGTTTGGGAAAACTACACAGTCAGCAAAAGTTGCTACGATCAGGTTGAAGAACTGTGACCAGGCTGAAGAACTGTGATTTCCTACAAAATTTTCAGATATTTGAGAAAATTTGGAGTTGGATTTGAGAATAGGCATCAAGCTTTGTTTTGCTTCTTCAATGAACTGAGCCTGCAGTTTCAAATGATGTGGTGAGCTTACCTAACATCTCATCATTGAGAAGCAGAAAGGAGAACTCATTTGAGAACTCATCTAACATTAATGGACTGGAGCATGTCATTTATGATGAAAAGCTGAGAGAGCTGGAACTGTTTAGCATGGAGAATAGAAGGCTCGAGGGCAATCTCATCCATGTATAAAATACCTGAAGGGAGTATGCAAAGAGGACGGAGCCAGGCTCTTTTCAATGGTGCCCAGTGACAGGACAAGAGGCAGTGGGCACAAACTGAAATACGGGAGGTTCCCTGTGAACATCAAGAAACACTGTTTCACTGTGAGGGTGGCCAAGCACTGTCACAGGTTGCCCAGAAGAGTTGTGGAGTCTCTATCCTTGGAGATTTTCAAAAGCCATCTGGATGTGGTCCTGGGCAACCGGCTGTATGTTGCCCTAGTTAAGCAGGGAAGTTGGACCAGATGATCTCCAAAGGTCCCTTCCAACCTCAACCATTCTGTGACTCCGTGATCCCATCATCAGAATGGGAAGGCCTCACAGCTTGTATCTGTTTCTGCTTCTTCTTCACTACTGCAGCTTACCACTTACCTTGTGCTGGCTTTAACAGTCAGCAGAACCATCCCTGGTGTCATTCTCATAGCCCAGCAAAAAATACCAGAATAGTTTGCTACTGAGTTAGTAAACTGAACCAGTCCACTGAAGGTCTAAAAAGCTCCACAGTTTGGGCAAGGGAAGAAATCAGGGCCATCTGTCCCAAAGCAAGGAGAAGAGGAACAAGTAGACACAAGCTAAAGCATAAAAATCTTTCCCTTTTGGCAATGGTGGCAGTTTAATTGAACTTAAATATAAGCAAATAAACTAGGATGCTTTTACTCCATTGTATTCCCTAATCTTCCATCTTTTCTATCATCTTCTACAAAATAATTTTTTTTAAAAATATTAAAAAAATATAGGTCTCATTTAATTCATTGAAAGCCCAATTTTCTTGAAATGGAGAAGTCTACTATTGATTTTTTCCCAAAAAGTGTTCCTCTCAGGAATATATTTGATAATGAATCATAAACAGTAGGCCTACTATAAATTAAAAAAAAAAAGAAATAAAGCACTAAGATTTTGCCAGGGAAGCTCACAAATTACAAACATATTCTGCAATGTTTTCCTTGCAAGAGTGTTTTTTTATGATGCCACACTTGGGGAATCAACATCACACTTGGGCATCAACAAAACTCTAGTGTTCCCTGTGTCCCTTACTTGATAAATGTCTTCCTTCACCTTTTTCTTTTGTGATCCCTAGAGTTATTAGGTGCTTAGCAAAGCAAGCATCAAGCATTATTGTAGGGATCCAGAGAAATTTACAGACTTACTGATCTTGATATTAATATTAATACAGGGTAGGAAACAGTGCATAATTAAACTTTTCCTTTTTAGTTCTGCTTATTACATATACTTCATTTAACTTTTACTGTGAAAAGAGGAATCACTGAGAAGTACAGCTAATACTTTCCTTATTGAGATTTAGTAAAATAATTTTTACTACTCTTTCTGAAAAAAATTTAAACTATGATCTCAACTTTCCACATGCTTTACTTTTTTCCTCCTCTAAAACAAATTGAAAACTTCTTTAATCTACTTTTACATGTCCATTTTTAATTTCTTTTTTAACTAAATGTCACCTAAGTTTGTTCTATAGACAGAGAGACAGAGAGAATGCTACTTCAACAGTGCAGTATTCTGTATCTGAAAGAAACCACACAAGCTACAAGTTATTACCTCTCTATTTCCTTGTATACCACCTATGACATCCCTTGTATTGGGTCAGGCAATAATGTCTTGTTTTCTCCTAAATCAGTTTGCATCACCTTGCATCATCATGTTCTGTGCTAGCGATATTGCAATAACTACCCTTATCCCACTCCTCCGTGTCAGATCAGGGGTAAAAATAACCATAGCCGTGTTGAAGTAACAAGTACCTTCTAAAGGAAGCAAGTAAACAAGCATACCAGACACCGGCTATATAATCCACTATGAACTTGTGTCTAGTACAGATGTGAATACAAGCTACATACTACAGTTCTCATTCTTCAGTTAAATCAGAGATCTTCTTGAACCTCAAGGATGACATATTTATGATTCAAAGGAAAGAATTTGGCTTTCTGGCTGTACTTGCACAGAGCTCTCAAATTGCTAAGAGAAAGGATAATGTCACAATGTGTATGTTGTGTCACTTTGAGAGAGTCGTTTATATAACCTTAGTGGCATTAAAAAGCAGACATCAAAATGTAAACAATATGAGACAAAAACATATCTGTCTTGTATAGCAAATGATCTAATTGCATTAATTAATTTGGATCTACATACAGCATAAGGGCACTGCATCCTTGAATACTATAGGCTGATCACCAGATTTAAGGATGAATCAATTGCCTGTCATATCATCTCCTTATTTATACTGGTATTTATAATCTTTAGATGAGGTTGAATACTCGATTATCAATGGTGATAGATCTACAAGAAATATTAGTAAACATCTCTTTTTTTTCTCATTTTTCTCTCGAGCAAATGTCTTTTCTTTCTCTCCTGTAATAAATTATGGCAGATTAAATTTTTCTCTCTTTATGTGTAAATAGGTGTATCATAATTTAGATGATGACATTAATATGAGACACTATTCATAAAATCATATTTACTTTTCAGTTATATCAATGGGAGTATGTTTATAATGGTTTGGAGGCTGTGGGAGAGAGGAAGAGGCCCAAAAGTATTTCCATAGAAGTCATTGAAATTCTTTTGCTATTCTCTAGACTATAACCTATGGAGAAAGAAGAAGTCAGTCCCAGTTAGCTACTTCCAAAGGACCTTCAAAACCTGCAGGCTGCTCAAAATTGTAATGGGAAGTTGAAACCAAAATTCAAACAAAACTCCAGCAACAAATACACAGTTTCCTTCCAGGAAAAAATACCAGAGGCATATGTATCCTGTTCTTGAACTCCTTACTAGGCACCAGATATTTACCACTGTCAGAGAACTAGGTGACTGGTTTGAATCAGGGTGACCTTTCTTATATTCTTATGATCATATCACATTTAGCTCTAGCAGTGGTGCTCATCAGTAACATTTAACATGAAACTTCATGACCTAGAAAATAATCTAACAAAGGAAAAAGAAGCTAACCAGTGTTAGTTTCTCATTATAGGGGAGGTTTCTGAAAGGTCAGAAAGTTTCTGAAATAGAATGCAGTAGTGTATGAAAAACACAGGTTAAAAAAAAATCTAAAATCATCAGCAGGGGTTGAGTTTACACAATATTTAGAATAATTAGGCTCTATATAAGCAAGAGACATTTTCATAAAATAAGTAAGCATTTAAGCCTGGAGAGTTCTTAAAAAAAAAAAAAAAGACAGGTTTTAGATTTACAGAACAGAGCATTCAGTGGTTTTATTATTTACTCGAAATAATGTGGCACCCATGAGCATTGACTAACCTCTTTGTTGTTCCCACCTCTAATTTCCAGGATTGTAATTATGGACTGAGTGATTTTTTTTCTGTTCATGAGTTTCGAATTTATTATCCTACAATTTCACAGAATATTTCCTTGTTCCTGTTATGTGATAGGAAGAACAAAAGGTTCTGCCTTATTTCCTGTGTTATTTTACCATGTACAATTACTATATACCCTCTTACTCACTTTCGTCTTAAACCATATAATTCTTTTCACTTATTCTTTATATGCAAGATTTTTTCCCATGCTTCTCAGCTTCCTCAGTGTTGCCTCATTCTGAACTACCACTTCTGTATTTCAGATTTGGATACAGGTTAATTTAACTTTACATTATATACCTCACTGAAGTTAGGACTATATTCACTTCAGCATTTTGTATTCAATGGAAAGACACAGGCTGTCCATAGGGAAACTCAGGACATTCCAAACCAAAAATTAATTACCTTCTGGAGGTCCCTGTTTATGCTTTGTATATCAAAAGTAGTGTTAAGGAGGTCTACTTTTATAATTTAGCCATCTCAGTGATACTCTTGCAATTAAGCAAGAAGAATGTGGACTTAAGTTACAGATAGTGAACAAAATATTCTAAATAAGATTATAATTTCAACTTGTGTCATTTTCCCATTCTTTTCCATATATAATCCCTTTTTCTTTTCTTTTTTTTTTTTTTTTTTTTAATTCTAACATACTTATTACTCCTACGTGTTTGCCAGGGTTGTTTGCTTGGGGTTTTTTGTTTTGGGGTTTTTTTTGAGTTGACAAAAATTATTTACACACAACCTGCCCTGAAGATGATAGAATTTACTTAGAATTTTATGAGTGGTAGTTCAGATCCCTCCCTCCCCAAGTCAAATACTTTGCTTTAATCAACACTGACTTTCATCATTGCTAAGTCGGTTCTTCTGAAGTTCCTCACAGTTTTATGTTTCCCTGACTAGTTTCTGTAACATAGTATCACTTGCATATTTTAAGTGTATTAAGTTGGAAGTTATTACAATTTAACTTTAAATACATTTGAAATTAAAGCATCTTTAACCAGGGAGTGGTATACACATTTACTTCTCTTAAGGAGGGAGATTAAGGCTTGACTTCTACAGATTCAAAAGTTTTCAATCAATTGCTACCAAGAAAACTATATCAGCTGAAAACCTGTTTTCAGAAGCACTATTTGCAAAGGCTAAAAGCTCTTTGCAATCTCACAGTTATATAAAAGTGACTCATATTTTCTTTTGACCTGATGAGAGCATGATCTTATTTTAGATCAAATAAGACATTGCTTTAGTTTGCAAACTAAACTATAATCCGCAGTAAACTCTAATCTTGGCAACGTAACAAATGCAACAACAACAAAGCCACTTCTACATGTTGTTCTTCCTTACAGCTATGAGTAACTTCCCATATATCAAACACAAAGCTTAATATAATCTCAGTCATTCTTTTCCCTCTTGGGGGTCTTTGTAAGTTGTATTGCTTTAGGAAATTGAATACAGTGGCTACCCCACCAAAGATATTACAGAGGAGTGGGGAATAAACACTTAGCAAAAAGGTCTTTTTACTTGTAGGATTTTTTTTTTTTTTGCCTCCTGCATGTTATAATTTAGAAGTCATACTGTTATCTAGCATATTTGAAATGTTTTAGCAGAACCCACAAGATTCCATTCAAAAGAAAAAACTACTACAGACCTTGACTTCACTGTTACGTCTTTTTCCCCAGAAAATTTGCTTTATTGCACTTGATTTTGTATTGAAAATATATGTACATTCCAACATGACCATTAAAATATTTTCTATAGAAAATATGTTTTTAAAGCAGATTGATAGAACGTGACGGAAAAGCAAATAGTTATTCTGCACCTGGGATTCTGGGAAGGCAGACAGCAGTATTTTTACTTGTGGAATTAGGTAATCTTATGCCTGGGATCATAAAGGTATCTAGAAATTGGGGCTTTTTTTTTTTTTTTTTAATTGGCATTGAATACACTCGAGAGATGGCTTTTCTGTGCTTCTATTTTTTTTAGCATAGAATATAGAGCTATACAAGGGAAGATTCTATAAGGACTACAGAACAAATGAAATATTGACATAACAAGAAATTGAAAACTAAGAAAAGGAAAAATAATTATTTTAATCCAACTGTTAAAGAAATGTTTGCTTTTGCTTTCAGTTATTTAATTCCAATAGCTAAAGAAAATTTAAAAAACCACAACAGAACAAGAAAAAGAGCCAACATTTTAAAGTCATACATGAAGGAATGAGTATAAGTTACAGGAATTCTTTGAAATCGCCAAGTGGGCTACATGAAATCAATTGATTTAGCATAGTTAAGGAAATAATCTCAAAAGCTCAGCCAAAATGAGAGTTTTTTAAGGAAAGATAGCTTATTTTATAAATATGACCTAGAGGTTACAGTACAAAAATTATGGTTTTTGGAGAAACAAAATGACATTATTGCCATAGCATGCACATCCCTGAGCAATGTTTTACATTTGTTTATGTGTCTGCACTTTGGCATGTTCATGGCAAATAATTTGCAAATAAGATCTTGAGTATAAGGAACAGACTTATTGGCTCATTTAATTGAATCTGTCACAGACTTACTGGGAGTAACAGAAGACATTTCTCTAATGCAATATAGCATCACAACACCCAGCTACTAGCTTGGAAGTCTCCATTTTATATTACACAGTCGCAACTTTGGTACATGCAAAGCACTGTTTGCAGTGGGCACATTACCTGTCTGATTATTTCATTAGCCACATTCTATATTACTGTCATTAGTATAATTTCAAGCCCAGATCTTTGTAATTCACAACTCTTTTTAAGCGACTATGATCAGGATTTTCCTAAATTCATAACAATTTAGGGATCAGCCTAATCCAAAACTATAAGTGTGAGGTTAGTTCAGAAGCCTAATTTAATCTTGAAGTAGATAACCTCTCTGGCCAGATACTGTGGTATTAAGCTCTTTAGGGCTTAAGGGCTGCCATCATTGTAGAGAGCAGTAATGCCAAACTGCACCTTCATAACATTTATTATGTCCTGTGTTCAAATTCAAAAGTGCTACTTTTTTCTCAGCCTGACTGCTGTTTGTGGCCTGATAAAAGTTACCAAATTCAACTGCAGCAAACACACTTGTGGCTTATATTTTTATTCTCTACTGGCTTCTGAAAAGATGTACTTAGAGCAGTACAAATATTTTTTTTTTATTCAGTGGCAACATCACTAGAATTGGAGAAAAAAAGTATTGGTTTGGGTGAAATCACAATGAAAGATCATACGAAATTTTTAAAAAGGAAAACACAGTAATTTCTGATAAACCTGAAATCCTTTGCTCTAGAAAAAAAATTACCTTAAAAATTTATTTTCCAAGTTACTTAGCCTCAGTTTTTTGCATATGGTAAAACAAATGCAAAATGAAAATTACTGTTCAAAACAAATAATTTAGTTCTGAATCATTCAAAATCAGTAGTTCAGACATTTTAACATTTTCATCACTCATCAATTTTTCAAGTAAAACATTTTCTAGTAAGCAGTTCAGTCCTCTTGGAATTATGGTTATCATTGAATTTGCTTTAAAAATAATTTGTGTTGTATTTAACTATAAATAACAAAGATGGAAATGGTGATCATATGCAAAGTACTAATTGTCTTTACTCTCTGAGTTGATTTATTATTAGTGCTGAAATAATTTGCCCTAAAAAAGAATCCGAAAGCACAACTAATTGTTTTCTATTTTTTTTCCTGCCATGAGTGTTGGCTTTTCAGTACTGATCTACCAATTAAGTAGATTCTGATACAAAGTAATACCTGACTGGGACCCAGGTTCCATTTCTGTTTTCACTTGTTTGTTTGTAAACACTGGGTGACTGGGATAAATTGGTCTGATGCTGATTGCTCTGTACTGAGTTCATTTTTGGCAATCATAATTGATTAAGAATCAAAGTGTTCCAGCATTGTTCCACTGGGTATAGTAGAAAACAATGTTTTCCTATTATTAATTGTAATACACAGGACAATAAACGAAATGACACTGATCAATAGGAACAGAAATATTTGGATAGCAAACTTACGTTGTATTAATTCAGAATGTTAATCCCCTAACACACATCCCGTAATTCTTCCAATTTACAATAGGTCTCTATTCAAGTACAACTGGTTATTCTGGTACAGTAACATATGAAGAAAGAAGTGAGCTAAGGTTTAGCATATCAGAGACTGAGTTAATTTCAAAATGTTGGTGTCTAGACTATGTCTACTAAAATGCAGTCAGTGCTGAAGGAGGTGTGAAGTACAAGAAGTTGTCAAGTTCACTGAAAAGCAGGGTTTGCTTACTCTTGTTTACATTTGGTCTGAAAAGGTCTGACATTTTATTTAGTTAGTTGTATTTTCAGAACCTGAAATTCTAAGGAAAGTGCCCCAGGTGCCCTGCAGCTGCTCAGGGAATTTGAAGTTCATGTAGCTATCAGTATTCTTCTAAAAAATTATGAATCAGAATTGACAGGAATGACAATTTCTCTGGGCAACTGCATCAACCTGGGTGGGAATCAACACCTGCCCTCGCGGTAGACCCAGTCTGCAGGCCCAGAAGCCAGAGACACATGAAACCTATACTAACACTTCAGGATCCCCAGCGTGGAGAGGGAAGTTAGACTCCCAGGACTTTCAGTGGCAAAGAAACAAAAAAGTATTGATGTTCTGGATCAAGAAATCAATATTTTCTGACAAATTTTTGTTTCACTGAAACGTTTCACTCAAAAGCTCAGCCAAAATGAGAGTTTTTTAAGGAAAGATAGCTTATTTTATAAATATGACCTAGAGGTTACAGTACAAAAATTATGGTTTTTGGAGAAACAAAATGACATTATTGCCATAGCATGCACATCCCTGAGCAATGTTTTACATTTGTTTATGTGTCTGCATGAAGAGGATGTACCAGCGAGTGAGAAATGTCTGTGAAATTTCCCCGAGACATCCCAGGAAATGCACGCTATGGCAGCATGCTTCTTTGCCACTATGGAAAAGAGAACACTGCATGTTCCTCTCTACTAAGGATAGTGGGGATGGAAGCTTTAGTCTTCTTTTGCACCTCCTCAAACACTGAACAACCATAGGGCATCACCTATGAATAGTGACTGTCTCCCTGATATATGAATGCAGAAATGATCACAATGTCATTATTTAACAATGAAATAACTACACAGTATGTATAGTAAGAGCTGGCAAGCCATCCTAAGGTCTTGCTGGCATTTCTGGTTTTGTCATCCTGGATATATGTGACTAACTGAATATAATTATTCTTACTTTCTCACTTCCCAAGATTTAGGGGAAGTTCTTAACATGAATGGCCTCAGCTTTTGCTGTCAAGGTGTAACCACAGGACGCTCATTTACAGAACTTCTAATAATGAGAGAAGGTATGAATGAAGAAAAGTCACAGACATGGGTTTTAGGTATTAAGGGAAGCCACAGTACAACCAGTGTGAATAATGAAGAAAACTGGAAATACCTGAGGTGAAAAACAGGGACATGGTGAGCACAGGGCAAAGAAGAGCACAGTGAGACTCTGGATGAGTTATTTTTATGTGGAATGGCAAGGAAATGCCCTGAAATAGAAAGAGAATGTGTAGTAAGCTGGGCCTAGGGCCATGGTTCTGGCACACACTTCATGTCTTGATGCCTCTTCATA
Source organism: Mycteria americana (assembly GCF_035582795.1). Classification (NCBI taxonomy): domain Eukaryota; kingdom Metazoa; phylum Chordata; class Aves; order Ciconiiformes; family Ciconiidae; genus Mycteria; species Mycteria americana. Next base: position 59,248,650 of record NC_134366.1, read on the forward strand.
ATTTTGTCTTACTGGGAACCAGTGCTCTTCTTTCTCAGATCTATACTGATTCTTACATCTGGAATGAATCTCTTGTCTCACAGTAGGTCAGTGATGGTAGATAATGTAATGCTAGAGGCTGAAGCTAAGAACAGAGGCAGGCACAACAGGAAGAAATCCTTTTTTTTGCCATTCCTTCCCTTTCACTGTAAGATTTGTGATAGTGTTGTCTAGTTATTACAGTTCTACAGCTGAAGGAGCACATAACATTATCAGACTTTGATGGGGGAGAGAAATAACCAAAATTATCTTTTTTTGGTGGATTTTTACTTTCTCATGCATGTAAAAGAGGAGGTGTATATCTTTGCTGATTTGACGACTCATGCCATCACAGCAAACTCTCTTAGGACCCAAGAAATTATACTGTCTTTTTAAGGTGAAGGCAAGATTCATTAAGACAAAACTAGTATTCCACTAGTAGGAAAACTAGTATACAACTACTAGTATTCTATAGCAAGGAAAGTCTGCTTCAAAAGTCAATACATACAGCTTTGATTCTTTCTTATTTATATTAATTTTAACTTATTGTAATTCCATTAGTTTCAAGAGGGTGGATCTTCATGTTATTGTATTCTATAAGAAAATGGCTTCTTACTGAATTTTCCAGTCCTTGATTTCTTATCAGCTATTATATAATTGCCATCCTGTCTTTCTCCTCTATTTTACATACTCCCACCATTCTGGAGTAACACTGCAGAACTTCTACTTCACTGATGATACACATTGAAAAGGAATTTGCATATGTCAGAACCTGGAATTGAATTGCTTTTGTTCGCATTAGGCAATTAGGCTTTGCTTACTACATCTTCTACAGCTGTGGTTCACATGGAGGGTGGCTCAGTAGCCCATGAAGAGTAGCTATTAATGAAAGCAAGATAATTCAGCTGTCCCATTAACATACTTCATTGAATTTTGCAAAAAGTTTACTTTTATTTTGGATTTCTCAGCTGGTTTAGTCATAGCCCTGAGGACTTGTCTTTAATAGACTTTGTTGTTCAAACTCTTTTTAGCTGCCACTCCCAGAATAGTTCAAATTGCACATGTGAGTATCACAGCTGTCCAACAATCTGATCTTGTCTGGTAGAGGTTTTTGAACAGAAAAAATAACATGAGTAAAACATTTCTAGACAAGAACATTCCTGTTTTCTTGAACAACAGGACAGCACCAATAATAAAAGGATGAAGGCAACAAAAGGAAGAGTTTTATATGATTATTAAAATTTTTAAAACTGAAAATTGCAATGAAAACAATAACATTAGAAAATTAATATTATCTTTCTTTCTATTACTCATTGTAATAGAGATCCCTCAAATAAAAAGGGGTCTTATAACATAAACAATACTAAGTACAGATACGTGCTAGTCACTGTTCACCTATTCACTTCAGTCTACTAGCTTTTCATTTAAAACTAGCTTAAATTTTGTGAGGCAAAGCCTGTAGTATGTTTTTGTTTTTCCAGAGGTAAACTTTGTTGCTCCTGAAACTCTGATGCCCTCCTACTCATCTGAGGGTATAGTCAAGTCAGAATTTTGAACCATAACAGTAGATAAAGAAATTACTGCCACTGGAGAAAGGGGGGTGCATACGTGGTCTGCTACAACAGAAATAAAAGAGCACTAAGAACCATGCATTTAAACCCTTTTCAGTGGTAATGTTTCCCCCTGTTGCTTTAACACAATAAGAGCTCAAATGACCACAATCTAAGTCAATATATCTTTAACATAACTTTAGATGGATATTATGGAAATATTCTACTTGGGCTGAGATTTTGGCTGAAATAACTTCAAATGAAGTCATTTGGCTCCAGTAAGCCTAGATGACTTAAAGTACATTGATCTCGGTGTCCATGTACACTCAAACCTTTACCTTAAAGTAATAGTGTAATAGTGTCTTGACATATGTAGGTATACTGGGCGAATCGGCAGCTAGGGGGGAGAAGCATTTTCTCAAAATGTAGAACAGATACACATAAATACCAGTGAGTACTTTTCCTATACCTTTGCAAAAAAGAAAAAGGAAAAAAAAATTACTGTCAGACAGGCAAGACACACAACTGCTTGCTTTGGAACACCATGTAACAGTCAGCTCAGTTTCAGGCTGTGGCTTCTGAGTCTGCTTGTGTCACTTGGAAAAATCTGCCACTGTTCTGCAGCTCACTGGGACCAGTTTCCTACCCTGAGCCTTCACCTTGCACTGCTCCAGGGCTGCTGCCACTTTCTGGCTTCCAAGGCCCAACAAACAAGTTCAGCTAATGCCATTCTGAATTCTCACTGTGTCCCTGCACTGTGCTCCTCAGCGGTTCTGCTTCCAGCAATGTTTGGTGCTGGACAGCAGAACTGCACTCTGTGTTACAAGCAGAGAGTCTATTTTTTCAGGTCCTGTGCTATATTTCATGTCAAGTGCCCACGTGTCTTACTCCCATGAACCACTCATTAACAAGCAAGTGGGAATCACTTGTACAGAACATACATGGTTGTCTTTATACTATGCCCAGGAGGAAAAATACTTCAGTGCATTATTTTTACAGGAACAAAAATACACAGAAGCCAGACAAAACACATAACTGCATTTCTTAAAGTTAGTACCCAGACCCCTGAATAAAGATTGGCAGAGGCAATGTGTTCTTTCAGTACGTGTTAGTAATTGGTCAGTACTTTACCAAAGAAGGGCATTAAACCATAGTCCCTTTGTTGTTAAACTACATTTAACTGTTATGAAGGCTCTTGTGGAGTGGGTCACTTAAAAAAATTACTCACACTTCGTAGACACATACACACTCTTCCTTGTGACCGGATTATTAACAGACAATCAACAGTTTCTTTTTGCGTGGGCTTCTGCTGGCATTTTAGCAAATCTGCACAAACTGGTACAAGGTATACTTATCTGTTATTCACTCTCCCCCTTTTATATTTGTGGACAGACTTCCTATAAAGAGCATTTGCCAAATGGCGGTACTTAGTTGTTTAATAATTATTTTGACATCAAAGTGAAACAGGCCAGAAAAAATGGGGATATTAGTAACCATAGCCAAGACAAAAGAATAGGAAATTGCTCTCCAGCTGCTGTAATAGACTAGTGCATGGATATTAACCCATTAGGAACACATCTCTCTTCTTGCATTATCACCTACCACTGTGCATAATTGTTTAACACTTCATTACCTTCTGTATTTCAGGACATGGGAATATTGATATTTCTGATGAACCAGGGACTTCTATTGGCCATAGCCTATCATTAACCAGGGAGAGCAAAGGGCCATTTCATGACCTTTGGCTCTTACCTGGGAATCTCTCTGAATAAACTAACTGAAGTAATATCCATGCGTGGCTTAATAACCACTTTCAGGAAGCTCTGGGCTGCTTATTTCAGTATTAATCATATCTATTTATATCCTGTAAGTTCCTTAATTGTTAAAACAAGAAGATATGAGGTTATCTGAAATCCTCTCCACTCTACTTCCTCAAGAAAAAGACTTACAATGTGTTCCAAAGTTTAACAACTTAGCCTGGTGGAGATATGCAAACTGAAAAATATAGGGTATTCCATCAGGCATTGACCTTCACACTACTGCCTCCAGTGACGGTCAACTCAGGACATCCAGCAAATTGCTAGTGATACTGCAGATAATAAGATGCAGGACTTCCTAATGACTGCCCCAAGCCATCCAGTAGCCTCTAAATACAGAATTAGCAGGATAAAATGAGTGCTGAAGCATGTGAGAAGCCTATACATGCTTCCTAGTTTAAGGCAGACAGATTTTGCACTGTAAAATTCATACAATGTAGAAATGCACCACAGAAGCCTTGTAGGAAATTATGGCAAACAAGTAATATTTACTGAATATCCTAGGTAATAAATAGTACTGGTAGAATGTATTCACATTATTTTAGAGATTTATTTGGCCACATACAGAGTCCATCAAATACTCCTAGAAGCATTTCCCACATATGTGATGTAGTAAGTAACAGCACTATGTAATGGCCCTGGGATACACTACTTACATGCATATTAGCAGCCAAGTTCAAACCTGAGAGAATATTGGAAAAGTCTAGATACAAAAATACATTTCGCCTCCACAACCACATACATCCAGGAAGTGGAGCAGGATCGAAAGACCATCGCCCAAGTCATGAATGCTTTAACGAATATACAGTCCCTTAGAGAGTAAGTCTTATAAACTGAAAGTTTTCTGCAGCCCATTCTACTTACTATTATTTTGCATTGATTATCTGCCTCATTGAGATTCAAAGCTCAGCCCACCTCTGGGAAAGCAAAAGCAGCAACAAAAATATGCAGTGAAACTAAATGTCATCTGCACCTGTATGAAACTAGAGCCCCAGAAGCCTCAACATTTCACCCACAACTAAGTACAATGATGCAAAACTGATTCAGGAATACCTGAATACTGGTCAGCCTTTGCCTAGCACCACTACAATGGAGGACAGGGCCTCCATTGATACACTCCCCCCCACTCAGTATCTTGGCCGACTGCATGCAGTTAAGGCCAGAAATAAAAGTCTGAATCTGCTTCCAAAACGTACACTATAGCTTTGGGCACAGCCCTAAGCAAAGGTTGGTGTTTAACCTTCATTATGGGAGTGGGAGTCACAGGAGGCACTATGTCCCCGAGACACACCTCAGGGGCAAAACATACACATAGTTTCCTCATTGCTTCAAGGGGGTAATAATTTACTACTCAACCAGCAGTGTTGGCCATCATCTTGGGGCATGTCTGATGTAAGGCTTAGACTGTTTCTCCTCCATGTTTTCTGTCTGCTTCCATGCTCTGAGGTGGTTGTAGGTATTGACATGGTAGGTAGCCTGCACAGAGAAATGAAAGAAAGTGTGTATGAGAGGGTCTTTCTTCCCCAATTCTTTTTCTAAGTGCCTAGTCCAGATAAGTCACTGGAGAACTGAATCTCCAACTGAATTTGTGTAGAAATTCTGGCCTCCACAAGACCTGGCACTTTCCTTTTGGTTCTTAGTTCATCTTTTATGTATGCTTTTTTCTAATTCATTTTTTACCTAGTTGTAGGCAAAGGAATAGAAGGCAGTATTTACTGCTGGAAAAGGGTGACCAAACAAGGTCTGGAGGAAGAAAAACATACTTATTCTGCTCATTTTAATTATGTATACAAGTAACCTTAAAAGCAAGACTTTATATGCTGGACTTTATTTTAATTATATATAAAAATAGGTAAAATAATTTGTAAAATCCTAGGAAAGTTAATTATTGAAAAACAACAGAGAAAGGTTATAAAAGGTTGCAGACTCCACTAGAACATATGAAATAGTTTGAATCCTGAAAGTCTTGCTTCAACTAAGATTTTTTCCAACGTTAGCCAGACATAACATCTAGAAATTTGCTTTCCCTATAGCTTTTGCTTCTTTGCTTCCTTGCTTGGTTTTCACTTTGAAAGTAGCCAACACATAAAAATTCTCCTGGACAAAGAATGCAATGAAGAAATAATTGTTTCAATTTTACCAAAAAGGCAGTATATGTGTTTCACATTCTTTTTCTATTAAACCTGAAATACTTTGCCTTCATTGTATTTTTTAATTTGCAATAGCCCACATGCATTGCTATCTTCAAGGTAAAGGATTAAACTTATTTGAAGGAGTGAAAGCAGAACTATGATTTCTATACTGTGCTCCTGGACCAGACTGGATAACGTTTTAGGGCAATAAGCCTTACAGGTAAACAACTATTTCCTTGAAGAAAAAGCTGACTTTAGGCTCCCTCTCTATCACATTTTTGCTGATTGACAGGGTCAAACTAAGCTAAAGAACTGGTTTATCTGGCTCATTCCTATTTGTTGCCAAAACCAGGAAGTTTTGTTGTAACTCAACATCTGCCACTAGTTTTAGACTTTCTCACTCTCCTGAACTGCCCTCTGTACTAATTCTGATCTCAGCTCCTTTATGGACTTGCAGAAGGTGTTCCTGGGGAAAATTCAGTCCAAATAAAATGGGATCCAAAATTCTCATTGCTTCTAGGCTTCACCCCAGCACAGGTTATATTTAAGGAACATATTAAACCCCAACTAGTTTCTGAAATTTTTGAATACTGATCTTGCCCCATCTAAGTGTGGCTCCCTTCAAGATGCAAGATGTTGACTCATTATTACAATTGTACATAAGGCTTTATGCCTTCCTTGTTCTTTTTACTGATCCCTTTTGTTCTTTTTCTTATTTTACACAGTCCTTTGATGCTTGAAAATAGCTGATGAGCTAAATAATGAAGTGTGGGCATGAAAACTGAAGTACAATGTGGCAGGATGTGTTAAAGCTTTGACCTAACAATACATGGAAAAATACATGGTCTGATATTATAATTTCATTTCCTTCTAAATCTGTAAAAGGAATAGCAGAAGGGAACTAACTAGTATGAATAAAAGCTGAAGTTGTTTTGTTTTATATATATATGTATGTATGTATATATTTGTACCAATACAAAATATACTTTAGACTGACTGAAACCACTGTCTTATTTATCATACAGACTTCATGGCAATTGGATAATTAGTACAATTAATGGCATTGCAATAGTTAAGAAAGTGAACAGCAGCCAATAGGTGAGGACACTCTTAGGTAATTTAGAACCTTTTGATTATTGTTTTGTTTTTCTGTAGACTGTTGATCTCCATTGACAAAAACTGAGGAAGGACACCTTTTGTTATTTATTTTCAAGAGTTTACCAACTCAGCTGAAGTGGGAGAACTTATAAGCCTGGGCATTCTCGGGGTAGGACCATTCTTGATAAATGCACTTTCAGTTGAACCAGTTCTGAAACTTTTGAATTCCTGAAGCAAAACACAGGGACACAACCCCTTTCTGAATGAAAAATGTGCATAATACATTACCATTGTTATTCATGTGCAATATCTTAATTATGCTCATATCAGTGACCAGAAAAAGTGCAAAATACTCTGTATTTTGGTTTCAAATTCCCCTCAGATATAAATCTAGCTACCAAAAGCACAGCCGGATGAGTGGGATGTTCTTCCATTTAATTCTCTTCCTATAAGCACCTAAATCCTTTCCCCATACCAGACCTGGTGCGTGACAGGAAGTAATATATCAAACTTTGCCTGATCTGATAGCACACAATGGACTGGTAAACTTAAAAACAAGATTCTTCCATTAGGCAAATCATCAGATCACTGTTCAAACTCCAGAAAGACAGCATTTCCTTTATTGACTGGCCAACTTGAGATGAGCAGACATCAAAATCCAACCTATTATTGTACTGATTTAATGCTTCTCTCTTATAGAGGTGTGTAAGGAAAAACATATTGTCAGGCAATAATCCATCTACTTGGGGTTTTTTAAGTTTAGATACCTGAAGTGTATACTTTTGAATAATAAGTAAAATTCAACATTGAGTGTTCTGAATTGACAGAATTTAGTGCTTTGGGAAAGTACATATAGATATCTTATACTATAAAAAATGGTTTGGACTAGAAGAGGTTAGGACAGAGGGAGAAAAAAACTGGATAAAATTATAAATACCAGTTTGCATTTTATGCTGAACATACATATTAGGTTGACTGCAACAATTAATGTGCTGTATTATTGACAGTTGTCACACTGCAGGGAAGCTTGATTCCTCCATGAAGGACCATGCTTGAGAAGCAATGGGATGGCAAATTAAAGCAGTAATAAAGGAAGCAATGTCTTGCAGGCAAGAGAGCTTTGCCTAATCTAAGATACTGAGAATCTGGGCTCACACAGAAAGTGAAATCAGACTAGGATAAGGTGCATCTCTAACATCTAAGTGTTTTAAAGATAAGATGACTTTAAAAAAGTCTTTGCTAAATTTCTATTTCTGACTTCTCAGCCATGTTGTCCCTAATGTGATTAACCTAGAAGCTTGGGAATTTGACCTGTAATTCCACTGATGGAAACAGCGGTGCCCTATATAGTCCTATCTGGCTGGCTGTCCTATCAGGACACAAGTATCACACCAGTACACAGTGGGACTTGGTCAAGCTCAAACAGATCTGTCCAGCACATTTCAACATAAATTTACATCCGTCTGTAACATCTGTCTCCTCTTCCCCATTTGCTAGTGATTTTTCTAAAGTGAGGCCAAATATCCCAGTGTTATGCTTGGCTCATCTGTCACTATCTGTTTGGATCTCTCAAATGTACAGGACAACGTACTCCGTAACCTAAACTTTATTTTATGAGACCATTACAAAAGAAAACTAACAAACACGACAAACAAGGGCTCAGTCCCCTTTGTACAGACTAGTCTAACAAACACATGAATTCATTAATTCATCACTTAATTAATGAGGTTTCTAACTCACAAGTTCTCTAATTCATAACTTGCAGCTTATAACTTGTAACTCATGCACCTATGAACAAAATAGTTACCTAGCTGATGGTGCGAGTGCTCATCCTTTCTCCTCCGTCATGGTGCAGGCATCCCCTGTACCCCACCAGGAAGCATGAAAGCCTCAGAAGTCCAGCTGCTGTTGGATCCACCTCAAAAGCTTTTTGGGTAGGCTGATGTATCTATACCTTCCAGCTTGGAAGTTTGGTCTATTTCCATCCATTTTTAGCAGGTTCTGAAGAAACTGCCAGACAATTGCTAATGCAAGGATTATGTCTGCAGGAGACCGCAAGCTGTAGGTGATAGTTGCTGCATAATGACCTTAGCCATTTCTGGCCACCATATCCTGCCTACATGTTGCCCTTGCTTTGAGCTAGTGGTGCTGCTCCCAGCCTACATCAGGCCTTAGTATGAACTGGCTTAGCCAAAATCTGAGCAGGACTTGAGTGAACAGTCACAATCATCTTAGTCAGAATTTTCTGATCATTATTCTGCTGTCAATGGTAGGGCTACTCAAAGAAAGGTCTATATGCTTCTCTACTTCAGACCTGCAAATGATTTGTGAACAACAACAAAATTAAAAAAAAAAAAATTCTGGAGATCATTTTTAGAAATGGAACTTCAGCAGATATTTTTCCTCTTTTCTGACAAACTGTATTTACTCTTTAGCATATTCAAGTATATTCTGTACTAGCTTGACTGAATTTTGAACTGACATTGTTTGAGAGCAAAGAATTTGTCATCTTAAATTTGTCTAACAATTTTGACACTTATTTCAGGTTTCTTTAGAACCAGAGTTTAGCAATATGTAGCCTAATGAGTCATTTAATTCATACCTTTTTTCATTAGCAATTGGTGTTGGTGAATGTAATACATTGCTGTATACATTAGATGTAGATGGTAATACAGGATTTTAACAAAAATACTGCAACAGTGATGTGTAACTTTCCTCCAGAAGAAGAGCTACATTCAGACTGTGCCTGTTCTCATTAATGACTGGGAGCCATTCTGCAAATGACTGTATCTTCTAAATTCTCAAGCATGCAAGTTAAAGAAATGAGAAATGTGCATTAGAACATGCTCTTTATTGATATAATCCTTGCCTCTGCAGAACAATCACTGTACTTGCAGTCTACTTGTATAGCTAAATATGGTTTTATATTACAGTGAGCCAAATTAATCATTTTTCATCACTCAAAAGGAGAGAACCCACTTCCTCTTTCCTCCATCTTCCTTTTCTATTCAAACATTGTTTTCACCTTCTGTTAACTCTGGCACTTGCCTGCTTGCACTGTGAGCTTATTCAAGCTAAACACACACATATTTTTGCTTGGTTAGTGAATTGAGTCAGCTTACCATGTGATCAAAGGAGTATTGGCAAAAGCTGGGGACAGGGAACTACACAATCGAGAGCAGGGAGACAGACTTCTCAGCTGCAATGTGACACCAATTTACACACACACACATCCTCCATGAAAGCATTATTCCTGCACTTATTATTGTAGGAAAAGATTATTACTGGAGTAAGGCACTGTGTTGTTATTGATTTTACTATCACACATCATGGCTACATAATTTTTGCATAAAAAAATCTTGTGTGGACTTGGAATAGCATAAACTTTGCTTAGTTTTCTTTTACAAATGCCCATAGAATGCAAGTCAGTCCTTGGCAGTTTATTTTTTAAGGTACTTCAGGTAATCCAGGACTGTATTGGTAATTTTTTTCTAAAAAATGGGAAAAAAACTTGTAATGTTTTGTGCTCATTATAAAGAGCTTAGGTGGGCAAAATGACAGGGAAAGAGGTTTTATTGTTAACGGGAGATCACTGTCAAAATAAATATTCAATATAGAGAGACACAGTTAAACATAACCATCAATGCATGCATTGTCTCCACTGGCTTTTTAAATAAATGCACATAAAATATGACAGTTAGAAAGATATTCAGTAAGCGTGTCTCCTCAAGCATTGATAATAAAATTTTCAGACAGAAGCAAATGGGCTGAAACACCTCTGTTACCTTCCATCAGGTGACTCCTTAAAGCTTAAGTATCTGTAGGGGCTTGAGGTCAAGGTCAACCCTTTATATCTCTTAAGTGCTATATATAGTCTGAGTATAGCACAACTACCATACTGTTTTCAGGGCAAAGAGCAGAGAGCAGACCTGTGCTGAACACTGAGGAGATAGCAGGTTGCACCCTTAATAAAATTAAGGTGGGCTCCACCCTTTTCAGGGTTGTGATAGCTGACTCAATGTTGTTTATGGGGAAAAAGAATAATTACTAATTTATCAGCAGTGAAATGAAGCAGCATGTTTCTTTTCAGATGCATTCCAGGAAACACTTGAATTCAAGTCTGAAATTACAAGCAGACTTGGATTAGTTAGGAAAGTTTTACCCTTTTATCCCGTATACCTCTGCTATATACACGCAACAAAACAAGATGATAGAATGTATCAGCATTGCAGTATAGAATACCACTATGCAGCACAGGGCACAGACTTATCAAGATACTTAGGCTAATTCAAAACTAAGTAGCTAAAGGGTCAGCATTGTGGCCACCTCAGTGCAGAGCTCTGTTGATGTGTAATTATTCTTACTGGGAAGCAGGATACGTTATTGAGAGTGGAGTGTGAGCTGATGTAATTATATTGCTTTGGGAATCAAGGCTAGTATCTCTGTATGGCACTGAGCTGCCCTCTGTAGACATACCAGCTTAATCAGAACTAGCTCCAGCTTTGCTATGTAAAGCCGCACTCTGTGATGGAGACACATCCAAAGTTTCAGGCTTTGGACAGAAGGATATGCTTTACAGTCAAGTAAGATTCCATTGTATTGCACCATTATCTGGGTGAGTCTATCCAAAGCAATAAGCCATTTATTAAGCATGCCATGGAAAGCATCATGTTGCAAGTTCCTCTCTGCTTGCTGTTTTAAGCAGTATAACCCAAACACTTAAAATAGTCTGGAAGGAGTCAAGGACTCATTAGATGTGAGAGCAGTCAGGTTGCATGTATGTTTTGGGAATATCCAATTATTCAGTCAGCATCAACCTACTCATAATTGAGATAAAGCAGATAAATAGATGGGCACAGCATTTCAAAGGAATTCTCAATCCACTAAGTCAACACATTACTCGATTTTGGTGAAATACATGAACCATCAGTCCAATGGAAATACGAGAAATACAGACTATAATCAAGAAATGGACAAACAGAGAAGCAAAAGGAGAAACTCAAGTCAGAACAGTGATTTCAAAGCAGCCTCCCTACCATTAAAACTGACAGAACTGTTGAGTAAAATCTGAAAAAGGGGCCCACTGCTCACTGAAAGAAACTTGGAACCTTTGATAGAATATGTAGCAAAGGATATTTCACTGAGTGCGACTGGAGAGAAATCTTGATAATCCCTGTTGCACAAATAACCTTCTGCTGCTTGATGCAAAAGCATCATGTACAGCATGAAAAGCTCACAGAAAGTTGAAAACTGAGATACTGTTATTCTTTTTACTGCATATTAAACATACGATATATTAGCAGGTATTCACACTAAGATGATTCAAAGATGTATGCACAGAACAGTCAGCTAACCCCAACACCCATCTTGTTTCTTTTCAGAATGCATTATACTGCAAAGACCTACAGTGTGGACTTCCAGCTCTATGGAATTCCAGTTTGGCCATCAGTATAATCACGTTCAGATGTGTAAAGTCACCTGTAGGGTTTTAACCACCAGATAACAGAGTATTTCCATGTGGAATCACTAGGCTGATACAGAATTACATCTCTTCGCTACTGTTTGGCATTGCCGCAGGCTTGATAATGAAGAACTGAACAGACAACAGAAACTCCAGCAGAGTACATATGCGCAAAACCACACAAGACCTAGATTTTGGGTCTACCGAGCACACTTATGAAATGCTACAAACAAGGAAAAATAACCTGGCAGAAATAACAGATCAGATTCCAAATCAGTTAAGACATACTTAAACTCCCATAATATCAGGTCTAAAGGGAAAAGCATCAACAAAGGAAAAAGGTTCCCCAGCCATTACTGCACGAGCAAAGATATAACTCAAGTAGGTAGCACATCAGGTTTAAAAGACCCACTAGCAGCATTTACTAAGTTATTTTTTTATGCAGTAAAAATAATGTATATTATGTTCATTATATTATATTATATTTTAAATAACATATGTCTCAGATGGATGCTTTTCTCTCATAATTAAACTGAACTACAAGCAAAAGACATGGGTCACCCTTACACATTAGGTGTCCAGCTATTTCTTTGGATTTTGCTAGAAAGTACATGAGTTACCTTCCAGTGAAGAACTAATGGTTTAGAAAGTCTTTAAGATCACCTTTTATTTTCCTAGACAAATCGCATAGTACTATTCATCAACACCTGAATGAAAAAGAATTTAAAGTTTCGTTTCATGAGCTAGGTTCTAGCACTATACATATGACTACTTGCAAGAAATAATTTTTTAAAAATTGAACAAATTATTTCTTGCAAGGCTATATGTATATCATGACTTGTAAACACTTTTTTATCAATGTTAAGCTCTTCTGAATAGAAATGTTTCCCCATTCATCATCTGTACACATCACACCAACTTTCAGCCAAATTCACATTATAATACATTGGAATTTACAAACCAATTACAAATCAAAATAAAAAAAAATGTGATCTATAAACAATCTAGGTGTCCAAGTGATATGTTTCTGTCTCTACCTATGCCTATATTTTATTTAACAGAAACTATAAAGTCCCTGGGATAAAGAGCGTCTGTGATCGCCAGATCAGATGAGGATACTTAGACCCCGGGTTTATACAAAATGAGAAGCTGAACAATACTCATTCTTAGATCTTACATGGAACTTTTTTGATGTGCTGTGGAAAGAGGTCTTAATCATTATCATTTGAAAATCAAGATACAATGAGATAAAGCGGGTTGCCTAAACTCACTGACTATCTCAAAAACTGAGCTGAGCCCAGCCCAGCCCTGGTCCCTGTCCTAGTCATTGCTTACGAAATTACAGGTCCTAAGAGGGATGGCTGTAATAGGGGGGTGCCTGTGGTCTTGCAGTGATGTGCTGTCAATGCAGAAGCGTGTCTCTGTCATTTAACCTAATGCAGGACACGTGACGGGATACAGGACGCGTGACAGGCTACCGTGTGACCAGATGCAAGGACTGAAACCACATCTCTCTGCCACTACTATGCACCTTGGGAAAGCTAGCTAAGGTGTTTTGGTAAAGTTATATGGGCTGAAAAGCTGTGTCCAAAAAAGGAAATGGATTTTACTTTTCTGAAAAGACACAACACTTCAGCCAGCTTTAAAAACAAGATGCCTTTGAGGCCTGACTGTAAGAATCAAAGCAGAGTTACTCTGTTACAGTACACACAACTGGGAAAAGCTAAACTATCTGTTAAATGACCTAGTGACAGCAGAACTGTGGGACCTCTAACAATTCCAAAAGATAAAAAGCATTACAAAAAAAAAGCCACCATTGTTCTCAGTTTGCAAGAAGTAAACACAAAAAAAAGGTCTGTAAACACAGAGAAAGGATTTCCCACAAGTTAGGTGGGGTATTCAAAGCTTGTAACTGAATCAAATTGAGCCAAAAATGCAAGAATCCTAGGGACGTTTAAACTCTCATACAAGGGGATGTGTCTGTGTCTGTATGTGCACATATGAATAAAGTCATAAGTATTTCCTACCTCTTAATTATTGCAGAGGATATAACAGTGTTTGGACAACAGCAGTTTCCTGTTACTGATATTTATGTATTTTCTTTTTGTAAGTATTAAACTCTGAAGCAGGGACAGTCTTGGTTTTCCTGTCCAAATCACTGAATGTGTTACCAGTTGTCTTACTAGACATCAGCAAATTATATTCCTGATACTAGAATGTAAGAACATATGCATTTTAATATTTTAATCAACATATACTGTAGTCTCAAGACTGTACCCTGTAACAATTCATACAGCTTGCACTGAAACCCTCAGAAAAGATTGTAGATGAGCAGAAGCTAGTCTATGTAGACTTAGCAATGATGAAATGTAGTTCAGGAGAAAGTTTTAAAATGCATTATGTTTTAAGCTAGTTAAACACACATGTTAAAATGGAACTAATTTGTATATTTTAGTATATGGGAATGAGAACTTCCTGAAATACATGATTTTGTAAGAAGACAGCATAGTAGGGAAGAACCTTGTTTAGCAAAGATGCCTTATACCAGACTTACCAGTTCCCTCCTCCCCAAACCTCATGCCTTCCAGTTGCAGCTGACTGACAAATTTCCAGCACTGTGATTCATCAAGTCCCATTGTGGGTGAAATGCTTCCATTAGGATCCCAACTTTCTACTAGGAGAGATGTCTGGGCTGCTGGATCGCCTCTGCTTAGAGAGTACCAAATCAAGAAGTTCTGATTCAAAAGCAGATATTTTATGCAGAGAAATGCTGAAAAGGCTTTTCCTCTTGTTGAAGGATGGAAAAATAAAGGTCAAACCTCAAAAGTTCTCATGAAAAAAACCTGATACCAGGTTTGGTCAGTCTTGTTAAGCTGGTATAGTTTTTGGAATTATGACCTTGCTTATAATTAAACAAAATTCAAAATCTTACATTTCACATTCACATAGAGATGTAGAGAGACTAAATCTTTAAAGTCTAATGTACTTCTAATCTGTGTTGCACCATTGTGAATATGTCAGAATTACAATTAAAGAAAAACACTCGTTTGCTGATCAAGCAGAAGTCCTTGGCTGCTTTTTGATTTAACAAACTAAGTGAATTACTCAACTATTTCAACATTTTTTTCTTTTAAATAAAATAACTTCTTGTTCTATTGGTGAAAAAAAAGCACGAATTTTCCTTACTCCTGAAAGGATACAAGTTAGACAGGAGAAGAAGTCTTCTTGTTAGAAGACAAGGATTTGTCTTCATACCTGACAAATCTATTCTTTTCAGAAGTCAGCATTTGCCCAAAAGCTATCTCAGTTGTTTCTTTGCTGGCAAAAGACCATTCCCTCACAGTTATATTAGCTGATTAGTGAAATATCTTGTTTTACTGATGCAAAAGTTCCTTCATCTCTCCTGTCATTTCACTAAGTCTGCAACTATTGACAGCCAAGCTGTTTTCACTTGTATAATGCCTGCTGAATCTGCATTCAAACTGAACGGCACAGTCCTGGAAGCCAATGTTGATCTATGAACTATCCCAAGTGAATTCTCTGTGGTCAAGAAAAAATTGGGATTAGATAGGCTCCAGTTCCATTTGCAAAGACTATAGGAACAAGACAGCTGCCCTGGCATAAAAATTATAAGTTTCCTGTCCTCACCACAAGCACCTCCAGAGTTCTTGACAATGAAGGAAGAACTGTGCCATCTGCTTTTCACACTGGCCCGAATGTGCCTATTTTTAAAGAACTATGTGGCAGTATGTGGACAGTGGACTGTAAATGACACAATTTACACATTTATGATGTTCAATTACTGATTGCTTCCATCTGCTGAAAAATGCTATAGCAGGGAGCAGGAGACAATATTTGGAATGTAGACTCAGCATGGTATCCTTGACTGCCTTCCAATCACTCACAGACCATAATTATTTGTTAGTTATGCCCCATAGCATTCTGGTATGTGTATGTCCTTTCCTCATGTGAAAAAATATTAGAGGAAAACTCTAAAACTTTGTAAAGTTTTTTGCTGCTAGAGCTTGTTCATTAAGTTTCCACACCTTGGGGCTAGTTGGATACACAGAATGACGTAAATAACTGTGCTGGTTTTGGCTGGGACAGAGTTAATTTTTTTCATAGAAGCTAGTATGGGGCCATGTTTTGGATTTGTGCTGAAAACAGTGTTGATAATTCAGAGATGTTTTAGTTACTGCTGAGCCGTGCTTACATGGAGTCAAGGCCTCTTCTGCTTCTCACACCACCCCACCAGCAAATAGGCTGGGGGTGCACAAGAAGTTGGGAGGGGACACACCCAGGACAACTGACCCCAACTGACCAAAGGAATATTCCATACCATATGACATCATGCTCAACATATAAAGCTGAGTGGAGAAGAAGGAATGGGGGGATGTTTGGAGTGATGGTGTTTGTCTTCCTAAGTAACCATTATGCATGATGGAGCCCTGCTGTCCTGGAGATGGCTGAACACCTGCCTGCCGATGGGAAGTGGTGAATGAATTCCTTGTTTTGCTTTGCTTGCATGTGCAGCTTTTGCTTTACCTATTAAAATTACCTTTATCTCAACCCATGAGTTTTCTCACTTTTACCCTTCTGATTCTCTCCCCTATCACACGGGAGGGGTGGAGTGGGGTGGGGGGTGAGCGAGCGGTTGGTGCTTAGTTGCTGGCTGGGGTTAAACCACAACAATAACCCATCTTTTTATAACATAAAACTACTCAGAGCTGCCATAGAGTGATTTTTTTTAAGGGCAAAGGAACAGAACCAGAATGAATTCTTCAAATTACTATATAAGGAATTGCTTTTATGGCATTTTTGCATTTATAGCATTTCTGCACTAAGGCAGGATTTTTAATTCTGATTCAAACTAAGTAATCTTTATCACACAACCAATCTTTGAAATATAAGGAACTCTGTCTTCCCTGGAGCAGTATATTTGTTCATATGCTCCACATTGAGTGTAAAGCTCATAGTAAAACAAGCTTAGATGGGATCAGCATGAAAAGTATGAATGAGAAGATGCTGCTCAGTCAGCTCATTTTGAAGAGAAAAGACTAGGGAGTGTTCATACAAACAGCTGTGTAAACAGATTTTAGAGGCTGTCACTAGGAACAGGAGCTAGCTGGCTCCTAGGAGCCAACTACTCCTGCTTGGGAGTAGTAACATACTTGGTTATCTCAGCAGCTAAGTGATTTAGACAAAATGCATGGATTTATACACCTAGAGAAACACTATCATCTCCAGGACAAGCAGTGCACTCCAACAAAGTTTGCATGTATTCCAAATATTCCTGTCAGGAAATAAAGATGTGCATGCACATGTGATAGACACTTATATAGACTGGGAAAGGTCAATCTGTTGTGGCAGTGGATAACTTCTCAGTGCCTACCAAAGTTTATGTTCTCTTTGTGTTCCAGAAACTTGACAATATCAGTGTCAGGAAGGTCAGACATACCCAATTGTATAGAATTGGTGTGAACAAACTAGTCTAGAAGCCAAAGGTATGTCATATTTTCAGTCCCACAACAATTTGAAAGATAGAGCGTTCACTAGAAATAAGTCATTGACAGTGCAATATTCATCCAGATTGGCAAATTGCACTGCACCTAGCACTGATTGAGTTGTAGTGGAGCAGGGTCACAGCAAATCATTTTGGCATCTTGGGCAGCTTGCCATGTCCCACCTAGGAGCACTTTTGCATTCCATAGGCCTGTTTTGAGAAGGTACCCCGTCTGAGGTGAGGCCGGCACAACCTTTCTACCTCCTCTTTCTCTCCAGCTCAGAGAAGCAAATCTTCAGCACTGTGCCTGAAACAGTAGGAGTGATCCATGTTTGCTGGGGATGTGGAAGATAACTGTATGAGAGTGGGGAAGCTGATCACTGTCCAGGAGTCAAAGCTATCTGACTTGTTGTCCTGGTTTCGGCTGGGATAGATTTAATTTTCTTCCTAGTAGCTAATATAGTGCTCTGTTTTGGATTTAGTATGAGAATAATGTTAATAACACACTGATGGTTTAGTTGCTGCTAAGTAATGTTGACACTAGTCAAGGACTTTCCAGCTTCTCATGCTCTGCCAGGTGCAAAAGAAAGTGGGAGGGGACACAGCCAAGATAGTTGATCCAAACTGGCCAAAGGGCTATTCCATACCATATGACATCAGGTTCAGTATATAAACTGGGGGGAGTTGACTGGGGGGCAGCAATCGCTGCTCGGGGACTGGCTGGGCATCAGTCAGCAGGTGGTGAGCAGTTGCATCACTTGGGTCTTTTTATTTTTGTTTTTCCCTGGGCTTTGTTTCTCCCTCTCTTTCCCTCTCTTGTTATTTTCCTTTTCATTACTATATTATTGTTGTTGTTATTATTATTTATTATTAGATTTCAATTATTAAACTGTTCTTATCTCAGCCCACAAGTTTTCTTGTGCTCTTCAGATTCTCTCCCTCATCCCACCGGGGAGGGGGGAGGGTGAGCGAGTGGCTGCATGGTGCTTAGTTGCCGACTGAAGCTAAACCATGACGCTTGTCCAAAAATTGACTTTCTCTTTACAATTGCAGTGTCCACATGGAAATGACCTCTTACAGGATGTTGCTCACCAGTAACCCACCTTGCCTCTGTCATGCTTATCAGCAGTGGATGGAGCAGGACACTGTGTGATATGTCTGTGACCACTGGCGCTAGATTCCACTCATTTTTTGATGTCTGACTTGGTACAGTTGTACAAAGCTTGTTGTGTGCACTCCCACTGCTGAGTGGGCCTGATCAACTGTGCTTACGTTGCAACTTCATTCAACCTTGAAGCTCCTCTGTCATTAGCAAAGTTTCTTTTCTATTGGTCTTATTACCATCTTGGTTTCATAACCCTATTTCTTTTTCAAAGTGAAGTCAGGCCGTCTGGAGTAAATTGTGATGAACACAGGTAGTTGTTGCCAACATATACAAAGTGGAGAATAACTTGTGAATCAGGATGACCTGCAAAGGAAGGCAGTGGCTTTGGGCTCAGTCAAATACTACTCACGAGTGGGCCAAAAGACAGGCATGACACGCCAGCAGAACTGTAGGATCTCAAATCCACTTTCTTAGAACTCTCTGCTTAGTCTGTCCTGTAGCTGCAGATATTACCTCCCATACATGAGAACGACCTCAGAACAGAAAAGTGTGTGACAGTGGTTATTTTACCACCCTGGTGATTACTAATTAATTTGGTGTATAAGTAGCTCAAACGTTAGAGCTGTCATAATAGAGACATGTGACACTATCCAAGAATAGTACGACAACCCAAGCTGTATCTTTTATCTATATTGATTGTTACAAATGGTTTTACATAGCTAGCATTCTCTAAATCAAAGAAGGCCACTGATTGTACAAATGTTTGGGGTTTTTTTACTTTATAGCCCAAGGTTCTTAAACAGAGAAAAATGTTTCTCCATGGTATGTCAGTGTTTGGTCTGCATATGGAAAGTTCACCTACAGTAATGAGATATACAGAAAAGACCAAGACATAATACAGTGGCACATTTAAAAGACTGAAAGAAAGACAGAGATTCCAGAGGAAAAAAATATGTTCCTTTTGATTGCTGCTTGATATGTTTTGCAGAAGCTCAGGAGAGCAAGTAAGAGAGAATCTTGCACAAGGCAGTAGGAGAAAAGCAAGCTTGGTAAGTCAGAAAGGAGGACTCAGTGGAATGATACAAATTCAAAAAATGAGGGTTGTATTGTACTCATACACTGATACTAATTTCGGCTTTTCATCAGTATACATTTTTTTCATAGAGGACATGTCTTAGGAATGCTACATGTCTTCTTGGCTCAGTGTACTGGTATCACAGTTTAATCAGATTTGATAAGTGTTATCACATTTGGTGTTATTTTTGCTGCACATTCATGCATAGTTTGTAATACAGTTCTTGTAACAAGGTTGAAGTTTCCATGTTATTTTGTAGTCTTTGAATATGTTATGATGATGATGATGATGATATAAAAGAGGGATCCATGACCCAAGTGAGAAGAATAAGTCAACTCTTTTTTATTGAATACATAGCAATACCAAAAAATTAATACTATTCTTATAAAAATCTTGGCCTAGGCTTTCCTAACACTATGTACATTCAAAAGACTACCTTGCTATGTATTTCAAGAAAGTTGTTTGCCTTTGCAACATCATTCACTTCCCTTTCCCTCTCCCCATCCTTTCTTTTTCATGGCATTAGAGCTATAAAGCAAAAAGCAGGAAAAGTTAGCTTCCTCATGTGCATTGCTACTCCCCACGTGTGATATGAAGCATCACAATAAAAACTGGTTGCCCTGCCAACCTGGAGAAATGAATGACCACTGACAAGCTGGGTGTTCCTGTGAATATTGTAAAGCCACATAATGACAGTGTATTAGTGAAAAGCTGGGAGTTATGTGTGCTCTTTCATTCTCTCCAAGATATCACTTACTAGGTCTCCCTTCTCTGTATGTCTTTCTTTAAAACAGTCACCTGATTATCACCCTTTTCAGGGAATTAAGAGTCAACTCTAGGCAGAAGTGAAGAGATGAAGCACCATGATCAGGGACACAGAGTTGGGCACTGTTTCTGTTTGCATGTACTTACAGAAATAGGGAAGTGGTAACAGGTGGTGTGCAGGACAGCTGAATAGCAGTCAGAGTGCAGGCAAGGTGGTAGGAAAGGCATTTAATCCATGAAACAAAGAAAGGCTGGAAAAATGTGTTAGTGCTGTTATTTAAACCTCCCTACCCACCTATGCTGAAGTTATATTCCACTGTATCGATTTCTATGTTCTAGATTTGGCCCCATGCATGGGTTTTGTCCTCTGCTTGTGGTTTGGGTTGATTCTTCAGTGTTTTTCAGGGTCTCCTAGTTCTCCATAGGTTGTCCTGTGGTTCTCCATAGGTTCTCCAAACCATATCAGGGTTTATGAGATCCAATGTGTCTGACATTCTCATATTTGTGTTACTGAGACTGCCATAGCCTCATTAGCAAGATAACATCAAACTTTTCATAGAAATAGCAGACCATGGTAATTCTCATCCAAAATCTACTTATGAGATATTTAGTAAAACCTTCATCCCATGTATTCCTTCATCTGCATAATGGTGGTTGTTTATATAACTGCAGATCAGTTAAAGTAATGCAGATCATTCTGGTGAAAAAAGTCTCCATTCCAAGCTTCTCAGTATATCACCCCAGCCAACATCATATATGGCAGATGAAGCACCAAGAGCTCTGGTTTGTGAACTCCTTATGAACTAGGCATGACCATGTAAAAGTCTTCAGATCAATGTTTAAACAGCACAATAACTGTCTCTCTACCATGACTCCATGACGGAAGAGGCAACACGGATGAACAGAATGCCTAGAAGAAGCAAAACATGGTAGAAAAACAGTGGTAGGTTTTCACAGTCTTGCAACATGACATGTTTCACAGTGTAGAATCATCCATACTGGTTCTGGTGCAAGTAAACTTGTAATATTATTTAAGTAGAATGTCAATCATAAAAGCACAATTTAATGCCAGATAATTTACAATAAAGCATTATAATGTGGACATAAGACATTGTAAGATGAACCTACTCAAGGTAACCCACAACAGATTTCAAATATAGACAAACTCTAACAACCTCAGAACTAAGCATGCTCTGAGATATATTTGTCCTTAACCTTTAGTAGCACTAGAATAGTTTTATTAGTTTTATACTATCATGTAATTCTCAGCAAACCAACAGACTCAAAAGGAAAATATTTAGAAAGGATTTCATGTTCAAATATGGAAAACAGGTGACACACTTATACATAATTACGTGTCAGTTATGTGTTAAGTACTGTATATGAATATATTTGGGTTTTACTGCTTTATGTTTACGTAGTGTACTATGAATGGTGTTCATTTATCAGCCAATAGCAGCTACTGCCATCTGTTGGAGAAATTACCAAAATACAGAAATTACGTTATACTGCCAGCAAGGGATCTGGAATATAATATCCTTTCTGGAAATAAACGCTCAGTATTTTATCACATATAAAAACTGTTACAAGAATATTATCAGGGGCTGTTGCTTAGATACAGACAGATTACAGGTAAGGAAGTATAAACGAAACAAATTTTGTTCAGCTCCCTTTCAGAACTGTTGTTACAGCTTGCTTCTCAGATACCAAGTAACTGTAATTAATTTCATGCCCATACTCTACACCACACAGCTGTGCTGACTGCTGGTGTGCTGCCTATCATCTCTACTCTTCCACTTGACCTGTGACAGCTCTTTATAACAACAGCACCTGTCACAGATGTCTTTTAACGTAATATGTTTCTGGTTTGTGTCATATACTATTCCCATTGAAACTTGTTCCCAGGGGCAACAATAACCAACAAGAAATTTACAGCAGCCAACCTCAGAAATTCTTATTCCTGCCAATGCAGACTATAGCATCAGCAGAGGCTGAGGGTATGGACTAGTGACCTCAAGCTGCTGAGGTACCGCATCATAGCCAGTGACCACTCACCAGCTAAACTGTGGTAACTGAATACGTGTGTGCTCTTAGCCTCCCCTAAAATACACTGTGAAATAAAATGTTATCTCAAATCCTACCCTAAGACTTGTTGAAAACCAGGAAAATAAGATTAATCTCTCTTAATTTTAGAGATAACGTGAATACTCTATTCACCTGCAAGATCCTCTTGTAAACCATGGAGAGAAAATCATTAAAAAGGTTATTGCTACAACTTGTCTTAGATATCTGTTTTACAAGATGAATTATCATGTGGAGAGGTCTGTTTTCACAGACTACAAAGAGAGTTTAGATTTGAAGATCCAATTTTGAGATGCCTCAGTATAAGAAAAGGTAAAGGGATGTGCAGTGCTCTCAAAAAGTGAGTTTCTGCTCCTTTCTGCCTATAACCCCCTCATCTTCCTGTCTCCAGCATGTCCCATGTCTTCTGTGGTGGACTTTGGACCTTTCCATGAGTGTCTTTAACTGAGTAAAGTAACAGAAACTCGGCTTAGCAAGAAAGATGTCAGTTTTCTGCCTTGCTAGTGAGTTAAAACAGCTCATAGGAGAGTCTGACAAGCTCCAGACCTGCACAAAGAAAGGGACAGTAGCATGTAACCTGAAACAAGGGAAGACAGAGTAAAGCAGGGCAAGAGAAAAAAGACATGCTACCTTCAGGAGCAAGAATGCATCTGATCAGCTCCGCCAACTGTAAAACATGAGATTCACAATCTGTTTTCACATAAACCCTTTGAAAAAGTCAGTCTAGAAGAAAAATGTCATCTTTTACTTACAGGTCAATTGTCTTTTTTTAAATTAAAAAATGTAGGCAATTACTGTGAGAAAAGATTAAAGGCTGTATATTACACTTAATGGACATCTGTATACAAAGAATAATACATCCAGAAAGTATCTGGACAGAGAAAACTGGGAATAAGGTTGGTGGTTCTCCTTCCAAAAGTAACACTGAGTTGCTCACCTGTCAAGAGTACATCTGGACCTTGGGTGATCACTGAGAGCAAGCTCCACAGAGGTAATTTTTGACACCTACTCTAGGGCTTGAGTAGAAGTTTGGTATTGAAGTTCAAGATAGTGACCCAAGGAGCCCAACATCCAATGGTCAAAAAAAATCAATGAGATATCTTAAATATATTAGTACCTATCTAAATATGTTAGTACCTATCTCTTGCACTATAAAATTCCTTACATGGCTCAACATCAGTTTCTACAATCTAAACACTTGTATAAATTGGCTTAGTTTTTTTAATTCCAGTTATTTTCAAATTTTGTTTGAAGTCTGTACTGCACAGGCATGTACCACTTCTAAGTTGAATACTATTTTACTTCAAAAGTTGAATCCAAATGTATCAATTAAAGGACCTGTAGGGCAATTAGAAACCACTACAGACACACTGTTCTTAACATTATGCTCTGTAAGTCAATGAGACTATCATCAGAAATTGGAAAAATGCACTCAGAATGTAAATTTATACACTGAAATGTTGCAGTATCTCAAGTGTATAGTATCCCAAGAAAATCAAGTACTTAATTTACTAGCTGTGTGACACTCATCAATTGGTTTCTTTTTGGTGATGAGTGGAAAGTTTTCAGTTGTCAACCTTACACATAAGAATCTGATTTTTTTTTTCTTTTTCGGAACACACTTTCCATTTTCTGATCAGATTTAACCAGGACCTTGGTTTTGTTTGAGAAAAAAACAACTAGGTGTCCTGCCATGGCACTGACTGAATACCAAGTGAAAGAAAAGAGCACCATCTGCTGAGTAACCATCACTGTTTGCTATAACATTTAAGGATATTTGGAGATTTCCTCACAAAGGTCCAATCCTGCCTGATCTTTATTCATTATCCTAATAAACACCAGAAACACTATAAGGTAAAATACAATGGTATGAAATTATTTCATGTAATTTCACTTGCAAAACAAAAGACGCTGAACACAGCATGCCTCTTAGTGTTCAGATTACAGATTTAGTTTATTTATACTTGTTATGAGTGCCAATTCAAGTGACATTACAGTAAAAAGCAGATCACTTACTACTTTTCCCCCTTTTGTTTAGTAAGTATGAAAAAGGTGGAGTGTAGTTTTGTATGTTTTCAAACAAGGTTGAAAATTAGCACGTTCTTGCACAGGTAATCATTTTAGGGCAGGACTATTATGTGATAAATATTAACAGGCAACTTCAAGGAAAAGTTAATTGCTATACAAAAGTTAATAATCTAATAGCTCAGAGAGTTATGCAATATTACATGAACAAGTTTTAAAACATATTCTTTTTCTTGTATATACACAGCAGTATACCACACCTATGCTTTACTACTTTGCTTACCAGCACTTTCTATAAAGAATAAATTATACATTAAAAAATCAAATTGAGGTATTTAAAAGTCAGTTTCTATACTGACTTTCCCAGACTGTATCAAAATACTACAATTCAACTTTGATTTTGAAAGTATACTAGAGAAGATGCTCTAAAAAATAAGCTGAATTTTATTTTTTATTTTAATAATTAACTCAGTGAACATCGTCTTCAATTCTCTCAGCAAAAAGATCAGAGTAAAGGCTTCTTTCTTTACATGTGACATGAAAGACTGGCATTTCTAAATTTCTCTCTCCAATGATCTCTTCTGTGTATTTTGTGAGGAGGATAATCATATACTGTAACTCAGCATGTACAGTAATGTACCACTTCACTGAAAACATTCTTCACTGAAAGCATATTAATAGATATGGAGGATTTCATCTCCATATGAAACAATCTGATACACATTAAAATAATTCTATACAACTGGTTGTAATCTGCGCACTGAAGAGCACACTATTTTTACCACTAAGTATTCCACATAATAGAGGGGATATAGAACGCTGCCTGTTCCTTGCAGAAGTTGCGTAACAACACTCACAGCAAAATTTTAGCATGCACAAGGAATCTGTTCCGAAAGAAAAACAAGTCAGACCACAATGTCTCTTGACAAGATTCATAGTTGTCAGTATTCAGAGTCCCCTACCAGTATTTCACAGCTTCACCTTTCACAGCTTCACCTTCACAGAGTATCTTGCAGCCACCCACTATTGCAGGGAGTTCCTTTTAGAGAAAATGGAACAGATCCTGGAGAAGGAAACATCAACGAGAGGTGCTCTAGTGGATTGTGAACAGTGAGGTCTGAAATTCTAAATTGATTCTTTGTCATGCTGATACAGGCATTAAGCAGCTTCTTCCTTTCTGTAACGTTTCGAAAATGAAAGAAAAGTAGTCATGGTTTTTTTGAGTCCCAAACTCTCACCTGCATTATAGCCATTTTGCTCTGTTATATTAATAAAAGCAGCCTTAGAAGATAAAATCACCATGATATGATCACTGCTGGATTGTCCAGTGGTGTAGAAGTTCTTCACAGAACAGGATTTGTGGGTGCAACATCAAGTATGGTCTGGGAATCACTTGTTCTAGTAATGATTGTAGTAATTCATATAACAATTTGGACTGCAGTGGGTATATGTTGCTTAAACATATATGAAGGGCCATATCACACTGGCTTAAAAAAACCAGCCTCCTTAGTCTTGGACAGTTGTCATGCTCTTTCTCAGTCTAGTCTGAATAGTGAACTCCGGAGCACTCTGTCTCACTGTAAAGTATAAACTACTTTCTTTTCCCCCAGCACTGGGCTAAAACGCATTAATCTAAATAGACATGAATTACAGATTACAGCACTGTACCTTCTCTGAATGTAGACAGTGTTATCATGGGGGCAACTGTTCCTACCATACCTAAATGACGCAAAAACCTGAAGATTATCTTTTCTCTGGGTTGAGAAACGTATCATATGCCTGATGAAAATAGTTCCTAATCTCAGTTTCAGCTAAAAAATTCTCATAATATCATTGAACTAGAGACTAAAAATGTATTGCAGCCAAAAGCAACAGTATTACACTTGATTCACATGTGTTATATTATTTTTTTTAAAAGTCTTAAATAAAATATATATTTCTCTCTTAGTGCATATATATTTTAGACTCTCCCAGGGCTTAAGTGTTCACACATGCTTCCCTGATTGCTGCACATTGCAGGATACCTGTAAAGCCTTACTACTGAGAATTAAGAAATGAAAGAATAGATGTGACTTTACTTTTTAAATTTCACAGTTTTGGAAAAGAAAAATTGTGGTCATCAAGCCCAGACTCCTAACTCTGCAACAGATAATCCTTGCCACAAGGAGCACCAAATCCAAGCATTGTTATGGTAACTGGTTCTAGGGTGGCACTTGTTTCTAACAAGCTATTTCATAATTTCAGTAAGAAATATTTTTCCTTCCCATCCTATCTTAAAACAATATGGCACAAAACGTCTTATGACCTGCTTTAGTTTGTTATGAATAGCCTTAATCAGCCTACAGCTTCCGTCAAATCACTTGAAAAAGGGAGTCAAAACTGGTATGCTGCTGATTTGAATGACCAACTACTTTGGGCTTTTATCTAGTAGAAATATTTAGAAAAAAATGTGTTAAAATACTCCAGTTATCTCACCGCTTTCTAGTTATTTACTCTTCACTCTTGGTAATATATTTATTCCTTTAATGATTCTGACTTCATATTAATCATATTCACTAAAGCATATAGACTTTTATTAGTGGTTATCAAAGCAAAGTATTATTTTGGTGGGCAACTGAAATTGCCAAAGAACTCAAGAGAGAAAAGAAGAATGAGAAAAGGTAAGTACTTTATAGCTTTATATGTATATATATACACATATATACATATAAAGTATATGTATATATAAATACTAGAACTGAAGTCAGAATTTAATGGAAATCAGTGGCATCTAATTTATTGTATAATTTCAGTCATGAAACTCAGATTTTTAAGAGATTTTAGAGGAATTAGGCACATGAAACTCATAGAAATTAAAAAGAATTCTAGCCCTTACCTTCCTTAGACTCTTTAGAAAATCCTGTCCCCAGATCAGTACAAGTGCTTACCATAATATGACAGTGAAGACTTGAATTGTTTTACACCTTTCAGTGTTCTGCTCCAGACCTTAGGGTACACTCTGATTCACGGCTGGTAAATGCCACCTGCAAAATGTGTAGAAATGGCCTTGGCAAGATCACACTTTCAGGATAGTCTTATTTTAAGAAGCAAATTGATTTTTTTAAAAGCTATATAGTGTCTGGTTAACTGGTGGAAGAAAACAGCTGAGTAACTAATGTACAGAATCACTGGAAACTAACCTCTATATGTGAGGCTTTTCAGTGACCCAAACCTGATAGAGTAGTCCTAACATTACTCACTCCTGACCACTATTACACAGGGCTCAACCAGAACTTCAAACCTGCAGCAACTTCCAATTTTCTGTCATCTCCAAAATGAAGAGAAGAGAGAAAAAAAAGGAAAAAACCCTCACCTTTATTTTTGACTAATTCTTCACTACAATGGAGAATACAGATCTGAAATGAGAATTAGTCCCCAATACTCCAGATTTTTTTCTCTCTAGACACAAAACACAACACAGTAGGCTATACACTTGCTTTGCAACCGAAAGAATATTTTAGAATTCTGAAACGACTTCTCAGGTCTCTAAATTATTTTTGACATTGTATCATTGATCTGCAAAATCATGCCTTTTATTGAAACGAAAGCTTAGATCGGTTGAGTCAAGGAAATATATTGCTACTTAAATGAAGAAAGACCAAGAGAGCTGAGGTTTAGTTTAGAAGAGGATGCTCAAGGGAGATCTTATCAAATATTTATATATATCTGAGTGGTGTATAGAAACATAGAACCATAGAATGATTTGGGTTGAAATGAACCTTCAAAGATCACCCAGCCAACCTCCCTCTGTCATGGGCAGGGACTCTTTCACTAGATCTGATTGCTCAAAGCCCTGTCCAACCTGATCAAATGACAGGGCATTCACAACCCCTGTCCAAATGATGGGGCATCCACAACTTCTCTGGGCAAGTTGTTCCAGTGTCCCACCACCCTCATTGTAAAAAATTTCTTCCTTATGTCCAATCTAAATCTACCCTCTTTCAGTTTAAAACCGCTGCCCCTTGTCCTGTCACTACAGGCCTTGGTAAAAAGTCTCTCTCTGTCTTTCTTGTAAGCCCCCTTTATATATTGAAAGGCTGCAATAAGGTCTCCCCAGAGCCTTTTCTTCTCCAGGCTGAACAACCCCTTTCATCCTTTCTTCACAGGAGAGATGTTCCATCCCTCTGATCATTTTCATGGCCCTTCTCTGGACCCACTCCAACAGGTCTTTCTTGTACTGAGGACTCCAGAGCTTGATGCTGTACTGCAGGTGGGGTCTCATGAGAGCAGAGGCAGGGAGGCAGAATTACTTCCCTAGACCTGCTGGCCGCACTTCTTTTTATACAGCCCAGGATATGATTGTCTTTCTGGGCTGCGAGCGCACATTGCCAGCTCATGCCCAATTTTTCGTCTACTAGTATCCCCAAGTCCTTCTCCACAGGGCTGTTCTCAATCCCTTCATCCCCCAGTCTGTATTGATATTGGGGATTGCCCACACCCAGGTGCAGGACCTTGCACTTGGCCTTGTTGAACTTCATGAGGTTCACATGGGCCCACTGCTCAAGCCCTCAGGATGGTATCCCTTCCCTCTTGTCTATCAACTGCACCACTCAGCTTTGTGTCATCTGCAGACTTGGTGAGGGTGCACTCATATAAAGATGGAGCCAGACTCTTCTCACTGGTATCCAGTGGATGGACAAGAGGCAATGGGCACAAACTGAAATACAAGAAATACCGTTTAAACATAAGAAAAAAAATTTTTATGGTGAGGGTGGTCAAACACTGGAACAGGTTACATAGAGAGGCTGTGGAGTCTTCATCCTTGGAGATATTCAGAAAAGGGCTACACAATGTATTAAGCAACCAGCTTCAGCTGACACTGCTTTGAGCCGGGGGGGATTGGACAGATGATCTCAAGAGATGCCTTCCATGACTTCAAAGAAACACCCTCACACAGAGCAAGAACTGGGCTCCTAGTCTGGTATAGAGAACCTCAGACCTCAGGAACAGAGACAAAAATGAATTCCATTCGCTTACACAATCCTTAAAGCTGCTACACTTCATGTGATAATTTTATGATTATGTAGTGTCAAATATTTTTAGGTGTCCTTAATCCTCCTGTCTTTATTTTTCCAACCCATACTGATAATTCTTTCCTGGAACATGAACTGACTGATCAAAAAAATATTTTAATGACCTTCAAACTGAGGTAACATATTTGTTGCTATTTAATGCCAGTATCTTCAAGCCACAGATTTTTTTTAAACATTTTATAGACCTTTTTTAACTTTCTAATCTAATATCTTTAACTAACTAATCTAATATCTTCCAATTCTTCCTTTTTCATCTGGCCAATAAATTCTGGTTTAGTATCTTCTTCATTTTTCCCCTAAATTAGACTGTTAAAGAAAAATGTAGTCATTTATCTTGAACACAGTATTCTAGCTTTACTATCATTCCATTCAGAAATTGTTTTCCTATAGGCCTTCCACAGAAATTCTTGGGGGCACATTTTTCAAAGGCAAAAACAGCAGGTAAGGAATCAATCATCAGGAAAATTATTATCCATTAGGTCCCAATTTCCAGTGATGCCTTTGGAAATTTCCTTGCATACACTTGCATGAGAGCTGTAGATGAATGTCAAGAATGTACCTCAAAAGTAACAACTGTACTGGCACTAGAACTACATTGCATACTGGTGAACCTTAAGAGGTTTGCTTCTTACCAGCATAGACAAAACATCACTCTGAATATGCATCTGGCAAGCAGTTAACTTAGCTACTGCTACACACGTGTTTGATACACAAGGTCCTAGAAGTCAGAATAGTACCACTGAAATCCATAGAGATAAGCTGGCATAAAATGGTGTAAGCCTCATTATAAGAAAATTAACATATCCTTTCGACAATTTTTTTAATGTTCAGATGAATCCAAACCAGATCCCATCGAATTCAGCAATGCCACTGAATTCTGTGCTGACACCTAGTGGATAGGATGGATATTTAGATAAATATGATCTGCTTGGGAAGAGTCAACACAGCCTCTGTAAAGGTACACCTGGCTTTACAAATCTCTTGCAGGTCTCCGAAGGGGTGAAAAACACGTAGGTAAGGGTTCTAACAAAGGCCTTTCCCAACAACTTTTAAGGGAGCTAAGCAATCATGGGATAAGAGGAAAAGTCCTTGCATGGAAAAATAACAAGTTAAATATTAGGAAACAGCATATAAGACTGAAGCCATCAGTTCTCCCAGTGGAGGAAGTTCATCAGTAAAGTGCAGAATTCTGTGATGAGACCTATCCTATCCCATATATATTCATGGAAGAGGAGGTGGTGAGCAATAAGGTGAGGTCTGCTTGATATTGCAAAGCAATCAGAGTTTTTAAGTAAGAGGATAAACTGTGAAGAACTACAGAAGGACCTTAGGATACCGAGTGACTGGGCAATAAAATGGCAGATAAAATTCAGTACAGGTAAGTATAAAGTCATGCATGTGGACAAAAATAAACCTTAACTATCATCACTAGTTTATTATCACTATGCAGAACTGAGGTCTTGAGGATATGATATATATTTTCTCAGAACTACGAGCTCAATATGCAGTCAAAAAAGCAAATCAAATGGTAGGAATTCTCAGGAAAAGAACAGAGAACAAAATCAAGACCACCATAGAATAGTTTGGGTTGGAAGGGACCTTTAAAGGTCATCTAGTCCAACCCCCCTGCAATCAGCAGGGACATCTTCAACTAGATCAGGTTGCTCAGAGCCCCATCCAACCTGACCTTGAATGTTTCCAGGGATGGGGCATCTACCACCTCTCTGGGCAACCCGTTCCAGTGTTTCACCACCCTCACAATGAAAAATTTCTTCCTTATATCTAGTCTAAATCTACCCCTTTTTAGTTGAAAACCATTACCCCTTGTCCTATCGCTACAGACCCTACTAAAAAGTTTGTCCCCATCTTTCTTATAAGCACCCCTTAAGTACTGAAAGGCTGCAATAAGGTCTCCCCAGAGCATTCTCTTCCCCAGGCTGAATAACCCCAACTCTGTCAGCCTTTCTTCATAGGAGAGATGTTCCATCCCTCTGGTCATTTTTGTGGCCCTCCTCTGGACCCGCTCCAACAGGTCCGTGTCTTTCCTGTGCTGAGGGCTCCAGAGCTGGACACAGTACTCCAGGTGGGGTCTCACCAGAGTGGAGTAGAGGGGCAGAATCACCTCCCTCAACCTGCTGGCCATGCTTCTTTTGATGCAGCCCAAGATATAGTTGGCTTTCTGGGCTGTGAGTACACATTGCTGGCTCATGTCCAGCTTTTCATCCACCAGTACCCCCAAGTCCCTCTCTGCAGGACTGCTCCCAATCCCTTCATCCCCTAGCCTGTATTGATACCAGTGGTTGCCCTGACCCAGGTGCAGGACCCTACACTTGGCCTTGTTGAACCTCATGAGGTTCACACGGGCCCACTTCTCCAGCTTGTCCAGGTCCCTCTGAATGGCATCCCGTCCCTCAGGTGTGTCAACTGCACCACTCAGCTTGGTGTTGTCTGCAAACTTGCTGAGAGTGCACTTGATCCCACTGTCTATGTCATTGATGAAGATATTAAACAGTATTGGTCCCAATAGACTCCTGAGGGACACCACTTGTCACCCATCTCCATCTGGACATTGAGCTACTGAGTACTACTCTCTGGATGCAGCCATCTAACCAATTCCTCATCCACCAAACAGTCCACCCATAAAATCCATATCTCTGCAATTTAGAGAGAAGGATATTGTGGGGGACCATGTCAAAGGCCTTACAGAAGTCCAGATAGGTGACATTAGTAGCTCTTCCTTTGTCCACTGATGTAGTCACTCCATCATAGAAGTCCACTAGGTTGGTTGGGCAGGACTTGTCCTTGGTGGAGCCATGCTGGCTGTCTTGAATCACCTCCCTGTCCTCCATGTGCTCTAGCATAGCTTCTAGGTGGATCTGTTCCATCATCTTCCCAGGCACAGAGATAAGGCTGACAGGTCAGTAGTTCCCAGGGTCCTCCTTTCTACCTTTTTTAAAAATGGGTGCAATGTTTCCCGTTTTCCAGTCACCAAGGACTTCACTTGACTACCATGACGTTTCAAATATCATGGAGAGTGGCTTGGCAACCACATCAGCCAGTTCCCTCAGGACTCTGAGATATATCTCATCAAGTCCCATAGACTTATGTATGTTCAGGTTCCTCAGGTTGTCATGAACCTGATCTTCTCTTACAGTGGGAGGGACTTTGCTCCCCCAGTCCCTGCCTTGCAGTCCATGCACTCAAGAGGTGTGGGAAGAGAGGTTGCCAGTGAAGACTGAGGCAAAGAAGTTGTTGAGTACCTCAGCCTTCTCCTCATCTGTTATTACCAGTTTGCCAGTCTTGCCCATTGGGGGGGTACACTTTCTTTGACCTTCCTTTTCTGGCTGACATGCCTGTAGAAGGCCTTCTTATTATTCTTTGCATCCCTTGCCAAGTTCAGTTCCAGCTGTGCCTTGGCCTTCCTGACCCCCTCCCTACACAACTGGGCAGCGTCCCTATACTCTTCCCAGGATACCTGTCCCTGCTTCCATTGCCTGTGCATTTCCTTCTAGCTCTTTAGTTTGACCAGCAGGTCTTGACTCATCCATGGCAGTTTCTTGCCTTCCTTTCCTGCTTTCTTACACCTGGGGATCGAGAGCTCTTGTGCTCTATGGAAAGCGTCCTTAAAGATCTGCCAGCTCTGTTCTGCTGCCTTGTCCCTAAGGGCATTACACCCCTTTACAAGCTTATGGTTCACCCATACTTTGAAATTTATGTGCAGTCCTGCCTCTCTCATCTCAAAAATAATACAATTTAAATACAAAAGTTTCAAAGAAAAGCAACTAGGATGATAAAAATTATAGAACACCTCCTGTTCAAGAAATGACTAGGTGCTCTAGCTAGTAATCTTCAGTCTGTAAAAGAAATAATTTAGACTGGATATGCTACTTAAGAAAATTAATTCTTCAGAAGAATATGAACTAACTGTTAACTTTCCCTTCCAATACATAAATCTTGGGTTCCATCAAATTAAACAAGTAGTATCCAGGTTCAAAGCCAATGGAAGAGGTGATTCTTTGCACAAAAAATAATAATTTTGTGCTTCTGTGAATACTTCAGAGAAGTGTTATCATATGATTGCCTGGTTCTTACTCTTCCATAGGCAGCCATTTATGACCACTGCTTTTTTTCTAAGGCAAAATTTACTCTCAAAAAGATGGGTAAGAGTACAGAGACAGTACATTCTATAGACACATACATAAAGCAAGTGTGGACATTTCACACTCAGGAAATAATTTTTCATCTCTGGATCAAATGCTGCTTCTTACATTTCCTCTTCTACTCCTCAAAAGAAGAATGCAGAAAATCTACTGCAAGACCATCTTTGTGAGGAGGCAGCTGCAACCTATTTGGGAACAAGATACATGGCTAGATGGACTCCGCCTCAAGCAGGACAGCCATTCTTAGGCTCAGAGCGTAAAAGATACTGGAGACCTAGTATGGCATTAGTTTTTATTATTTTATTATTGGGCAGAGGAGCAGAACTAGGATGATTGTTGCCCCACGTGAACTTGCAGCAGTGGCTATGCATCATGACTGATAGCTGAGCAAAAAATTAAGTAGATAGAGAGGAAATCAGCACTTCAGAAACTGTAGCTGTCCTGAGCAGGGGGACAGGTGAGCACAACAGTCAGTTGTTTAGTAGCCAAGGTAACTGACATTAGAATCAGATGTTCAGATGGTAAAAATTCTGGTACCAAGTACTGTGCTTAAGTCTCTACATTGACAATACAATGAATCTGTTCCTTTTCGCCTTAATTTGTTTAAAGTAGATAATATGTTGCCTGCAATTAAAATTTCTGAGAGAAGCAGTCCAAACTGCTCTGAAAATCTAGCATTTAGCACATTGTTCAGAACTGTGTGCGGCTGCAAAATCACATTTCTATTATGAAAAAAATATCCCAATGCACTGAAATGCATTACAGTGTCTGTTTTAACATAACAACTTCTTGGCTTGTATGCATTTGTTGGAGAAATGCTACTAAAGGTAATATAAACAGTCCCTGACATTATTATCTTAAAACTATATTTAAAGAGAAACTTTTGAAAATTGGCAGAACATCAAAATACTTTTTCCTGTGCTTCCTTCACAGAGTAACAAAGCACTAATTTACTCCCTTTCTTAAAAAATCTGCATTATTTGTACAACTATGGTTACTGCAAAAAAACACTGAACAGAACATGGATGAAACATATTAACCCTTCAGTGTATAAGCAGAATGTAATTTGCACCCAAACATGGGAGATTTATTTTTCTGAGTCACTCTAGCCAGGAAAAAAAGAACTCTGCATAAAACCACCTTCTCTTCTTGTGAATCTTTGTTTTTCTATCAGCAACTTTTAACATCTCCTTAAAATCCTCTTTTGATTGTGTTTTGTTGCAGGGACTTGTTAGCAGTTTTATATGGAGTGGGGTTTTGTTTGTTTTTAATAGGAATGTAAAGGATTTGGACATCAAAAAGATTTGGAGAAAGTAACATTTCATTTTCCCATGGTTAATGTCAACCCAAATGCACTCTGGAAACTAATTAGATTATTTTAATTTTGTGAGAATAACTTTTATTTTATCAAACTTGTATTTCAAATTTCTGTAACAGTAGACATAGTTTACTCTTCTAGCTATGTCTAAACAACATTAATTTTTCA
Organism: Mycteria americana; assembly: GCF_035582795.1. Taxonomy (NCBI): domain Eukaryota; kingdom Metazoa; phylum Chordata; class Aves; order Ciconiiformes; family Ciconiidae; genus Mycteria; species Mycteria americana. The sequence continues at coordinate 59,283,999 of NC_134366.1, forward strand.
AAGATTAATGATCTGAAGATTTCTCAGTCTTCATATCCATTACTATGATGAACCATGAAACCATTAAGCATGAAAAAGAATTATCTGATTAACCTTTCCACTCCTTAAAAATAGTTCAGATGGGCTACATTACATTATCAAGTATTGCTGACAATCAGGAGAAGATCTGTAGAGGAAAATATTTGGTGCTGACTTCCACACCCAATATGCTTGGCATATTCATTTATAGCCATTTATAGAACCTTTTCCTCCTACTCCTGACAAAATTCATATGGTTAGAATAAAATGGGAACAAAATACACCTGCATTTAAGGTGAATGGACAATATACATAGTAAATACATTCTCTCCATTTCACCCACTTTAAATTAATACTTACAGAATTTGATTTGCGATTAGCATTAGACCAAAAGCTGGAAAAAACTTTGACAAACCTGCACCAAAAGCCCTCAACCTGGCTTATTTAGGATAGATAGTGGTCTAAAACTGTAGGCCAATCTCTGAAAGCTTTCCTTGGCCAACTAAAGATAACTTCATTAGCAGTTATTTATTAGTATGTAGTAAATGAATGATGGACTTGTTAGAATGTACTTCTTGGCAAACTCCTTGGTGTAATTACTTATACAGCGTACCTTCCTGCAGCCATTTGAATCCCAAAATAGTCTGTCCTCTGCTAAACACCTGTCACTTAACTATCACTGATAACAACGAAAAGTTTTATATAGCATAGAATCATAGATTCACAGAATCATAGAATGATTTGGGTTGAATGCAACCTTCAAAGATCATTCAGTCCAACACCCTCTGCCACAGGCAGCGACATCTTTCACTGGATCTGATTGCTCAAAACACCGTCCAACATGACCTTGAACACTTCCAATGACAGGGCATCCACAACTTCTCTGGGCAACTTGTTCCATTGTCTCACCATCCTCATTGTAAAAAATTTCTTCCTTATGTCCAATCTAAATCCACCTTCTTTCAGTTTAAAACCGTTGCCCCTTGTCCTGTCACTACAGGCCTTGGTAAAAAGTCTCTCTCTGTCTTTCTTATAAGCCCCCTTTATATATTGAAAGGCTGCAATAAGGTCTCCCCAGAGCCTTTTCTTCTCCAGGCTGAACAACTGCAACTCTCTCATCCTTTCTTCATAGGAGAGATGTTCCATCCCTCTGATCATTTTCATGGCCCTTCTCTGGACCCACTTTAACAGGTCTATGTCTTTCTTGTTCTGCCTGATGCAGAACTCCAGGTGGGCTCTCATGAGAGCAGAGTAGAGGGGGAGAATCACCTCCCTCGACCTGCTGGCCATGCTTCTTTTGATGCAGCCCAGGATACAGACAGCTATGGTGCTTGTGCAGAGTTTATGAAATTAATTACAATATTAAAAAACAAAGGATGACAGTTTATCACATTAATCATCTGTTTTAAACTGCTAAATAAAGCAGGGCCAAGGAGAAAGCTAAAGTCTACCACACTTACTGGTACAGTTTCCAACTATACCAACTCGCACTCTCCTACATAAGGCCAGAACACAGTTCAAGGGATAGCATATACCAGGGACCACTCCCAACAGCCACTATTGAGAAAACTGTTAGGGTTTGCTCACTTCTCCACTACATATCCATCAACAGGCCTTCATGACACAACCTAATCATAAAACACATACTCTTTGTTCCAATTTGTGAAAGCACCACTCTGAAATAATACGAAGACTGTGTTGCAGCCTATCATATACTTTGAACTAAAAAACAGACAAAAAAATTACTATTTTGTCTTAGAGCTACCAGGGCATCACATGTGGTCAGAGGTACCGTGGATATGAATGTTTTACGCCACTAGGAGTAGAAAAGAGCATCTGGCTGAACTTAGCAATACAGACACAACCAAAGAAACAACCCAGCTCCTCCAGCCCAGGTCTCCACTGTCATAGGCATCCATGAAAGCAGTGCCCAGTCCAGAAGAGTCCACAGGACATCTACTCCATATACAAAAAACAGAGAATACTACTCAATACTCTAGAACAAATATAAGCCCTATAGATAAAATACCAAAGCAAGAACTATGAAGTTCCACAGGAACGGAGCAGGCAAGATTGAGACAATGTATTTCCAATTTACTTAAGATATACATTACATTACAGTCCTGAATAATCCTAGGAAATTGGTACATTCCATGCTACAGACAAGCTAAAAACAACTGCTAGTCCTTGCCAATTTACCCATTGCACTCATTATGAGACTGATACACCTGCCTTGACAGGTAAAAACTAGGCTGAATAAGAAGAAATATATGTAAACTGTTCCATGCTATTTTTGTCATTAATTCTGTTGTCTGGGGATTGTTCTTGGAATCTTATACTCTTCTTGGTGCTGTTCAGTTTCTTAGGCATTGCATGCTTATGGCTTATTTGGACATTAGACTTTCTAAGGTCCAAATTTTACCATTACTGCAATAAGTTGAAATTTATTCCATGAGTCATCCTATTGAAGCCAGGTATTTCATAAGAAAAAAGAAGACATCATTCCTGGACCTACTAGCAAAAAGTGTCAGATTGATTACTTCGAAGGTGATAAAAGGAAAAATCTGACTCCAATTTTTGAAGTTATTTTAAAGGAGGTTCCATTTATTTGGCCCTGCTGCTTTTAAAATTTTACTTTTGAGCTTTTTTCTTGTACCCTAAAAAACATAAATGAAGACATTGAATGTTAATTTCAACTTAACTGATACAACTTTAACCGACTGATGATATAGGTTAGCAATAAAATATTATTCCATTTCCAAAAACTGATCAAGAATTGAAAAATAGCTTACATGAATGATCAGCCATATATTATAATGGTGACAAAATTAGGCCCTGGACAGGTAACATGGAGAATGGCAGATTAACAGTCTAAAGTAGATCAAATAAAAAGGTAAGATGCTTGAGCTACAAAACTCCTGATAACATTAGGAACAATTATGTTTACTACAAACAATGAAATTAAGAAAAAATCTTTTAAAAATATCTCCTAATAAGCAGAAAGAAGACTGGGAAACTGAGATAGGATGCGAGGAAATGGCATAAAGCTGTGTCAGGGGAAGTTCAGATTGGGTATTAGAAAAAAGTTCATCACTGACAGACTGGTTAAGCACTGGAACAAGTTTCCCAAGGAGGTGGACATGGCCCCAAGCCTGTCAGTGTTCAAGAAGTGTTTGGACAATGCTCTTTGACATACGGTTTAACTTTTAGGTTCCTCTGTGTGGAGTCAGGAGTTGGACTCGATGATCCCTTCCAACTCATGGGTTCCTTCCAACTCAGGATATTCTATGGTTCTGTGTTTTTGGATTCAGAGTACAGGTATTTCAAGTGACAAGGGTATAATCTAAATAAAGGTGCTATTTAATGGATAGGAATTAAGAGAAAAAGGCACAGAAGTCACATGTTAAACACAATGATGGATATTAATATTGCAACTACTTTGCCCTTTGATTCTCTTTTCTTCCTTCTTGCTAATATCCCTTATTCCATAAACAGCCAAAGATACGCTATATAACCTATATTTCAGGAATACCATAGTAATAAAACATCTGCACATGAACATAATTATATAAGTCCCAACCACCTGTCCCCCTTCATGGTACCTGCACAGATTTTACACTTATCAGTTCTTAAGCTAGTGCCAATATGAAGTTGTGTTCATCTTACCTAGCTCTGACGGTATAGATTCGTAATGAGCTCACTTTTGCAGACCTTAATGTGAGAAGATCAGATCCTGTTTAAGAGTTTCTTTTTTTTCTGTTTATTCTATGAAATTCACCACTATTCAGAATCAGGCTTTTTATCTGTTCTTTATCACGAATAATGGTTTAGTCACTAATCCAACTCCCATTAAATCAACAGAAAGAGTCCCTATTGATACCAAAAGGAAATGCATTAGATTCATAGTCAATATTTTGGAAATATTTTGGAAAGACAAACAGAAATAAAACCAGCTAGACAATCAACGCTCAAGAGAGTTTGTCTTATATCAGTTTTTTAAAAGGCAGGTAGTACAGGCAGGTAAAAAGGCAAGACACTTTAATGGCTGAAGATGGTGATGCATTCCTTTTCTTTAGTATAGCAACATGGTTATAATTTAGAGGACTTTAAGGACTGCTTTATTAAATCTGAGCATAAGCTTGCTGTTTTAAACTGAAACTTGGTAAAAACTGATCAGCTGCATTCATAGCCCATAAACATATTACAGTTTATAATCTTCCTACATCAGTTAAAAAAACTAAGGAAGTCCAGAAAGTTAAAATGTATTTTATTTTCTATGCACTTTTTCGAATGTAATTACTTGCTCATCACCCATAAATCAAATATTTCAAGCTAATAGTTTACAAAGGGTTGCTTAACAATACTGTGCCTACACGCGATGAAAGGAAGACAACTGCAAAAATTGCACACTGGCTGGCAGATGGCAATACTTTAGGCAATACTTTGGCAATATTAAATGCATTTGCATAGAATCACAGAATACTTTGGGTTGGAAGGGACCAGCCCTACAGCTGTAACGACAACGGGCGACCGCCGCAGAGCCCACGCACCGAGAGGGCGGCCACGGCCCCGCGCTGCGCACTCGGCGGCGAGGCGCGGGCAAGCCCCGCCCACTGCCGGCGCCCTCGCCCCCCCGCCGTGGTCACGCCTGCGGCAGGTTCCGATTGGCTGCGGACAAGCGGATGCGCGGAGGAGCAGGCGGCAGCCCGGCACCCGTCCGTGTGCCAGGCGGAGGCGGGGCGGGAGAGGGAGGAGGGAGAACGAAGAGGAAGAAGAAGAAGAAGAAGAAGAAGAAGAAGAAGAAGAAGAAGAGGAGGAGGAAAGAGAAGAAGAGGAGGAAGAAGAAGAAGAGGAGGAGGAAAGAGAAGAAGAGGAGGAGGAAGAAGAAGAGGAGGAGGAGGAAAGAGAAGAAGAGGAGGAAGAGGAAGAAGAGGAGGAGGAAAGAGAAGAAGAGGAGGAGGAAGAAGAAGAAGAGGAGGAAGAATAAGAAGAAGAGGAGGAGGAAGAAGAAGAGGAGGAGGAGGAAAGAGAAGAAGAGGAAGAAGAAGAAGAGGAGGAGAAAGAGAAGAAGAGGAGGGAGAAGAAGAGGAGGGAGAAGAAGAAGAGGAGGAAGAAAGAGAAGAAAAGGAGGAAGAAGAAGAAGAGGAGGAGGAGGAAGAAGAGGAGGAAGAAGAAGAGGAGGAGGAAGAAGAAGAGGAGGAGAAGGAGGGTCCGCTTGCCATACGGGCACCTTGATATAACTGCCTGGCTGCCCCGCAGGAGGGGGCGGAGGAGAGGGGACGGCCGCTGGCGGCGGCGGTGGCGGTGCTCCCGCCCCTGCTGGCGGTTCCGTCCGCTGGTCGGGAGGAGGATGCTCTCTGCAAGGGCCGAGCGCGCTGGCGGCCCCCGCGCCTTTAGTGCTTGAGGCGGTGGTGACGCTTTGGCCGTTGTCACTGTTGCTTGCCTGTGAATCGGTGGGCATGGTCTGTTACGCGACCGCTGACTTTAACCCCTGGTTCGGCATCTTCTGAGGCTAGTTTGCACTTCCTGTATCCTCATTCACAGGGGAGAAAGTTAAAGATAACTTTATACTATCTTAGCAGTTCCTCTATTCTTGCTCACTGCGAATTTGAGGGACAAGCATTACTGTAATATAGTAAAAGTTTAACCGGTGTCACTTTTCCCCTGGTCAACAATTCGTACATTAATAAAATGACTTCACAGTGGTTTATGTCAGAAGAGCACTTAACTCAGGTTTGCGTTTTTTGCAACCATAGGTAACACTGTTCTCTCCAAATACTTAGTCATAAGCAGTGTTCTGTGTTTTGCCTGTAAATGCAGCTAGTAAATGCTACTCTCAAGCAGAAGAAAATGCAGATACTGTCCAGATTCACTAGAAAAAATACAACCACACCACAAGAACACGCTGTCTGATTTTTAACTGCTGTGTACACTATACACTAGAGTAGTTATAGTTTGCTGATTGATTGTCTTGTCGTGTTGCACTTTAGGTAGTAGTTTATTTGTGTGCTGAAGGGATGTAAATCTCTACAAAATCAGAATGTGTAACTCCTTGTTCAGATGTATGTAGATTATGTAAAGGCACTGCAAGAGAGAGACAGCCTCTTAAATATGTGTTTTCTTAATATGTTTAAGATTCATTAATAGATTGTTGGTGTATGTGGGTGTCTTGTCTTCATTTTCATCTTTCCTCACTGCTCTTCTTCTCTTTTCATCACTTCCAGTGCTGTATCTTCCTACTTCACACCATCTCTGGCATTCGTCAGCTCATTCAGTATAGCAATTCAACTTGCTAACCCAGCAAAAAGCTATTGCATAATTCTGGTTTTGTTGTCCATTATTCCATGAAAGTTGATTAAATCACTGCCAGAGTCAATGCAGAATAAAGCAACAGGAGGACATAGCTGGAAGGAAGGTGGATATGGGAGGAGCAGGACTTAAAGTTTCTTTACCTTAGGCTGTGGAAAAAAAACCTTCAGGCTGTCTTATCTTTCTCCCTTAAGTAAGCCAAAAGGCCTGGAATTCCTGCATAAGAATTTCCATTGTTTCCCATCCCTTTTTCATCTGTTCCCAGGTAATAATGAAGCCCCAGCAGCTGTTATCCTTTCTGTTTTGGCTGAGCTGACATTCGTAACCCTTTTCCTCTCTTCGTAGATTGTGGATGCTGAGAGATTAAAGAAAAAAAGACAAAGGAATGTCTGTTCCTCTTGCCTTGTGCTTTTAGATAAAGAAGTTGTTAACCAATACTATGTTAACCTAACTATTGCATAACTATGTAATGCTAAACTCAAGCTAAAATGCAGTTTATTAGCTTTTGGGCATCTAATGTGAGGACCTAAATAAAAATCATCTAGACAGGTCCAGAAGAATTGTTAAGTAGACCTGGACAGGTTTCCGAGTTTTTTAAGCTTTTCATGCCTATGTGATTGAGAAGAGAGGGTTTTTCCCCTTCTTGGACAAAAATCTGTGGCTGGTATTTGACAGTGTATTGTCTGACAAATGTAGTTTTGTCATTCATGACAATTTGTTTTTCCTAAAGCTGTTTGAAATTACTGATATTCTTAACTTGGATCTGAAGGATAACAGAAATTTGGCTTGTGTTCAGTACTAGTCCTGATAAGAACTAACTTAATTTAGATGTGCCATTGACATAGTTCAGTGTTTAAATATGTTCTATTTAATTGTTTCTTCAACTTTGAGTAACATGAAATGCAGAGTGGTTTTTGTAATTCAATGCCTGAAAACCTGAAGTTTTTTAAAAAGGATGTAATGCTCAAACACCCCAAGGTACTTTCTTACCCCAAGGGCATTCCTAGATATGGAAACTAAGGGTTATAAAACTTCACAAAAGAAGATATTACATGGTGAGTTAAATCATGGGAGGGGTATAGGGAGTGGTGGATACACAGAGAGAGAGTAGGAGTTCCCAACTTAGAAATACATACTTTGTTTCTTGTTTCCTGGCTATCTTACCCTGGATGCCTCCTGCACTGTATTAAGTACCTTAAGTAGCAGAAATAATGTCATAGAGTTCAGCAGAGATAGGCCCAATGCTACTAGAGAATGCACAACCCGTTTTCTCTTTCATAGATTACCTTTAAATTAAAAAAAAAAAAATATATTTGTTGATTATTGCAGGCTCATAAGACAAATCTAAAAGGTTGTTTGTGGTCAAAATCATCATATATTTTGAAACTGAATTTTTGTTGTTCTATAGCTTCTTTCCTAAGGAAGATGATACACAGGTCTGTATAGTTGAGGTGTGTTCTCCCTGTACACAAGTTGATAGTGATTTAGTTTGCATAATATGCAGGTAATTTCCAATAAAATTGAAAATCAGCATTTGTGAATTGAGGGAGTCTCAGTGCCTAATTCCAGTTCCAACATATCACTGAAGTTGTAACTAAGGTGCTGACTCCTGAGACATGTCCTAAGAGATGGGCAAGAAATGGTAGGTTTCATGCTGAGGTGGTAACTTTACTTCTGCACTTGATCATCAGCAGCTAAAGCTTATTTTCCTGTAGCTATTCAAAGTACGCTTTAGAAAACATGTATGGATTTAGTCTATTTCAAAATGAGCAGCCATAGCAAGCAAACGTTTGGCAGTAGTTTGAGTGAAGTAGATGTAAAGCTTGGATAAGTATTTCAAACTTCGAAGTTTGTCTTTCACAAAGATTATATTGCACTAGTGGGTGAGTATGCAGAAAACATATTGCCTCTGCATGTTGAATTGACAACACTTGGAGGAACTTCTCTTCACTAACGACTATGATTTCACAAAAACTCAAACATAGCAAATCACAGAAATCTCAGCAGCATCATGGGGATCCCCATCATCATGGGGATCTTAAGTAGTTGCTTGTGTTTCGGAGTTATCTGAGTCACTTCAGTATTTTTATTGAAAAATGGCATCAGTATATTCAGCAGTTATTACTTATGAAGTTTTTCTGACTCAGGTGAGATAGCAGTTAAGTCTGTGAATTGATGTGGAGCAGTAGTGTTGCTGCAATAAATGTATTTGTGGCTTCTTGTGGCTTACCACAAGCACTAAAACAGACCTTTGTATGGCTGAGTGCTGAAATAAATCTAAAAAAACCCCCAGATATTAGAACACCAAAAAAATCCCCCAGGTGGTTATCTTTCAACTGGATCAGCTTTCCAGTTTGGTTTACTGTAGTGATGTAACACCTGACATAATGAAGAGATACAATGTAGAGAGTGGTGTGAGAACTTGAACAAGTGACTGGAAGTGGCAAAGGAGAAATAGCAAGCACTTAGGTTTCACATGCTGCTTCAAAAGCTGGTTGTCAGCCTTTACCCTGAGATGTCTTTCTGTAATTAAAAGGAAGTTTGCTAATTTTTATTCCACTTTTTATAGCTTTTTGCAATGGTAATACAAAAATAAAATAGCTGTTTTTTCCTAGTTTGTAACAATCAGGTTATTTTCAAGAAAAACAGAGTGAAATGAATGGCTTGCTTCCGCAGCAAGGGAGAAATTTTGTTCCTGTATCTTCCTTCTCTGTTCCCTTTGCATACCTCAGGTCCTCCCTCCCTCATCCATGGCTCCTGGCCACATAGTCTTGCACATTCTTCTAGCACTCATCAGACAATTCTGTGAGTCAGTTCAGTTCATTAACCTAGCAGAGAAGACAGTCTTCTTTTTCCTGGTAGACTTGTTTTCTGGACTTGACATGTTGCATGAGCTCACAGAGGAATCCAGAGAACACAAAAGTTTGTGCACGGTAAAAATAAGTGCATTGACAACTTCTGATTGGAAGCATGGAGAGTGAAAAATAGGGGGGAAAGTACTGTCAGCTTCCTCCCTTTCCGGGTCTGTGAGCTGTTAGATCAGGTCATCTCATGATGCTACAGTCTCCGGTTGATTAATGCCAATATTAAAAGAGGACTGAGTTTATAATTCAGTCTTCCTTCTCTTTTAATTTTATCGTCATCTAAAGTAAAATATTCTTGGTTTGGAAAGTATGTAAAGGCAAGCTTTGTTCACCAAATACCTTTATATGGACAACAGATATCCAGTCACGCCTGTTTCTCTTCTCACACTTTCTCCTCTCCCCTAAAGAAACAACACCCTTCCCCCACCCCCAAGCCATTTTACGTGAAGACCTAAACCTTGTATGGAAGGGAGATTGAGCATGTTGGTCCTGTCTTTTGATACAGCCTAGTAGGTGTTATATAACTTCAGATTTTGTTTATAGGTTTTGTAGGAGGAGGTTTAACTCAGTGTGTCCATCAGAACATGGACAATATTAGCATTCATTTTACCTAGAAGGTGCTACTGGCTCATGCCATGCAGCAAAAACTTTCGGTTTCTAGCTTCCTGGTTTATTGAAGTTATGTACAAATGTTAACTCTGTTTTCTATATATTCAGATGGTATTCAGCATCTAAGTTCTTTAGCAAAACTCAGTCTCTACTACAACCACATTTCATATCTATCAGAAGTGTTTAGACTTCATAGCTTACTGCACTCCATGGTTTGGACCTGCATTTGAATTGGCATGTAAAAAAATCTGATTATTGCCTTTTCATAGTGCTCATGCTTCCAAGCCTTAGACAATTATGTAAGTAAGTAAACAATACATGTTTACTGCATAAATGCATTTCCTTGTTTTTATAGGACAGGCAATTTTAAGGAAAGTGGCCTTAGGGTTGGGAGTTTGCTTAAAAATCTTGTGTAGAGACTCTGTCCATGTGTTTTACACTTTTTATATGTGTCATGATGTAACCTTTGTAATGCAATCACAACATTGTTAATTTTTTATCCTCTACTTAAATAGCAGACTACAGTTTTTTTGATCTGTGTGTTTGGGGCTCTTCTGTCTTCTTTTTTTTGATGTTTGGGGTAAAATACTTTCACCACCCACCCATGACAGATTCCTAGTAAAGTCTAAGTGAACAGTCAGTAACATTTCTGATCTCCTTTTTTGTTTTTAAAAATGCTGTAGAATGCATTTCTTTTGGATAGGCACTGTCCATCCATCCTGTTTAGGATGTGGGGAATGGATGTTTAATTCACTGCTGTGCTACATACTGTCATGCGGCCTTGAGGCTGTGTCTTGAATTTATACAGCTTGCATCCGTACTAGTAAATTAAATAGTCCTAGTATAACTTTAGTGGCCATAGTTGCTGTAGTATGTGCCCATGCTTGCCTTAGGCACCGTAACAGGCAGAGTATGACTGTCAGAGCCATAGTTCAATAGGCATGAATAGAACAGAACAGTTGAGGGACCTACTACAATCATCTAGTCCAACTGCCTGACAACTTCAGGGCTGACCAAAAGTTAAAGCATGTTGTTAGGGGCATTGTCCAAATGCCTCTTTAACACTGACAGGCATGGGGCATCGACCACCTCTCTAGGAAGCCTGTTCCAGTGTTTGACCACCCTCTCGGTAAAGAAATGCTTCCTCACGTCAAGTCTGAACCCCCCCTGACGGACGCAGCTTTGACCCACTCCCACGTGTCCTGGCACTGGGTACCAGGGAGAAGAGATCAGCACCTCCCTCTCCACGTCCCCTCCTCAGGAAGCTGTAGAGAGCAGTGAGGTCACCCCTTGGCCTCCTTCTCTCCAAACTAGACAAACCCAGTGTCCTCAGTTGCTGTTCCATTTATGACATGAAATGACTTCAAGGCCACACCTTTATAGGGAAGCCTTTCCAGCAAAATCACCAGCATGATGTGTATTAAGGATTATGTTAGTCAGTGTTGTGGCTTGTTAGTTTACTGTAGCAGAAAAGTAAATAATGAAAGCTGAAGAAAGCAAGCAACAAACTCCCTTAATCTAATTATTTCAAGTACTCGCCACCACTTTTGAATAAAATGAGATTGTTCAAAAAAATTCATCAATAGATGACCTTGAAGTTGCAAGAATGGGGACTTTCAGGGTTAGATTATAAGTGTGTTCAGCTTTGGCATAAATCCTATTCATGTTTTGGGGAGACTACACCAGTTTCTGTAAAACATCAGACTCCGTTAATTCTACCAGTTCGGACTGTATTTTGGAAATACAAAATTAGTTCAGAATAAAGTTGTTTTGAAGTAGGGATCAAGGTAAAACTCAGGGAATACAAAACAATACTGTATTCTGCACTTAAGCTTTTACGTTACTGTCCTGTGAGGATATGACTTGATTAAATTCACAGGTATGCACACACCTCATTTACAGGTTAACTGTGTACACAAATGTTTTGATAAGATAGCTTATTTCCTTTTTGTTTGCATTTGTTCCTTTGAAATGTCTTCATAATAGGCTTATCTCGTGCTCACAGTAACACAAGGGAAGAAAACTAGATTCTGTTTCCTCTGGGAAGCTGTGCTGTTTTTTCTTTTCTGTGGATCTACATAACAAATTGCTTATTATTTCTTTGTGAACTTTGATCTGCCATCCATATTGTAGTTTATTGCTTTGTCGTTGATACCAAAGGCCACAGAAAGTGAAGATAGTTACTTCTATTAGTAGTTACTAGTAGAACTAGTACTACTAACTGACTAAACACTATAGCAAGGTGTATATTTTAAAGTGGATGTTAACTGTGAGGCCTTCCTATGTTTTCTGTGACTTTCTTAGAGTTATTTCTGTACTGTATTTTGCATGCCAAGGCTATTTGTTCAATTTTTCCCTCCTACAAAATTTCAAGAGTTTACCTTTTGATGAATAATCATTTGCATGTTTACCTTTGTATGAATAAAATCACATTGTTTCAGGTGTAAGACTAAGTTAAAGAATAGTCATGCTCAAATGAAGTATTCAGAAGCTTTCCAATTTCCATATGAAGTCCCAATGCTTAGTCCTCTCTTTTGGCCACTGATTCTATTGCCAAAAATTCTCATTGTACAATGCCAGCCTAAATTTCCTACATGCCTAACTGTTGCCAAAGTTCTCTATTTGTTACCCTCCCTTTATATTCCTAGGTAATCTAAAAGTATCATTAACATAAAGTCAGAAAGTTTGTTCCTATTGCTTCCTTTATAGCTCTAACGTGTGCTATCAATGGGAGATTAATTTCAACAACTGATGTAATATAATGGATTTTTTTAAAATAACAGTCAAGAAGTAACCTTTTCCTGACATCTGAGTTAAAAAAAAAAAAAACTCCTTTCCTCTGTAGAATGGTTTGATTTACAAGATTTGTCAAGATTTTGTGTACAGTTGCTGTGTTAGTATGGATTTCATGTCCTACAATGCTATCTTGAGTGCACTTATTTTTTCCATTAACATTTCTTACCTACCTCAGTATTGACACATCACATTAGATTGATACACTTTCTTTTATTTCAATAATGTTAAAGATTTAGTGGTGTTGCTCTAACTTCCTGATGTAAACACTTGTGAAAATCCTAAGGTAATCGATTTCTTTTTGGAAACTTTATATTCGATCATTCGTCCTGTCAGTGATAGTGAATGAAATGCATCTTTGTTGCATTTTACTACAGATCATACATTTAAATTAAGTCTTCCTCAGCAACAGAATGAAATAGATGAAATTAAAAGGTACAAATACATTAACTGAAACAGTGGTATTGAAATGCTGTCACAGAAGTTAGTGCTTCATTCAAAAGTGAATAGTATAGTTAGGTGAGTTCAGAAAAATTCACAGTGAAGTCTAGAAACACTTAGAAAATCTACAAAACTTCACTCACCAATTGAATTTTTCTCAAGCATTTTGGAAAGATAATTACAGCCAACTATAGTACTGCTGCTCAGTGTGGTGAACTGGTTTACATACAGCTTCATGCTTCAGTGGCTAGAGTGTTTCTGGTACATCACATCTCATTTAAAAATAGCTGTCTTGTAGTACACTCAGCAGCATAGATATGACCTCAGATATGTCTAATAAGTCTTGTCAGTTTCTTGTCCATTAATTTACTTTTGGTGGCACCATTTCTGTTGGCATCACATGTCTCCAGGTAGTCTCTTGATATTTATTTATCATTTGTGAACTCATTAATACATTAATTTTCAACACCAGCATGCTATGTTGCTGCTAGCTTGTTTCTAAACCTGGAATGAGTTTGTAACCATTTTGGGAATTTAATACCAGTGGTTAGGGGAGAAAGGGTTTCTGCTGTATTCAGAATGGTTTTGCCATTTTGAAATACCTGTTTCCAGTGTAGTTCAGTTGCATTTAAATTTCCATTGTGTTCTGCTTTGTATTTATGTAACTATATATTGTGCCTTTAAGCACCCCTCTGGCAATAAAAACAATTTTATGTTACATTTTGAATGTCAGCTTTGGTACTATTGTTTTGTTATATCAAGATACAGAACTAGATTATAGCAATTACAATTATAGTAATTTTAGTATTTTTTCTTTACATATTTCTGTAAAATCTATTTTTATAACTTTATCTTTTTTTATACATATGCTCACATAAACACAGGCATAATGCAATTGTTAACTTGCCCAGTGTTTTTCAGTTTAGCAGTGCTTCATTGTCTCCTTCTTACCTAGCACGTAGTTGCAGCTTTCAGAGCTGTTCTTAGGTGGACTATCCTGCCATTAATAGGTCTAATTAGTAGACTTATTTTAGCCATCTGATTTTAATTGTGGAGATGGTTAACTCATCAGGTTTTTAGTCTTACATTTTTAAAGATCTCTCACAATGAATTACTTGTAAATAAAATAAAGGCTTTGTGTTTCCTTTCTACCAGTCCTGTGACTGTCTGAAATACTTTCATCAGCCTCCATTCTTTAAAGCTATGGGGAGCGTATAGAAAGTTTAGCAATGTAAGCCTTCCAACAAGAAGATCTGTTGTCTAGTTTCTATTCAGCTGAAATTACTCTTCAGCATGTGTTGTATGGAGAACTTGCTCACGTGGAGAATCCATAGAGACCCTAAGATGTCTGTTCTTCTTGCTCCTCTTAAGATCTTGTTTTTCTGGACAAGCAGTCAGAAAATTGTAGAACAAGAAAAATCTGTTTAAGACCACTGTCATTTAGTGCACATTTACTAAAATTCCTCAGCATGTTCAAACTTAGGTGGCTAAACCAGATCCATAGGTTTATGTTTAGGGCTTTCACCTTCAGTTATAGCTGCTTTTTCACTGGCTCATGTGATTCTATAGATATCTTCAAAAAGGTGAGTTAATGGAGCAAGTTATTCTGAATAAATGTATTCTGGGTAAACTTACATTACTTTTCCTATTCCCATCCCAAAGCAACAAGATGATTTCTAGATAACAAGGAATTTGGTATTTACAAATGTGTAGCAAAGAACAAATTGCACTTGGTTTGCTGCTGGAAAGGGACCTTACCAAGCTTGAAGAGTTGGCTGACATCATTAAGTTCAGCAAAGACAAATGCGAAGTCCTATACCTTGGGTAGAATAATCCTCTGCAACAGGTACAGGATCTGACTGGTTAGGTACGAGCTCTGCAGAAAATTTGGGCTCTTGCTGGATAACGAGCTGAACATGAGTGCAATGCATGTTGGACTTCATTAACAAGAGCAGATTGAGAGAAGCAATTATTCCCCTCTACTCAACACTTACGAGGCAGCATCTGGAACACTGTATTCCACTTTGGGGTTCACCAGTAAAAGAGACGTCATAAAACTGGAGAGAGTCCAGAGGAGGACCTCTAAGATGGTACAGGGCTGGAACATTTAAGAAATAGGATGAGAGATCTGGTTTTGTTTACCTTGGAGAAGAGTTGGGGGAAGGGGAACAGGAGGAGAATCTAATTGTTGTCTTCCACTACTTAATGGGGACATATAGAGAAGATGAAACCAGACTTTTCACAAATATACAGAGTAAAAGGACAAGAGGCAGCTAGCATTTCCATGGCAACAAAGACAATCCCAGCTGGATGGAAGGGAGATATTTTGTCTGCTGGTCAAACACCCAGGGAGGACTTTCAAAATATGACTGAACAGAACACTGTACATCTTTGTCTGACGTTGAAGTTAGAGCTCTTTTGAGCACAAGGTTGGACAATGGAGGACATGCAGAGGTCCCTTACAGCCTGAGTTATTTTATGATTCTGATTAAGATACAAGCTAGTTACATACAACTTAGTATTTTAAATTTTATTTTCCTCTCAAAATGGTGTTGGAAAACTTTCTAATACATTATTGCCTTTCATTTAAACCCTATTCTGAAGTTGTAATGGATTGGTAGAGTCATGTGCAGAACTGCAGTGAAAAATGACATGGACAATAAGTAGGAGAGAACAATTATTGACCTCACCATTTTATAAAATGGAAGTTGGAACACAGAGGAAGTGAATAGACCAAGAACACTCAAAGAAATTTCTGACAGACCTCTAATTAAAACTAAGGTGTACCTGCCATAACTGCAAGAATATCCCACTACAATCTAGTGAACAAAGCTTACACTGTCCCGTGACATGCCCTTTGCTAGAAGCTTGGAAAAATCCTGTGAGGTAACCAAAACCAGAAAGGCTCTGCAGCAAAAGTACTGATATAGATATTTTACTATTTTCCTCTAAATTTTTATTAGAATCTGAAGGATAGCCATGATGCAAACTTAGGCCTGGTCTTACATATCAGACAGGAAACTGCTGTTGCTGATTTCCCTTTGAATTTTTGTTTTGATACAAATTGGATTTAGACCCAGTAGAAGTAGTAGGAAGTACAGGAATTTGCTGGTATTTCAGGTTCCAAGGACACCATTGCTTTCTCATTGCTGCTGCAACTGCCTTGCCCCCCTCTTTGGTTACAGCAGGATTCTTCTGTGCTTTAAGAGAGCACTGTTCTGGCTGCTGCATTCTAGCGAGAGACCCTTGCAGGGAAAAGGGGAATGAGCTCTAGTAATGTGGTCATCAGCTTGCTAGCAAAAGCCTTATTGATCTGATGGAGATCAGCAGTCTTTCCTGTTAATTCTACCTTGTGTAACCCGCACTTTGCACTCGGGAAGGTGAAATACAATTAGATCAGCTTAGATCGATATGTTTTGTGAAATCTTCAGGAAAAAACCCAAAAGCTTGGTAAATAAAGGTGTGGATAAGGGGAAGATAGTATCATTTCTCTGGCTTTTGCGAGACTCAGATTCATGCAGATCTTAAAGTTCTGCATCTGGGTTAACATGTGAGTTAAGTTTGGGATTTGTGTAATTTTCCTTTCAAGTGATGAGGGCAGCTGCTGATTATACAGTTGTTGGAGACATAATTTTAAGAAAGACATGCATGTTTGGTACTTGTAGTCAATTTATTTTTATGTTTTTAAATTTTCAAATGTTGTTTCCTCTGTATCTGCAAAATTGATGGCATAAATATTAAAGAACAAGAAGTCTGAGATAGGACCCATGTCTCAAGTATGGAAGCAACATGGTAATAAATAAGTAAGCTTGTATTGCCATTAGCTGTTTCGTACCCATAGCTGTTTTGGTACCAGAGATTTCATGAAAAAAACCTGCACCTATATAGGTATAGGCTTATAGAAATACCTTTCTTTTGGTTATAGATGAAATGATCTTAAATGTCGGAACTTCTTTCTGGGATATTCACCTTTGTTCTCTTGTCAGCCTGGTATTTCCTCAAAACTGGGAGCATTTCAGGTTACAGCTGTGCTATTGTTGGAATAATCTTGCCTTGCATTATTAGTTTGGCCTTGTCTACACCTTTCTTATCTCTTTCCTTCATGCTTTGTTTTTATTTTTGATGTGTAGTCATAAAATTTCTTCCCACTGCTAATGGTAGCTACAATTTACAAAGCTGGGCTCTGCTGAATTGATGACGTGTCTCTCATGGCTTTTGCAAGTTTATCTTGTAACTTAAGGTACAATTCAACTGAGCAGCCTGACACTACCTGCTTTGCCAAAACTAAAAAACAAAATAGATACTTCTTTCAAATACTTTTTTCCAGTTGAACCTTTCTTTTACTTGTCAAACATGTATAGGGGTTTTTTTGGTATTGCTTGAAGGTCAGCAGCTTCATAGTATTTGGGATCAAAGTGCTTCTACCACCAGCTCTTTCTTTAACACTTTAGATAGTAGGACTGACATTTCCGTTGCTAATAAATGAAACAGAATTGCATGGAAAAGCAGACTAGTGCAGGAAGTGCTTCACAGCTGGCATAGCATGGCCTTCTTCTCTATCTGCTTTACCAGCTAACTGTAAGTTCAAGATGACTGGGTCCTGAATTTTTAGCAATCCTTACGATTTTTTCCTTATACTTGGAGTCATCATATCTCTGTAGAGGAGGGAGGCTGAGGTTTCATGCAAGAGGTGACAGACTTCCATGAAGATTCTGCTGCTGTCTGTGCTTTTTTGGGCAGAGACAGCGTAAGTTCATATACTGACTTTGGAGTACATTCGGCTTTTGGAGTTACATTTCAAAGCAAAAGTTTGAGAGAAGAGGTCGCAAGAGCACTTAAAGGTTCTTATTAGTCCATGATAAATATCAAAGATGACAGCGAAAATATCTGTGGTCTTGAAAAAATTTTCTTATAGAATTTATTTCCTAGCATTTTGTATCACTTCATCAGCAAAAGGGTATACAGCCTAGCCTACTAAACACATGTCTTGATAGTTACAGTGTCTAAGACAGAATACTGCAAAAATGCTGGCATCTTCAGAATTTTATAATTTTCCTTTGGAAACAGAAAAGGGGAAAAATGAGAGAAGAATCATTAGAAACCATTTTAACAAGCAAGTTTCTGAATACAATTTGTTAGATATACCTGCATACCTTTGTAATAGGAAGCTCAGCTAATGCTAGGAAAAAATTAACTCTCACAACACTTCTTATACAAGTGTAAATACTAGGGTCTTGATTCTTTAAAGAATGCAAGTGTTTAACTTCAAGCAAGTAGAATGATATATGAAATACCTTATAAGAATTAGCTCTTGGTGCTTTACAAAAAAACCAGATGGCATGAGACATTTGATTATATTTAATCACCTATATTTGGAACTTGTTTGGAATTTTGCATTAAAACCCTATGCCTAGAGTATGAAATTTCAGTGTAGTGGAAATTGCTGAAGATTATATTAGCGTTTTGCAGGCAACCATGAGTTCAGTGGGCTTATGCTCTGAATCAACATAAAGCAATTTTAACAGCAGTAGTGCTAACACTACATGCTATAAGAAAATAATGCAGCATACTGTGTTGGCAATCTATAGAAAAAAGCAAAAATACAGTGTAGCGTAAAATTAGAAAATTATCAATCTGTTATCACCTAGTTTTTTTATAATCCCAGTCAATCAATAAGTGTGGAGTACCTGGTCAGTGGCTCAACTTTGAAAAGCTGTATTTCAGTTCTGTTCAAAAAATACCACATTTTATTTTGTCATGCTTGGAAAATGAGGATTGTCTAAGTGATCCATTAGCATTCTTTTCTCTTGCATATTCTAGTGTATATCCATATATTAAATTATCTGTAGTTATTTGATAGCAAACCTAAATTTCTTTTTTTTCTTTGCTACAGTATAAATATTTGTCTAATGTTTCACCAGCTAAACATCTCAACAGTAAACAAGGACTTGAAAAAGAAGTAACAAAGTTACATTTTCAGAAAGTAAGACTAAGGATTTGTCTAAAAAAGACCCAAATCTAAAACGTCAAGGTTAAGCTGAAGCTTATGATAAAATTACTGTCCAGGCTAACTTTACAACCCATCCAGGTATCAATTTTAGCACTTTAATTCTTTTGCTTGCTTTGTTCAAGGTGTTGATTACCATGGTGCAAATTATTACTGTATCTTCTGTATAAGAAGCATATGTCTATGGCTGTTTATGGTTGGTTTCTACTTTGTTTATTATTCTGTGACCATCAGTATCTCTGAGAAATATCTAATCTCTGTAATGAAATGGAAATCAAATTCAGTCTTCAAGTAGAAGGAATTTTTGAGCTTTCTAATTGGTGTCTTTACTGAAAAAAAGACTGCAGTCTTTAGTCATTTTGTATACCTGTTCTGGCTGGCTCTGACTTGCGTTGCAGACTGGCCAAAAAGTGCCTCTTGCTTAGCAGGTAGTGTGCATGAGAGTACTTCAAGAGTGCAGGGAGGTAATGGCTTAGGTAAACATTAGGTAATTTGGCTAATAACTGGAGGTAGTGTTGTGGAGGAAGAGATGCACATGGGCTGCACGAAAGAGGATCTTGAGGTAATACTGAGTGTTGGCTGCATAAACAAAAATGTATAATAAATCTACAGGTATAAGGTGTCATACAGGCTGCTGAATATTGATTCACAGTTCTGTTAAGATTGCTAAATCTCTTCTACCCCACAATCCTCAGAGAGATAATGGACACACATCTTGCGTTAGAAATGACACAGAACTGATGCGCAAGCCCCTGTGCTTCCTTCTTCCCTCCCTCCTGTGTGATAGGAGAAATGGATGTGACCTTTGGTTTTCAGCTCAGTGTCACACATTAGATATTTGGTAGTTCACACTCTCCCTTCTCTTCTCTAGCAACAACATATAGTGTCGGCTCTAGGATAAAAATCTTTGTCTATTTAGCAGAAAGATTCTTTTTTCCTCCAGATGCAGTCAGTGAATGTGCATAGAAGTGAACTTGCATTGCCAAAGTGAGGTGAAATTTGCTTGTACCCTGGACTTTTCACTGAAGTTTGTCATCCGTAATTTTAACCTTAGATTTGGGGATTTCTTTTAATTCTTTGTGATTACTTTTTTTTAATTGAAAACAATTTCTAAGTGGGAGTTACGTCGCCAGACCGTTGCCTGTCTCCTCTACGCCTTGTGCACCACCTAGTGGATTCTTTTAATATCCCTCGAAGATTCAGCCTTTCACAGGCCCATGAAATGCAGTATTTGCTTGTTTCCAAAAAGATAACTCACACCCCAGTTACTTTGTCTAGTGACAAAATATGTCTTAATTCATACCTTTCTGTTTAACTTCCGGTTGTGTTTAGCAACATCATAAAGCTTTCTTACTTTAACATATGGCATCAATAACCTTTAGTGGCAATCTAGTTTAATTTAGCCTTCACCAATTTAGACAATCAGGAAGGACAGTACTTCCAAAAGTCTTAAATACTGTTTGCACGAAACCACGTGAAAAGAACTCAGTAAGACTTGGCAGTGAAGGTGTTTTACACAGTTGAAGCTAAGTCTTGATATTCTTTCTCCCCCTTGCTAAGCATCATGCATACAATCAGGTTTAGTTATTGGCTTTTCACTTCTGTAAATTGAAATTTGTGACTCAGTTCTATTTACTACAGGCAATGTGTATTACAAATTATTCCAGTAGTTCATACATGCATTATTTTTCCTTAAGCAAAGATCCTTTCACATTTAGTAACTTGTATACACGCTGATGGCACTGTTTGCAGTTGTGAGGAATATATAAAGTACTCCAAAGCAAGCAATTTTACTGAAAGAATACTCAAAATAAAAAAAAAAAATAGGTACCTGAGAACTAGTCTGGAATTGTTTTTATCATATCCAGACCTAGTTTCAAAAACTAAGTGGATTTTCATAGTAAAAAAATCAATAAAGATTTTATTCTTGAAAGTAATTTTAAAATGAGGGTATTCTGTTGACATGACTGTGTATTTTTTTTCTTTTTCAGACTCACTAGAAATGTATGAATTATCCACTTCTTCAGAGGAGCACATACAAGCTCAGGAGAGTTCTAACACACTCTCAGCATCTGAATTGCCCAGCAATAGAAAATTGTACAATGAAACAAACCGACCTCCTGAGAAACAAAAACTTCATAGTTTTGCAGAAAAATAATGAACAACCTAATGCTGGAGTATCAACCCCTAAGCAAAAATTGTTTGTCACCTCTCTAGAAACTGTACATGAAGAACAAAGAACAAAACTGGCAGGCCGGTAAGCACTAGAAAAGAGAGCTGATTATTGTGCATTATATATCTCAAATGTTAAAATGGACCTTGAATGACAATTATATTTTCTTAGATTGCTTTTCAGAAATTAATACAGATCTGTCACTCAGTACCATTTTGGCTTGCAAAAATAAGAACTGCTGAGAACCCTGTTCTCTGCAATGCCAGACTTAGGACTCTGTAATATTTTCATTCATTTGGTAAGCAGTCAGAAGACTGTGGTGATGCTATGCCAGTCCTACATGGAAAGAGCCACCATCTTGTCCTGTTCATTGGAATAACTTTTGCCAGAAAGATCTTTGGCTTCTATGGGACAGTACAGTAGCAATTTGTTTTACACATATGTGCATTAGCGTTATTTGTGATCCCAATTTGTCTTTTAATGAAATCAAAGATGGAACTGTGTTAATTCTTTGTTTCATCTTTGGGTTGGGCAGGTTTGTAGTAATGTTAGTAGGTACTTCATTACAGGAAAAGTTAAACTTTATAAAGTGGAAGAGCTAGAGAAGTAGTAGAGAAGCTATGCAAAAAGCTTCTACTTAAGGCTCTGTTTTAGTCCAAGAGACTACAGTTTTGTAAAAACTATTTAAAAACTGAAGAATGGAAGTTTGTAAAGGAAATTTTTCAAGAGCTTTAATAAAAGTAAATGCATCCAGACTTTTCCATAGTAAAACCCTTTGACTTAAGAATGGCCAGGAAAGTGGTGCTTGGGGTTTTCCCAAACAAGCTAGAACTCTACTTAATACCATAGCCAAACATAGGCATTCTCATCTTGAAGAAAATAAACATTTTTTCAGAAAAAAGTTAGAACTACAGAACAAACAGTTGAATACCTGTTTTAGGGCTTTTTAATGCATATAGAATGTAAAGGATTTTTGGCAAAACTACCTGATTGTATCCATTTTTGTTCTATATCACACTTCGCAAATAAGAGATGACTCCAGTTTAAAAAAACACCATCTTGAGTTGAAAGTTTTCTATTTTTTTTCCTCCAGTTACTTTCAGGAAAATCATAAGGCAAAAGCTCTGGCAGTCAATAAACATGTATATGAAGCAACACCTATGAAACCTCTTCTGGACATAGTGGATAAATACTGCCATGGTAGTAAATAATTTCACTGTGATATTTTGAGGGATTTTCATTGAAATGGACTCCAAGTCTTCCTGTCCTAGTGGATGTGGTGTATTCTGTAAGTCTATGAGCTAATACAGTGCAATTTAAATTTTTAATAGCTTCTGGTATATAAACTTTTTTCTGTGGTATGAAAATCAGCATTCCAATATAAGTACAGAAGTAGTTATGTAAAGAATATTGACATAATTGCATAATAAAATTTACATAATTTTTTTTAAAAAATAATAACGAACCCACAACCTTAATTAAATCCACAGGAAGTGAACTCAGAAAGTGAATCCACTGTGTTGCCTTGATGATTTTGGAGCAGGCAAAATGATACAGTTTTGTTAAGCGGGCTAGTTCTAATTTTTAGCATAAAGCCTAACTGTAGCCCAGGAAAGCCATTGTCAGAAGCGTGAGGGGGTGCGAGACTTCTGCTTACACTGCTGAGTAGGGCTATTTGTAATGTGAGGTGTAGCAAGTAAGACTGCTTCACTGGTCATAGGTGTGGCAGTGCCCCACCAGTAGCGTAGGGCAAAGGCTCTCGGCTGCCTTAGCTCCTGTACCCCTTTTTTTGTTCCTCTGCTGTGTGCCAGCTAACACAGCTAGGACAACTTGGAAGAGAATTTATGCAGAGTTGGAGATGATAAGCCTGGTTCAGATTATTCATGCTAGTCAACAGGTCTCTTCTGAAAAGCTATTGAAACAGCTTAACATTGTAGTGTCCCTTACACTGGGCTTGCAGCAAAGCTGTGTCTGAACCAAAGCATTTAACTCATTTTGGTTAGTCTATCAGTCATTTAGATCATGTGCTGCATTCACAAATCTTTGATGTGTGGATAATCAGTTGTCTCTGGGCTGTGGATTAAGAAATAAGTTTGGAGACCTGAAAAAATGTTTCACACAGGAGGCAGTTAAAACTTGCAGCTTTAGTACTTTCTTTCAAATGAAGATGTTTCAAATTAAGCTACAGTTACTAAACCTACAAGAAATAGTTGCCTTTTTATCCAGGTAGGTTTATATGACTAAATTCTACTACAATCCTGAGTCATGCAACTAATGAAGTTCATGGAAGTCACCGACACACTGCAGCTGAGGCAAAGTTTTGCATTATCAGGAAATGTAGAAAATGTGTGCTTAACTAGCCAACCTTGATTTTTTTTTTTTTTTTTTAATTTACAGGTAAGGCAGGACCTGTTTTCTGTAATGTGAAAAAAATCCAAAAGCAGATTAATAGAAAGAGTCTGAAAAGCTCATCAAGAAATTCATTACCTGGTCTCAGAGGGGGGAAAAACCTTTGTCAGAGCAAAATCCACTTGTCAGAGCAAAACCAACAGCATAGCCTGAAAATTAATGACCTGATGTCAGAATTGAGCAGTACTAACTGGAAGATTTAGCTTATAAAATTTGCTGTAGGGTGTAGTTGCATTCAGTTGGATGCATTTATAAAGCTTCAGGACTGTTAGCACTTTTCATATCGCTCATGAGGTTCAATCTTTGTACACCATATACTTTTGCCATCATTGTCTCTCTGGCAGAATCTAGAGCTAGCTGTCAACATGGGTTCTGTGAAGAATGTTCTTTTTCAGGATTTTCAGAGACCAGTTTGTCATCAGGTTTCAAAAGAGGAGATGATGACTCAAGGTTGCTGGGCTGATAACTCCATATTCATCAGCCTCCTCAGAACCTTTTTTCAGCCTTCTTTCCACTGAGCCTTGGAAGAATTTGCCCCTTCTTTTTTTTCTGAGGATCAGAAAGGAAAAAAGGTGGTTCCTGGAACTGCGGTTTCTCTGAAGTCATTCATTTTGCCCTTCAGTCATCTGAGTAACCTCACGCTCACTGGCTTCTCATTCTGATTACTGCGCCTTACGTCCTAATTTTTGCTAATGACATAAAAGCTTCTCATGTCTCCTTCAAACATGTGGATTCTGCTTGCTTACCATCTTGTTTCTACTCTGCATTTCTCACTAAGACATGATAAGACTTCTGTTTTTCTAAATCTTTCTATAATCTAATTATTCAACTTTGGCAATACTGAGTTTTACCTTCTGCTGAAGAACAATTGAACAATTTCCTCTGCTCTGCTCATTCCCTTCTGACATCAGGTAGGCATCAAGAATAACAAGTATTGTTTTGCTTTAAGTAAATTATCATAAGGTGTGAACTTGGAATTCTTATTTTGCTGACTTCTGGTTGGTGATCAAGCATAAAAAACATCTTTCTTTCCCCTTCCTGTCTTTGTGGTCATTTCAAAACAGCAATCAAAACAACAATCTCTTGCACCTGTCTTGATTCTGTAGTCATCGTTTATCATGATGCTGTTTAGGTACATTTGTTTCAGCCATGTAAATTACAAAGGCTATGAACAGACATGCATTCAGTTAAATGCGTATAGTGGTTTTTTTAAACAAAGAAATAGCCCTGCTAGTCCTATTGCAAGCTAATTGTAGTTAATGCTTTATGCAAATGGACACTCTCGCTGATAAGGCAAGAGTAAAAATAAAGGCAGGAGAAAATATCTTTATGATAACCCAAGATGAAATTGACTTTGTTGAGGTTAAACAGTTTGTGTTCTCTGTTCAGTCAAGGGCTTCAGTTAGAGTTTACACATGATATTTTGGAGTAGAGATAGGAAGTGTTTTTTCTGTTGGCTATTTTAACAGTGCTAACATCGAAACACTCTGAGCTGATTGAGAGATTAAAATATCAGGAGCAATAGTGTCATATTCTGCATTAAAAACCATGTCTCTGTCTTCTCTTGTTCATTAATTTGTGAGCTGTAAAAGTAAGTCTTCTGGACTTCTGAACTAGGTAGACTGGCGGTAGTCAATTCCATAAGTGAAAATATGGATATGCTGACAAGAAGCTCTTCTCTGCTGGGTGAATATAGAAACAATTTTTTATTATGTTATAATTAATTCTTTATATTTAACATACATATTTGCATATAACAATATATAATTAATAGAAGATTTATTATTTATATTTATTATTTCCATATTCTTAATTAAAATGTAATATTTAAATATTATAAATTAAATAAAAATTTGAACAAATGTTTTTATAAAGTGAAAGTAGTTGGAAATACCACTTAATATTTAATTAATGAAAATACATGCAAATTAATGAAAATACAATTCCCTATAACAGCTGCTGAAGCTTACTGGGTTTACATCACTTCTGCAAAACATCAAACAAGGAAGCAGTGATCTTTAAGAGTGTGTGTGTGTGTGTATATGTGTGATATAAAATCACTCACACAACTGCAGATGAAGAAGGAAATGATCATGCTTAGTTACACGGTGTAGTTCTGTGATTCAGTGGTGATGCTGAACTCAGTTGAAAACACTCACTAACTTTAATTTTTTTCCTTAATTTGTTTTTAAATATCCTCAGACTGCTTTGAAATAGCAGCTGGATCAATTTCTGGAAGAGAACACCAGTCTTTTAAATATGGAAGAAACCCCAGATATTTACAGCTTAAAAGTGAGTTTTAAAGATGCTTCTTCAGTAGTATTATCTGAAGCAAATCTCAAACAACATTTTATGGTAGATGTAATTCATATACGGTGGCCAGATTGTGATACTTTCATTCCCATTTTAAGTGTAGACAGCAGTTAAAAGTTGATAGTATTTAACTGCTGACTGTGACCTCTCGCCCAAGTAAGCATATTTGAATAAGATAGCTTTTAGCTGATGCTTGCTTATTTAGTGAAGTTTTGTACATAACTAATTTAGATTTGCTTAGGACCAATGAGGGTAATAGAATGATAAAACACAAGTCTGCTGACTGTAAATTTAGGAATAAATTGTGTTCAAAACTAAGCTGTGTATCATACTGTGCTTTTTTAGCCTGGTGATCTAGGTAACTGGTAAAACAGGCAATAAGTTTAGTTTACCTGACTGCATGGATCCACTTACCTGTTTTTCTCGTAAGTGTCATTGGGTCATCAGAATGGGGAAAGCCTGGAATCTCTGCCAAAACAGTACATCTTGCCATGATAGTTTCATCCCTGTCTATATTCTGGAGTCAAGCTAGGATCACAGAAAAAGCATACCAATTGTTGAGGCATTATTCTATAATGTTAATGTCTAATACACCTTATCATATGTTGGAAACAAGAGATAAACTTGCTAATAAATGTGTATGAGGGGAACTCTTGTGTAAACTCAAGGAGTCTGTTTAGTATCTAGTCAATCTGCTTTCATTCTTGTGTTGTTCTCAGAAAAATCTGGTTTATCCTTTTGTCATGGATACAAAAATTTTAAAAAATTGAACAAATGTTGTTATAAAGTAAATTAAAGGACTTGGAAATACCACTTAATATTTAACTAGACACTGTTTGCTAACTCAAATATAAACTTGTGACTTGAAAGATGTCTTAAGCAGTTGTGTACACTGCTCCTAATGTCATTATAAACATCAGTGATGAGAATCACACTCATTTTTTAATCTCTTAATTTTGGATATAGAAAAAAATGTGAATTTGCTGTCTTGTATCAGTATTTTCCAACAAAACTAGTAAGTGTTGTACTTTGGATACTTTTACTCTAGTTGGCTTTCAAATTAAAGAATAGGATACATCAATTTGTTTTTTCCTATGAAATAGTGTTACAATTGTTTTCACATGGTGGAAGACTTCAGCGGAGTCCGACTAATAAACTGTCTGAATGGAAATTCTGATGACACTTTTTCCTTCCGGAAGACTCAGGCTTTTGGAGTGTGGTTAATGGTCTTAAATGTTTAGAAAAAACACTAGTGGAATATCAAGTATTTTTCAAAAATCTAACTACTTTTTACCTTTGAAAAGACTGAACTTTTGGAGAAGAAGTTGAAGAAATATAAACTGTAATGTCATATAATCTAGCCTCCCCCTTAGACAAGACTTTGACTTTTTTGGAAAACAAAGGTGTGCAATAAGTTAGCATCCTCACACCTAGATGCAAATGTGATGTGATATAGTACTCTTTGTGTATGTGATATATGGTGTGTGTATCGTTCTAGTCAAGCCTGTGCCTCCAAATCAGAAGACAGTTTATGAAACTGATTGATTAAAAGAAATTATATAGATTTCAGTCCATAGGGCCTTGAAGCATTTTACGAACTAAGCAAAATAGTTTTCAGATGCATCACTTCATTAATGACAAGATTTTCAGTAAATGGCAGCTGTCCATTCTAACAACATAGCTGCAATTAGTAAACAGCTTTAAAATAGAAAGTGAATTTGATTGACAATGAATACTGCCAGAAGACTGAAGATAAGAATATGTTTGACTGTATTGGAATGTAACTAAAATACTTTGTAGCTGTACAGTTACATAGTTGGTGGAAAATTACAAAATACTTGGTTATGATCAAGAAAAATGTTATGGAATCTTTTGGCATGAAATTCCAAGAATTCCTTTAGGATTCATCCAGAAAATGGATGTTTGAATATTGTAGGAGATAATATATTTTTTTTAGAACTGTAAAATCATCAACAGGTAACAAATGAAAATATTAGCTTGAAGGAATGGCTTCAACACTGTGATAAACTTGAGGAGCCTCTAAAAACATGGCAGTCACAGGTACACTTTAAGTACGAAGCATAAATGAAACAGAAAAATAAGAAGCATATTTTTTCTTCTCAGCAGTCATGTTTGACTGTTTGAAAAATTTAAGTTTGTCCAGTATTGTGACACGGTGGTGACTTGCTTTCTCTTCCAGCTCTATTCAGTACTATGAAGCTGTGTGTTGCTCTGCCTCTCTCAGTGTGTATTCACCTTGCTGACAAGACCCCTGCAGTGTTAGGATGACTAGGGGACAAAAGGCGTACTTGTTTGCTCTGGCTAAAAATGTGCCTAATGTTGCGAAAACCAATTTATTCTGTCTCTCAGTAAGTAGGTAGGTGGCAGAATGTTTAGAGACAAGCAGGGATTTCATAGGAGAATTTGGAAATATTGAAGTAAGAGAGTGGGGCAAAACGGCTTTGGGGAGGAAGAGGACAGATTTTTAGCAAAGGGGAAGCTGTTAACTTTAAAAAGTACAAGAATGCACAATCAGCATTCAGAAAGATGTGCTATCAGTGCTACCAACATTTTTCTCTGCTTTATTCATTAAATAGGTGATAACATACAAGGAAGCATGGGTGGGATTCTGGGGAAGAATAGTCTGCTGGCACTGGACGCTGGGGCAGGCATTTAGGCATGCCAGCTGTTAGAAGGGGGCAGCAGACTGTTTGCGTTTTGGAACTGTGGCTGGAGACCCAGAGATGCACTTGGCACCTTTTCAGAGGTTTTAAAAATAAGGATCTCCAACAGGTGATTCATCAGTCAGATTTTTCCGAGTTTCAGCTTTGAAACAGAAAGCTTGCTTCCTCCATAACTTTCTTACAACCCTGCCACAACTTGGGTCAATGAGTTCATTGCAGGGCTTTTCTTGGCTAGTTGGGATCTTATTCAGCACCTGTCTCTGCAGGTGTTCTGCTGTCGGTTTGCCCATGGTGAAACTGTCCTCTGCTTGGGTAGGTCGGACAAGAAGAGGGGACAGGGAGGCAGAAACTTCCTGTTCCGCTTCATGGCCTCAGCCTTAGGCCAGAAGGCTGGAATATAATAAGCCATAACAATCAGAGGAGACAACAACCTTGTTTAACGTAGCATTGTTTCTAGATTTAAACCTGTGTAAAGTCAGTATTTTAAGGCCAAGTGTAGTTCCTGTAGTTCTGGGATAAATCAAACCTAAAGAAATGGGATTTTTCCATGGAAGGTAGGTACTTCTTAACTCATGTGAAGTGGTGCTTGGAGGGTTTTCCTAACAAAGACTTCTGGCAAGGAGATTGTAGATCGAGTGTTTTACAAAACAAACAAACAAGCGCAAATTCTTGCTGTGTTTTATATTTCTGCTGGAAATACATTCTCCTTTTTTATCCATCTGGTGACGGTCAACAGGCCAACTGAAACTGGGCTGTGTGCTGCAACAGTATAGCTAATCAGGTGCTGTGTATGCCTGTCAACAACACAAAATTTATGTCCTCATTGAGGTGTGAATGGTCCAGACGTAGGCATTTATTTTGAAAGCAGTGGTTAAAGGGGACACTATTGTACTGCTCAGTAGAAATACATGCTGCAGTAGAGGAAACCTGTGCATGTGCGTAAACCTCTCCTCCACCTGCTGCCCTCCCCCATATTTTTGTTTAGAAGTAGCAGATGAGGATATTGGGGCTGCCACTGAGGGTGGAGGCTGGGTCCTGCAGCAGGGTTGGAGGCCAGGCCAGGCCGAGCAGGTGGGCTGCCAAGCAACATGTGGACAGGAGGTGTCTGATGCTGCTGACTGGCTTGTTGAAGTTGGGAAGGAGTATGGATGTACTCCAAAATATTCAAACAAGTATAAAGTCAGTTTTTCAGATTTGAAAAGAAAGCTGGTTTAATCAAAGTAAAATCCTTTAAGTACTCTGATTACCTACATAAAAGGTAGTGATAACCTGGTAGTGTGTGTATGGAAAGCTTCCACCGACATTTTGTAACAGCTCTCACAGGATTGAGCAGCTCAGTTGATAAAGTGAATACCATTCTCCCAGGTGCCAGCACATCTGTCCTTGTGATTTAAAAAAAACCAAACCCCTTAACTCTGTACTTGTTTACACATTTCCTTTTTCACTGATGCATTCAGCAGTAGTTGCAAATTAGCCAAGTCTTGTGTTGCAGGAGTTCTGTCTTTTCAGAAAAACCAGTGTGTTTTGTATGTTATAGACAAGCTCTTAAGTCTCTTAAGGCTTTCTAGCCTTTCAGCAACTTCATGATGATTCAAACCAGTAACAGACACTTTGTGACAAGTTCGTAAGTTCTTATTGACACGTCTCACTTTATTCTGTCAAAAGGTTAACTTCAGGCATGTACAGATGGTCTCTCTATCAAATGCATAGTCCTCAGGCTGCTTCTTGTGTGCCTTCTCTAACTTCACTGTGACCAGCTTTCTCTGCTTCCCTTTTCTCTGAAGTTTTCACTACTTTGCCTATTTTTGTTTTGGTGGTTGTCCTCCTACCCCTTATTTATTCCATTCAAACTAATCTCAACTTTCTGTAAGTATATATATATTTACCAATCCAGGAGTAAAGCATAATAGGAATATAGCATTTAGCTTTTGACATCCGCCGTAGTCTCACCAGGAGCAAAAATGTCATAATTGAATGAATGGCCCATTGAAGTCAATAAAGATCACAGCTTTACGTTGTAATAGCTTTGGATGAGGCTTTAGCAAAGCTCCAGAGAATGCATCTAACCTTCTCTCTCACTGATGGTAATTACACAGAATCTACTTTAAGCCAGGCCAATTCTTGCCTCTCAGTTTCTGTCAGTAACTTAGCTTCTCGAAATGCTACAGGAATCTGCCTCTCAAAACTGTGGTTCTAGCCATACAGTTCTTCTGCATCTGTGCAGTATTCAATACTGCAAGATACTACTTATTATCTGACATCACCAACATCACTTTCTATCTCTCCTCTTAAAGGCTGTTACCCCGGGCTCATACTCTTCTCTAGCCACTTGTGAAACCAGAAGGAATTCCAGGCTTATCTTCACTGTAAAGGCTTGTAGTCAGCATCAACAATTTGTTCAACTTCTAATGGCAAGGGTGGTGTAAGATGGCTACGGGCTTTGATAGGTACCTACTGAGATCTGTGATGCTCATGTAGCATTTAGAAGGGCGTAGCGTTCTCATAAGTACCCTGCAGATCTGAGGCTAATTTATGTCCAAAGTTCAATCTCCTTTGCTGTTTCTTCAATACTCCCTTTGTAGGGAGGAGCAAGACAAATAGCAACAGATTCTGCAGGCAGCTGTGTCACTAATCCATATGGCCTAACAATCTCTGCTGTGCCAGAAAAGAGGCTGCACAGTTTAGTATGTCCAGTACTTAATACTTCTCTAAAAAAACAGTAATTCTGCTGCTGCCCATGAAATCCAACAGAGGGGATAGTACCTGCATTACAAAGATTCTTGGCAATAACTGGGATAGCTCCCTGAACTTCTTTGTACAATTCATTATGCAAGTAGTGGAAAAACACCCTTTAGATCTCATCCCAATTTCTAAGGTAAATAACAGTTTAAAATTATCTGTGAAACCTGGTCCTAAATAAGGATCCAGGCCTGCCTGTGAATTTTACTTCGCATTTTCCTTCTAGTTGTAAAAGAGTGAAGAGGCCCTTAAAGACTCCCTACTTCTGATTGCCCCATGAACTAAGAACAAAAGGAAAGTGAAGGAGGAAACATAGACATCCAGGATGACAATGGCTGACCTTTCTGAAAAGACAGAACAATTTCCTTCATGCAATAGTAGAAGGAAGAACTCTTCAAAATGTCAAAAACTGTTGTACATTTACTCCTTTATTAGCCTATCCTGAAGGCTCTGGATTATGACTTCCAAGATGAAACTCTTGTTCCAAATACTGTAATGAGAAAAAGATTACTTTTCAGATGCGTGTCTGAAACCAAATGCTTCTCTTCTAACATGTGCCGTTCCCCTTCATGCCTCCATTAAGGAGGGAGAAAGAGGTCTAGATTTTCTACAGGAACTAAAAATTCTTTGTATACCCTTCAGGTTGATGCAATCATAACTAGATTAACTATATGTAGAGCTTCATTTCATGAGATTTGGATGCAATGGTGTCAGCAAATTAAATCTGAAATATATTAAGCTCTGTAATACTCAAGCCAATGCCAAAGGAGATTTGTGAAACTACTGTATTTTTAATAAAAAGATCTGAGTGTGCATGAAACTGATGGCAAATGCAATTGCAGAGGCAGTGGCCATCAAAGGCAAGTTTTTAGGCTGCCTTCCTAGAAGGTAGACAAGTGGTGGTTAAAGAAGAAAAAGGAGCAAAAGCATATGACCTACTTTAGCAGCACAAAAGAGTTCAAGCTGTCACATGAAAACAGAAGCTCTTAACATTCCAAATCTAAATGTAGAAATACCAGAGGAAGTATTTATCTTCTAGGACCAGATCTAGATCATAAGTATAATAAAGGAGGACTCTTTTGAGGACTAAATCTAATCTATTAGTTCTCCAGGCCTACAGACCATAAATGGATCAGGTGATGCAAGATAACATCGTTCTTTGTGCTACTAGTCAATTTAGCTTTGGCTTACTTTTTGGTTCTTATGTTCCTGAATAATGTTGTAGTAATCTACAATGTTGAAGGCAACAAATTACCTATAGATTGGATTGGGAACTACATGTATGCTGCTGTTTTTGTCCAGACCAGATGAAAAGTTAATATCGTAATAAATATCCTTTTGGGATTGAAGTTTTCCCAGCTAGGAAGTTATGGTGGTAACACCACCATGTGGGGTTTTGGGTGGTGGTGGTGGGGTGGTGCGAGGTGTTGTTTTTGTTTCATTTTGGTTCCATTTGCTTGGGTGGTTTTTTTTTTATTTATGAGTGCAAATAAGCTTTCACATTATGTTGCTAATAAAATACATATGTAACATAAACATTTTCTTCTAGTACAGAATTTTTCACTGAGCGTTTGAACAAAATAATCTGTTAAATGCTGGGGTTTTTTTGTTTTTTTTTTTTTTTTTTTTTATTTTGCTGTAGTAAGTTGCCACCTTTTAGGTGTAGCAAGGTGTACATGAATCCAAGCAAACTGACAATATACCTTTGCATCTATGATTAAGACTCAAGTTCTTTTTCATGAACCAGGAAATTTGTCTGATGAACTAGCAATTTATAAAAGTGGTGATAGTTTAAGCCAGTTTAGTGGGAAGAGGGACACGAGGAGGGCAGGGAGAAGTGGATGTACTGTTGGCTGCATCTCATTTGCGAGGCAGGCTTAAGGTGAACTCTTTTGTTTGGGATCATGTTAACATAGCTGTGTTTTGAAAGAGATGAGCTTGGGCCTGTTTGTTTTAGGAGCTTGTCTGCTTTTCTGTTCATTTATAATTTATGGCTTTCTAGTTTGTGTAAAATATCTGGGAAAAATAGCTACTTATTCAGTAATTAAAATAAGAGTTGTTGTATGGCCTGCCTTCTAGTGGATCTGCAGAGGAGTAAAAAGTTGGGCTAAAATGAAATTTTAAAAGACAATCATCTCATATTAGTTCTAAAAAGAATTAGAAACACCACTTGTTCTAAAATTATCTCAGTAATGTTTAAATGAGATCAAGCTATGGTCCAAGAGAAGATAGGCAAGAAACTGAGAAGAGCAGAATGAGACACAGCTCAGCATGAAAGCCACCGTCAAGTACTGTTTATGAGGTTGATGAGATAATGAGAAGGCAATAAAGAGCATAGATTGTACATGGGACAAAATGCTGTGGTGCTGCTTTAAGGCAGACAAGATATACTTTAGTAAAAGAAGATTACAACCTTCAGGATGTCTGTCTCATGGCAATTAGCTAAAACAGAATCTCAGAATTAACACAGAATATCAATTCATGCTGCTGACAGTGCCTTGGAGCAGAGCCAGAATTTCAAATAATGGGAAACATTTTATACCAGTTTTTACTATTTTATATATATATAGATATATTATACATATAATTATAGTTGAAGATATTATATTTAAATGTAAATATAATATATATTTATAATTGTTATATTTTTTTTTTTTATATTTTATACTGCATCTGGTCCAGTGACTTCAACATGTGGAACCTACTCTCATTGGATAGATATCAATGTATGACTGCAAGAATTTTTGCCACTAAGTACTTTATAAGAAATGTTCCTTTAAAAAGTTTGCTTTGAGGTAAAAGTTCAAATTAGTAGTAGTAAAATAGAATAAAACCAGCAAAATACTACTGAAAGGAAACCTTAAAACAAATCATTTACTTTAGCTGGGGAAATGAACAAAATTGATTGCCCGATTTTTTTTAATTTACAGAACTTTAATTTCTACCAAGAATCAGCAGACATGTACATGCCACAAGACTCAAGTTGAGCAATTTAACTGGAGCTGTTATCAGTTAAGAAACACAATGAATCAACTTTTTCATAACAATATGGGCAACAACAGATGTTAGTAACATTGAAAAGAAGGCAAACTTGTTTCATGAGGGTAGTGTTGATCAACACAGCCAGAAACACTCAGCACTTACAAAAACAAAGCCAGCACCACCAACAAAACCAAAACCAGTACCAACAGCCTGTCTCTGGCTGATCAGAGTGAAGGACTGTTAGTAGGAAACATGCATATATTCAGTGTGGTTCCCTCCAGACAGTCTATCCAACAGCTAGCACCTGGATCCATCTTTTCCCCTGCTGCTGGCACCTGGACATGCAAGCCTGTGAAGACCACAGCTATACTTCAGCTGCTGGTACAGTTCCTCCCCCACCCTTGTGCATACCAGCACACACTGTGGATCCCTTGAGTAACTGGGCTTAGATGTACAGCCAGCTCAGTAACTGACCCCTGGATTCTATCATCTCCAGTTGCCTCCTGCATAGTGACACATACCTTCAGACCTTGTGGTCTCCCAAGTAGTTGGCCTGGACTGCCTGGTCCCTCCAGTATGCTCTTCCAGTTGTCTCAGAGACATACACATATCTGGCTATGTCTTATGGCTGCTTTGGTAACTGATGCTAAAGCCCCTTCACCTACTTGCTGGCTAGGTTCAGCTTGGTATTTGCTAGCAGTCACATGGTGGTATACATTCCCTCACTTGATCCCGTTGCTGGCACCACAGGCACGTGGATTCCTATTACCTATGGTCCCCACTCTAGTTGCTGGCACATAGAGTCTCATTGACTCAGTCACTGGCATCACAGGTACCATTGACTATTGTGACCCATGGTCTGACTCCAGTTGCTGGCAATTAGACCTCCATATGCACATATGTACACAGAACAGAGAATCCCCTCATCCAAGAAAATAGTTAGAAATGACATTCAATAAGACAGGCCAGCTAGCACTTATGAGGTCCAGGGCATCGCCGAAAAAATGTTCAGACCAGCCACCAGCCCCTTATCCCTCTCTTTTCCTGTACTTGTTCCTCCCCAGACCACCTACATCCCTGCCTTTGGTTCCTTCCATATATATCCTCCCATAATGTTGTACAATCCCTAATTGCTCATGCCTGCATAGGTAGTAACCTGCCTTGGTCTGTAAGGTGCTCTGGAGAGCCATTGACTCATCTCAATGTGTTTCACACCTGGACAGTGAGGCTGATGGCTCTTCTGTGACAGCCCCAGGAAGGGCTGTGACAGGGCCCCCTTCTCTCTGACTGAGTTATTTGGGTTCCCCCAGCTGCCATCGTGCCTCTGCTCCTTCATGTTTGTGGGGACGAGCTTTTTAATCACAGGACAAATGATAGAGTTGCTGGACAATGACTGGCTACAGCCATAGACAGTATGAAACGTGATCACTACTTAATTTGAAACCTTGGAAACTGCCCTTCTTTTTCCTGGCAGTACTGACCCTGCTGCTTTAGCCGTTCTAAATGGTGAATGAAAAAGAACAATTTTCTTTCTCAGTTTACAATAAACTGGCATCCTGCCAGTTTACTGTCATTGCGGCTAACAGCTCTATCTTCAAATACTAACTTAAATAACTGTCAATTACAGCTACCAGAACAATCCTGCCTGCACTTGGTTGTTTTCAGTATTCAAGTGCTGTCCAATAGGTAATCCATTTCAGTGGTGACTGAAGCGAATATTCTGTATTAATATTATGTATGTTTCAAATCCAGGTTGAGGCCATTTCACAATAGACAAAAAATGGGCAAGAAAAAATGTTGGTAAAATCGAAGTATTTGTAAAATGTTGACCAGAACACTAATTTTCAAGTGCTCTTCTCTTTTTTTTTTCCCCCCTCCCTCAGCTTTCTTAGTCTGAGTAAAATAAAGCAGAGACAGAAGGAAACAAGATTAACAGGATGAGTAAAATAGACAATTAAAAGGCATAGTGCACAGTTTACTTCAGATAATAAAGAATGCCTTTGCTGAAGTTGCTTCATTTCCCCTACCTGCCCAACCCTATTATCAGCAGAAAAAAA
The DNA here is from genome assembly GCF_035582795.1 of Mycteria americana. NCBI lineage: Eukaryota > Metazoa > Chordata > Aves > Ciconiiformes > Ciconiidae > Mycteria > Mycteria americana. Next base: position 59,320,397 of record NC_134366.1, read on the forward strand.
CCTGATCCAATTTGTCTTCAGGAGTAGAGGGATGGTTAAGGGCATGAATCCATCTCGAGCCAGCGAACTTCAGAAGCTTAGCTAAATTATTGATGCAACAGTAAAAGGAGCAGTTCAACCAGATTTGATGCTGAATTATTTTCTAAATCCTGCTTGTTTAAAAACAGCTGTAGTATCTTAAGTTTAACAGTTCATTTTTAAATTGAGAGATTGTATTTAAATGTCAAGTAGATGGTTTATTTGTTTATCTTTTGTTTAAAAAAATCAGAATAATAAAAGATAAGGGTAATGCATGAAATTTCACTAACAGCTCTGTGTGGAACTATAGAAATACTACAACCACTAAGCTGCTTTCAAATGATCCCAAACAAATACATCAGCATAATATACAGTATGTATTTTTGAATGAATGAGTTCAAAAGACCCACAAGCTCTACTAACGGCACTACTTTGCTAAATTAGCTTTCAGGTTGAATACATGGCATTTTCTTAATAAGGGATTCATTGGTCAAATATATATTGGCATCAAATGGTCTTCTGTTTAAAAATAAATGTCAGTCTAGATATCCGGAGTTTATTCATGTTCCATCACACTGTGTGTAGAATTCCCGGCCCTGCCTTTTTTGTTGTTGTTGTTGTTGTCATTTCATAATTGCAGTAATAGCAAATTCTTATTTTTCTGCATGACCCTCAGTTAGACCCTCAGTTCCTCAACTGGAATTCTTTCTTGGCTACAAACAAAACTGCCTTGGATGAAGAGTGTAGTCTTATCCACTACTATAAAAGCACTTAATTAGATGATCCCAGGTACAAAAGCTATTCAGCTGGCTGACTTGGAGAAAACATTCCATGCTAGTCAATTTCTGTTCCGCGGGCAAAATTCTCTTGGTATTACAGTGGTCACAGAACTCAAATAAAAATGGGATCAAAACCTATATTTTATTTTCTATAGTATCATCTACTATCAGGGATTGTTACAGAAAAAATGGTCTTGTTGCCACAGTAATGATATAACAGATGGTAACAGTTTTTTGTTATTTCAGTGAGGGTGTAAAACTGATGCTCCAGTTGACTAGTTTACCTGCCTCGAAGAGGGAAGACACTCTTGTGCTAGCTGGAAGCAAGATCTGTATGATTCATTCCAGCAGCCCCAGTTGGCTATTCTTTCCTACTATCCCTGACACTCCTTATATTCCTGCATTTATTCCTGAAAACCCCTGCAGCCCTTGAGCCCTTAAGTGACCCATGGATGGTTGTGTAATCTCTTGAGTTCAGAGTTTTGGAAATAAAGCGATGTAGACCTGGAATGAACTTCTGGTTGGAATGTGAACCAGAGCAGTAAATTTCAATGAGCCTGAGTTAGTTTACATTATTAGTGTAGCAGTGCAGTGAGTTAAATAGGAAGCTGAGGAAATGAAAAAAGGCTAACTAGAAGACCAGGTTTTATGAGTCCCCTGAAGACTCAGATTTGGCAGAGGTAGCTTTTTTTTTTTGCCTTTTTTTCCCCCCGCCTTTCTCCATGCAGTCCTGGCTGTGGTAGAACAGCCAGTCGAACCGGGAGAGATTAACCTGCATTTGGCATATGGACATGAGAGCAGGAGACCTAACTGATGCTGATGTGAGTGGTCAGTTCTGAAAGCTTGGAACAGAAAGCCAGCGAGGGTTAGGTGGTGCTCTGTCAGTCCCATCTCATTAGGACTATCTCTACAGGTACAATCTGTGTGTAGTTATTGCAACAGTAGCTGCACATAGAGAAAAGCTAGTCCAAATAATTGTATTCCTGGAGTAAAGAGAACACATTCTGGCAGATGTTTTTTTATTTTTTTATTTTAAAGTCATGATGCGTAAGTGGCATGTAGGGTTGAGTGGGCATTTCTAAAGGCTCCACAGGAAAATAATAAAAAATCCTCAACTCTTTTGAAAATACAGATATTAGTGTTTTATATTCTCATAGGGCAGAAGGGTACTATCTCCCCTTCCTTATGGGCTTTTTGAATGGAAAAAAAAATCTTGATTTTTCCTTTAGTAATCCCTAAAGGTTCTGCTTCATTAGGTTTTTTAGTTTCAGTAACCATACATGCTCAGAGATAAATGGAGCTTTATCTGGCAGTCATACTACAAACAGTATATGGTCTCTATTCAGGAAGAAAAGCTATCTCAGGACACAGCTGTATTAGATTTCACTTAAAAGGCATTTCTAAAGAGGGTTGTCTAGTGTGTGAGCACAGAGAACACCACTTCTAGTTCGAGAACAACTGGAGAAGAGAAAGTATAGCTGTAAGCTGTTTAGTTATGTTTCCTTGTAGTTGCTAATCTAGTACCTCTACATTTCTAGAGCAGCACTGTGCCTGGGTTATTGTCACGTTATTCATTATGTTATTATGATGTTCTGAGTTTAATTAAATAACTTCAGTCTTCTGTTTCTTGAAAAATCATGGTATTATTGCTACTGGGAAGATGAAGAATATTGTTATTTATGAATAAAAGGTCCATATTTGCTTTTGAATGTAATGTCCTTAAAACAATGTTCCATGTAGCTATGACTTTCCTTGCAAGTAAAACATTTTCAACACCGCTCAAAGAAAGTGAGAGAAGTAACTCAGGCTTATGAGACTGAGGACCAATCCATATTAAGTAGCTAGTTAAGAAGAAATTGTTTAATCCCTGACAGATGTCATTTGGTGGATCACTATCATAATGGCCATTCAAAGATCATACTAGGGTTCTCAAAATGTTAATGGTCAGCTTTACTCATTATTAAAACTAGGAAAATAAATGGTAAAGAATAAATATATTCTGCTCAGAAGCAGAGAGCTGGTTGTTCAGAGAGTATTTTGATGTAATTTATACATTCATTAGCAATTTGCTTAACATCTAAACTGTAAAATAACCGTTGGTAACCAAGTTTATTGGCAAATACCATTTACTTCAACAAATCCAGGAACTGATGTAGTAACACATTTATTGATCACTTTACCAACTAAAGATACAATTTTATACAGTCAGTCAACAGCAGTAACGTACTTTATGAGAAGCTATGCTTTAAAAAATGGTGTTTACAATATGGATTTCACTACAACTTTTCAAGCCAAGCTTTTACAGTGCTAATCAAACAACTGCTGTACTTGAACTTTTTCCCTAAAACATCAACAATAATGTTGTACACAAAGTAGCTTTTCCATTGTTAATGTGGGTTTAGAATTTAACAAGACAACTTTAAAAGGTTTAAAACATCCATAACATTATCATTACTTTAACATTCACACTGATAAAGTGATACATTTAATACTTTCTAGCATTAATAAACAGTGTAAAAATATATTGCATATATATATATATTTGTTTCCTTTTCCTGAAAAAACCTAGTACAAACTAGTAGTATATGATCCCCCTTCAAGTTTCTTTTACTTATTTTAAAGATTGAATAGTAGTATTTTTAAATTAACAGAAACAAAGATATGGAAATAGAGAATTGCTGTTGTGCTCCCCCATAACCTCTTGTCACGATTACTAAGCATATTAACCCCTTGGTAATGGTGGTTCCATTTTTGCTAACACCAGTTAGAATTTTGGCACTGACTGCAGTGGGGATAAGATTTTGCCCAGCGTGCTTTGCACTGGATGGTTCCAGGCCCCCTTCATCAAGTGGTTAAAAATCTTTGCTTTATGTTATCTATTACAGTTAAGATTAAGAAATGCTATGCTCAAGCTGTTCATTTGTAATAATGAAAAAAAAAGGTTCCGCGTTAAATTAGTGAGAAAAAAAGTAAACTTGTAAGGTTAAGTGATCATGTAAAATTTTTACCGTGTTGAAAATTTCACAGTGAACACAGTAGGCTAGTACAGCTGAATGTTAATGTTTGCAATGCCTGCAATTATAAATATTGCAGGTAATTATTAGCACACAGCAGCTTCCTGGTTTTCTGGACCAAGATGAAAGACAAATGAAAATAAGAACAAGAAATAGTAAGATTCACTGAAGATTTTTATCATGCTGTACAGTGCTCCAAGGAAGACTATGTCAAGACCTATCTCCATATCACAACTATTTAACGATTAAATTTTTATTAGTGCTCTAGGTAATCAAAGACAAAACAGTTTTGCCTCTACACTTTATCATCAGGTCCTGAGAGCATGCACATCCAGATTTGTGCAAATAAAGAATCAAAACATCTAAACCAAATTAGAAATGGATGCTGGAACAGCATGGACAGATAAACAAGCTAGCAAAGGAATAAAGCATGATGTGGATAAATAAATGGTTCATGACTGAAGAAAACCAACCTCAACATTCAAAAATTATACTTCTGTATAAATATATATTTCTCCTGCAATATTTAAATCTGTGAAACATAAAACCTTGCTAAGAATAAACTTCAATATACTTCTCTAACATTAACCATTTCTCTGCTTTACAGAATGTAAAGACAAATTACTTTGTATTATAAGCATTATACAAAACATTTTCCCTGCTGCAATAGTTTGCCAAAGCTGATATATTCTGAACCCAGCACAAAGATAAAACACAAACACACTTTTGTTGCATCCTATAACTTGGTTTTGTCTATGAGCTTGGCCTTTCATACACTACAGTGCTAACAAAAGTAGTTTGCCAACAGGACTTTATACAGAACATCAGAGTTTGTAGGTTAACTGACCTTACAGAAAGCCTTTGTAAAGAGCTAGTGTATATTTAGCATGAATATTACAGACATACAGCATTTCAGTTGCATTAATATTACCCTATTTAACAGAGCCCAGGCTGCATTATTTCACATTATTTAATTACTTTGTTTAAAAATAGCACTTGAGCAAATGCAAGCATACAGAAACTCATCTGATGTAAACTGGAGCTTAAAATAATTCACCATTGTGGGGATACAGATTGCCATCTTTTTTCTTATTTTGTTGGTCACCCATAATATAGCTCCTGATCAAAATGTAAAGATGGATGAAGTATGAGTGTATTTTAGGGCTACATTTTTAATTAACTTGGATGTTACTTTATTCACGTTTGTGATCTCTTCTGAAAAACGTGCGAAGTAATAGAAAAATCTTGCATAAAGATAACTGAAGGTAAGGGCAAATTATCATGAGTGTTACCTTTAAGACCTTTACAAATGCTTACAACAAAACTCACTTCATACAGTGCCATAACCTTTACAGTAACTCACAAAAAGAGATGCCGTATAACTATATTTTAAAATTAATTCATTGGCTGTTTACCTGCAATGGAATACGGTAGGTGCTTAACATTTTTCCCCATCAGGTTAGTCCGTTGGGCATTTTAATGTCAATTTCCAAATGTAAGGTATTAAAACAAAACAAAACAAAAAGCCTTTTCTGTAGTCTTGCCACTCATGTATATGTATGCCCCAAAGTAGTGCATGTGTGCATGCACATGTGTGTGTGCATGATTATGAAAGAGAATTTATTTTTAAAAAATCATTTCAGACTACCAGTATTGCAAATGTTTGCCAAGAATACCCAGCAAATAGGCTGGGGTTTTTTTCCCTTTTATTTATTATCAGGCTTACTCTTGCCAAAGTCTACCTAGAGTGGATGATCAATTAGTTTGAATGAAACAAGCCAATTCAAACATTTTCTGACAACAAAGTAAAGAGTTATATCTTAAACTGGGTTTGAAATCCACCTTCTCCATACGGATTTTGAAGCAATATAGTCAAGGTAATATACTGAAAAACATGAAAAGATACCAAATGTATTACAGTTATTTCTCCCTGCAAAAACAAATTACTTAGACAATTAAGATGTGAAGGTTCTATCTGCAATATTCTTTAGCTTCCCAAAGCACCATTCTTAGCTGGGACACGTTTCAAAGCACTGTTTTTGAGTTTAATGAGTAAGCATGAATGCAACTAAAGGTCTCTCACTAATTTTAGGATTCTGAAGACTTAAAAAGAACATCCCAGTCCATCATTTCCAGCTTATATTAGGCAAGCCAAATGGGCACTTGGGTGCACAAAATGAGTAACTGAATGTCTAAATGCTATTTTATGGGCAAACACTCCAAATACAGGAGGTATGCATGTATCAAGTTGAGGCACTCCAGACTGTGAGAATTTCACACAATTTGAGATCTGTCATTATGCTTCACGTACTTAATTTTATAAAGGTCTATTCAAGACTCAAGTCCATAGGCATTGTATGACAGTCCTGTTTCCTGTTCCCACCTCAATATAGCATGACTTTGTACTTACTAACTGATGATGAACAACTGTGTGTATACATAGTGAGTGTCAACTCGCTTCACAAAGTTGGGGCAAAGGAAAATATAGGGCCCATGCAGGGCATAATTTTAAATGGTCTTTTGAGGGCACCCAGAGGAAATCTTGCTTTCACCCTGACTCTCTCCTACTTCCTCACTACGGAGAAACTCTTCTCACACCAAGTCTATGTTAGGATCACTGAAGAGTGATTTCCCCCAGAAATAGGAACAGGGTAGACATGTAAAAACATAAAAGCCTCCTTAGATCTTTACCTACCTATGGAGGGAGAATGGCAGTGTCACCAACTGGCCAAGCTGAACAGCATTGGCTGCAGGACTAGAGTTTGGCCCTCATAAGATTTAAGGTTTGGATCGACATATATATATGGTTTAATTACTTAGCTAGATCCAAAGAGTATATGTACACACACACAAACCTGTACAAGTCTTCTGTATTACTTATTACCAACTAATAGACGAGCCAAGAAGATAATATTCACACTACAAACAATTTACACAAAAGTGTAGTTATTTTGGCACACGCAAGGCTAACAGTCAGTTAAGAGGACACGTACTAGTGCAACACATTACATTTGCTCTATCATGAAGGTAAAAGGTTTGTTTCTTGGCCAGTGCAAACAGAGAATTCTCATTCAAGGATGACAGGCACATGCCCCCAGAATACATGCATCACTGAAAGGCAGGGTTATGTTCTGAATATCATACATGCAGAGGCACAAAGAATTAAAATTTATTTTATAACCATGATGAGCCTTAAGGAAAAAAGCTATCAATTACAACTTTAAAGTTTTTGTTTTGGAGAAAGATACACAAGGATTTTCTCTACAGGTGGTTACACATGGCTGGGATACCTATCACTTGCAAGCCAAACCCATAGCAGTCATTTGCCTTTTAGTTCTGCCTAATTCCAGCTACCATAAAAAAATATTGAGTCAATAGAGGGAAAATATGGGTGACTGAAATGGTAATTCATGAACAAAGCTTTCTATAATGCCAAAAAGTCATCAGAGGAATTTTTAATTTAGATAAGGTCAGTAAAATACATGGAAAATATCATACTTCAATCCAAAATATCTTTGAAGGACAATCTCTATGCTGATGAAAAACACAAGTTGTGACATGCGAGTAGTTTTGAAATCTCCCTTTCCCTTCCCTAAAGTCAAAAAGAGAAGAAATATTGTAGGTTTTAAAAAAAAAAAAAGTGGCTAGATCCTGGCCACTGTCCAGTGTTCAACATTTCCTTTGGGATTCCAAATATTTGATTACAATTAATGACAACTGTTCACATAGGACTGTTGAAACAATGTATGTTTTTTAATGTCTGCTTCTCAGTAACACTATTATGATAGCTTTGATAGCCACAAAAAGCAGGAAATAATTTTTGTTTCTGATATTTCCATATTGATAAGATTGTTGCAAAACTCTCAACAAGTAACTAAAGCACATGGAGTAACTAGAGGGAATTAGTAAGCAAGTACTAATAAAGAGAACCCATTTGACTTCTGCATATTTTATTTAAAAATGAGGTTATATTTAGAAAATTATTTGTAAGGACTATTCTTTTGCCTCAGTGAGGATTTTTATTTCTTGTCCTCAATCTTGCAAAGGCTTTGATGGTCAGGTTAAGCCTCAGTGGAGACACAGGTAAGATTGTGTACTGCCATAGTATTTAAGGGTTTAATTTTAAATGAACAGTGTAATTTGAGTTTGTTCTTTATGGCAGTTATTGCTAAAAGCTACCTGAACTTTCTGATCACATTATTTTTGGTAGCATGTTCAGCAGTAATGAAATCAAAGATAATTAGAAACAACAGGGGTTTATAGAAGATGTCCCATAGAAGAGTGCTGCATAGTATAAGATGCTGAAAATCAGACTGGAAAGTTAGATGGAATGAGTTGAGAAGCCCAAAAAAAGGAGATGAGTGTAAACCTTAATTAGGTACCTATGTCCTTACTTCAGACATGACATTTAGTCTGGAGTATGGTGCACAGGAAGAGCATATGCTCTACAACACTTCAAGGGTTGAAAAAGGGTCACCTCCTGCACCTCCTGAGCTATCCCTTCCCCTCATCTCTGAGGTGCCAGCTGTACTTGCTGTCCTGAGAGTTGAGGGAATGGCAGATGAACAAGAAAATGTACTCTGCCCCATTCCCAAGCAGGCCTGGAAATTATTGCTAACATTCAAGCTAGTATTTAGGCTTTTAATTTCCTACAGATATTAGTGGAAAAGTAAAAGCTTAAGTAGGTGGCTGAACCCCTAATACACAGCTGCATATGGTGCTTTTATTCATAGCCCTTATCTTCCACTGCAAGTGTAGTAAAAGGAAAAAATCTTTCCAAAGTACTATCTTCCCAGCCACAAATTCCCTTTGTCACTGTCATATCAGAATGACTTCTTTTCATGCATCTGTTTGAGTTTTAAAACTATCCAACTGTAGAAACAAAGAAGAAACAAATAAGTGTGTTCCTCAAAATAAAAGAGTGCTATCTGAAGCATCTTCTCAGGTTCTGATACAAAGCTTACTACGCCATTGAAAGTATTTCAAAGAACTTTGCATCAGGTCCATACAAAGTGCTTTGGTTTATGGCAGGGATTTTATAACGTACAAGTAATGCAAAGTAAACTCTGGCAGAACCCCAGCTAGTTCCATCAGCCTCTTCTAAGCAAACAGAGTAGCTCAATTTCTAGTCAGTGTCAGCTTGGATCTGTCCGCATTCTCAATTCCTTTGCATGCCTTCTATCTCACGAGTGTGCTGATCTCTCTCATATTGTGAACTAGCAACTTAAAACCTAATTATACCTTAAAACCTTCCTAACCAATCACTCCTCCTGTGTAGCAAGTCTGGCATTACTGACACTCAGTATCTGGGTACTTGAGAAAGCCTGTCATTTGTGCACCTCAGGTTAAGTATCACTTGATGTGCCAGACAAGGCAGCTAGCTGGCAACAAACAGCCAGATCAACAGTGTGCTGAAAGGGCTCTACAGTAGACTGGGCTTCACCCTTCATTCTGGCTGGGTCCAGATCTTTTCAGTTACCAGTGAGTTATGAGTCAAGTCTTAAAGTCAATGGGAAGAACAGGGACACTGGTTTTGCCTGTAACTTAGTTGAAGCATTTATCAAGGGTTAGAGGCTTAGCCTTTTTATTCATAAAATCCAGGACTATCCTGGAGCCTTCTTCAGGTGCACAGGCACCAGTGACATAGAAGAAGGTTCTCTACATTTAGACAGTTCACTACCATGCTGGAATAATTTAGCCGTTGTTGGTATCACAGTATGCTATTTTCTGCCTCAGAGTGTGACAGGTCACCAGTGCAACATAGGAGTGGATAATCCTTCATTCCATGGAAATTTTTCTTCAAAAACAATGGATAACTCTTGGAAAGGCTTCACAAAGCTGGATGCTTCTCATCCTGAGCATCCTTACATACATCAAAAATCTTCCCAGGTAACCAGAGCCAACCATGGGAAGAGCCATTTAAATCTTTACAAGAAGATGTGCTGAGTTTTGGCAAACTTCCCTCCCTCTTCAAAACAAAACCCAAAATAAATTATAAACAAACAAAAAAATCTCCAAGTCCACAAGGAGTCTTTGCCTTTGTTTGCTATTGTTGTCTCCAAGTCCACAAGAAGTCTTTGCCTTTGTTTGCTATTGTTGTTCTGGTTTCAGGCTGATGTATGGGCTCAGAGAGTCATTAGAGGCAAAGTTACAAGAAAGGCTACCATTCAATGTCAGAAAAACAAAACATGAACAGTTTAAGGGCTGAAAATCAGTGCTCTGTTTCCGGGCATTGGCCAAATACAGACTGTTAACCTGCATGGCACATGACAGCACACACTGCTCACTAAATTTTATGTACTCTGAGTGGGATGCTGATATGGGTGGGGGGAGAGCAATAAATTTATTAACCTTTATTCAGAGTAGAACATGAAAATCAGCGCATGAGCTTTTTTTGAAAGAAAGCAAAGCAGAACTGCTAGCAGCTGGTTTTGAATACTGAAAATCTTATCTTTTATGATTTTAGAGAAGCAGAGTAATACATTAGGGTATTTGTTCAGCTCTTGCGGAAAATTGGGCCAGCCTTTTCTCTCCTTTTTAACCAACATAAGAAATGAGTTATTTTTATTCCTGTTAAGCTGTTTTGGCATTCTGGGCCCCAGGCATGTCACACTCAGCTGCCTGTACCTTAAGCCTGCAGAATTGGTTCTTGTTTTATAGCAGTGGAAAGCCATTCCCATCAATACTATTACTCCCAAGTTAGGCAGCAAAAGTGAACAGAGAATCAAATAGCTTGGCTTCAAACAAATCTAACATAAAATGTAGCCCAGTTATAATAGTATATTTTTGTGGGCAAATTGCACATAATTACATGGATATTAATTGTAAATGTCCTTTTTCCAAGGGGCGGTAAGCTTTCCTTACATGTGTTATAGCTTAAAGGGAATATGTGCCAATGTATGTGCATAACAACATTCACTTAATAGCAACCTGACTGGCAGTGTTTAGTCATAATCAATATTTTAGAGCTTAATGCCCCCTTCATTTCAAATGTGAGGCAGTGCAAACTTGAAAACAGGCTGCAAAAAGCTTTAATAGACTTTCTTAGTAATGTCTTGCTCCTCACCTCTCAGGTTAGTACAATAGCTCCATCCAAATCCAGCCAGTCAGAAACATGCTACAGTACACACAGTAACAAGCACAAAGTATAGACAGGAGGAAAGTAAGGGCTGGTATTTTCTACCTCTTTCTGTTGGCATAAAATACTTTAGAACCTATATTGTCCTAGAAATAGATTTTTTTCAGTTTTTCATGAGTGGTGTATGACATTTACAGGCTAGCACCTTTTATATTACAACCACTTACTCCCCAATAGTATATTGTTGAATGTTTTAAGGAAAGTGCTAGATCCCGTATAAGACATTTTAAAAAAGCCCCAAAACAGTAGTCAAATTAAACTGCATAAATAATGGGATATTCTTCAGAAAGACTGCTATGAAAGACCCTCTTTTCAAGAGGTTCTCTTCGACATCCTCAGGGCAACTGGATATTTAGGAATGTTTGAGATCTTTTGCTTGAATTGACAAAAGTGTGGTATAACTGCTCTTGACTTTTTTTTTTTTTTGTCTAAAGCTCAACAAAATGATGTAATTTTTGTACCAATATATTTAGTTTTGCCAATATACACGAGGAATGTAATGAAGTGGCGTTGTGCTGCAAGTAGCTCAGCAGATGTTGAAATCAGTTCCAGTTCCTGAAAACAACTTCTTGACAACATAGTCTTAGCATTCACAATAACCAAAACACGTGGGATTCATCTACATCATTCTTACAAATATATTCTCTTTCCCCCTCTCTTTCTCCCTCTGTGTTGTAAACCCTCAGCCTTACTTGCTTCCTTGTACTTTATGATCGTATGTGCCTGCATGCTTATAGCCAGATACATATCCTGAAGCATCCACCAGATCTTCTCGGCCAGCTTTGCCTTTTCCTTTCCCACTGGGATCAAACCTCTCTTTGTGAGAACCTGTGAATTTTGACGTATCTGTAAGGCGTGATACAGTTGGAGATGAAATGGCTTTCTATTGGAAGAAAGAAAAGAAACAAAAAACCACATCAGAAATCAAGTATTCTTAATACAGATATTTGTACACACTATTGACATTTAAATCTTTGCTAATGACGGAGACTATGTAAATATCTACTTGCTTCCAGCAAAAGGATACCAAAAAATGTTTGCTTCTTGCCATTACATACAATGACAATAATCATATAGCCAAGAACAAAATAGTGCAAGTTATGTCAAAAACTTTTGGAAGAGACTTTCAATATGAGATACTTCTGATTAATAATCAAGTTCTAAGCACCAAAGATATGAAGAAGTCATAGGGAACAGCCATGTTCAAAATCCATTATGTCAACATCCAGGCATAAAAGCCTGGCTCCACCAATATAGAAAAAGCAAACCAATACAGCTAGAATTCGTTGCTTCAAGAGACAAATTTATTCTAAACTCTGGGGTTCATGAGAGAAGTAATGAACTAGAAGGACTGAAAGTTATTTTCAATGTTAGCAAATTAGCAGTCTACGAAATCGCATTGAGCAAAGACTTTCCTCTACATTGCTTCCACTGAGTGGAAGCACTTAAAAATCTTAGTTTTGCTGTCATTGAGACAAAGACAATTTACTACGCAAACAGAAAGAGAAAGTTATTTCACAGAACAATATAGGAGCATGCTAACCTGTGTGCTTGGTCTGGGAGCAGTCTCTCTGATCCTTAAGTTTACATTTTAAAATCAAAAGAGAAAGGGCACTAAAGGAGAAGGGGAAACACACAACATTTTTGCGTAGTAGTGGAAATGGAGCTAAGATGAACAAAGATGTTAAAATTTGGGTATCTTTCTTATGTGCGCCACCCTGTTAGGGTGGATTTTAGAGACAAAAGTGGCATGGGCTTCATTGCAGTGACATAAATGCTCTGGGAAACTTACCTTTCATCAAAAACCTCATTCCCCCTCTAGCCATCCTCAGCCCAAATAAATGGTCATTAATGAGACCTAACAAACAGGTCTCTGAAGTAACACATAGCTCTTCCATAGGACAACGTACGTCAAATATCTTTTAATGCTGAACATTAAAAAAATCAGAGACTTGGAAAAGGTGCTTGAATCTGTACCAAGATGAACAGGATACTTGGATTCAGCTAGATCGGGAATGAATGCTATAACTTGTACACCATGGAAGCCACACATCCTCTACACCATTTACAAAAAAGCTGTTTTGAGGGAATTTGTCCACGTACATAACTACTTAATGAGAATCTCAGGTTGTAAACTTCCGCTTTTCTCCCTCCAAACACACCCAACACGTGATACATACAATACAACACTGTTACTTCTGCAGCGTTACTTTCACATAAGGCCCTGAGGGGAAAGGTGGTGTGGAGGTGTGAGTTCTGTCACTATCTGAAAGAAAATGACCACTGGAGCATTCATTTCTCAAAATAGCATTGCTGAATGACCCTTAGGGACTTTTGCCTTGCAGTCTCAGAGTACTATTTGCAGAAGTGGTTATTTTTCTATATCGAAAAACAGAAATTAAGACAATACTTAGGAAGAAGTATTGCTTCCTAATACAGTTTTCTTGTCCACATCGGCCTGCTAGCACCTTATAACCAGGAAACCTGTATTCACAGTAGAGCTAATTAAAAAAAAATACACCCTGTGATCAATAATTGTGTTAGCAGCCCAGCTAGATAAAATGAAAATGCAATAAAAATGTATAAGCTGAGACATCAAAAGCAGCAAAGTGAAAACTCCCAGCCTGGTGCCCAGCTGAGAATTTATTCTTTCTGTTCCTCAGGGTTACTCATAAATTGAACAGGTTGTACACACAGTCGTACAACAGAACCAAAGGATTGTCTGGCCACTGGAAATTACTCTGACAATTCGGGGAAAACAAAGACACACACTTCTGTAAGAGCGCATAACCTGTTAGCTTCACCTGGGGCACAGGCACTAGGAATCCTGTGCTATTTTAAGTCTTACCAAACAAAACAGTGATTCACAAGTAAGTGAAGGGAAACATGGGGGCTTGTACCTTGAAGAAAAATTCTGGCACAAATCAGTAGGAATAAGCTTTTATATGGTGTAGTGTTTCCTGTCATGCAGTGTTCACAAGCAAGAACCCAGCCACTACTTGAAGACAAACTGTCAGACTGCTTGATGGAACAAAGTCTTCCACTAACCACCATTTTGAACTACGAAGCATTTATAGTAGTGGGCAGTACATGTGTCTCACCTAACTCTTATAAATACACAGGCTCCCCATTTCATTTTCATTTTAAAACTCCCACAGGTCATAACAACTGCAGGAGCATACTAATAAAGGCTGACTGTAGGACAGAATACATGTGGGGAAGTTTCTTACACTTCTTTAAGTTATTACTAGATCATTCTCCCTCCGAAAGAATGTATGATGCTTCTTACTAAAGGCATTTTCTTAACTATTAGCACACTTATTCTTGTGTTCTTAACAAACTTAATAAGAAAATGAAGATCCCATCTGTGACTCTTCCCCATATAAGCCAGCAAGGAAAAAGCTAGGGCATGATACTTGCCAAAGTATCTTTTATTGTCCCTAACACCAGAAGAAGCTGCTATAGATGATGCAAGAAAGCTTATCATATAATCAAAGGACTAAACTTTGCTCTGTGTTTACTTATATAACACTATTGCTAAAAGCCACAGGATGCTACTAGTGAGAAAAGCTGTTTGTACTGTAAACATGGAAATACTCTAAATGCAAGACAGGGGCAATATTCAGTATAAAGTTAATTAAACTTAACACGTATTTACTTTCCTTGTATTTCATCACCACTATTTTAAAGAAAATCAGTTTTCTCTAAATGTCCATATACTCTGAGTTCTCACATGCAGAGAGAAGTCTCAGAAACTCTAGTTGACTGCCTTTTCCTTTACCAAATTCATTCTCAGGACAGACTGCTATTCTTAGAATTTGTAATGGTAAGTTTAATCACTATTTGGAAAAAGAAGGACCACAGCTTCTGCTCCTCTGTTTCAAAGGGGTGGCATGATCAGGATGAAATTTGCCTCAATACCCAAATTAAAATAAAAATAAATAAGAATTTTGGTACAGTAACATAATTGTAACAGACATACCAAGACTTGTATGAGCGCAATATGAAAGGAAATGCACGTATATTAACACACAAGAAGAAATAGTAAAACAAGGATTAATAGAATGGCCTGTGTCAATAACAAAGGACGTTCCCAAGTAACTACTCCCAGGACATCATTCCCAGTGGTAAACTTGAGGAATGTGTTGTTTATATCAAGACAGCCTGCACTCTGATAAGACCACAACACAGATGACTTATCAAAAAAAAAAAAGAAAAAAAGGTGCATCCTAACAACAAGATAGTAGCAACAAGGTTGCAGCATGCCACATGAGCCTTTCCTTTTCCTGTTAGTCTACTGGGAAAACAGTGACACATTTCGAACTAACAAGGAAAACAGAATAGTTAACAGCTTGGCCTACAATTTACACAGGCTGAACTGAGATCCTGAAGCAAAGGACCAGTCTGTAACAGCTATTGACTCTTAAATGTCATGAAACATCAATGCAAAACCTCGTTTGTCATTGTCAATCATGAAGAATCCAGGAGACATAGTGTTGTCTCAGTAGTGAGCATCCCTTGTCCTCTGTGTCCCACATACAGAGGGGATGCAATTTGTGTGCCAAAATGTGACCAATTTGGCACACACATCTTCGTGCTTGACTGTCAGAGTGTGAATGAATGAAATCTATTGCAAAATAGGTACATGTGAATGAGAATCAGCTTACTAGAGACTTTGTAAATAAATTTTACCTTCACCTTCTGTAGGATCCTGCACTGAGTAGGGTTTTTGGGTTTTGTTTGTTTGCTTGTTTTTCCCCACTAATTTCCCTTGATACTTCTCCATTTGGAATTTACCAGTCACCTGTCTACAGACTTTACATCCACTACTTCCTCCTGCTATCTCTTTCATAACACTGTTACATCCTCCGGTGAAGACTTGTGCTAGGACCAACATGAAAATGTTCTTTTATAACTCATTTTTCATCTGCTAGAGCCAAGTGTGTTCCCAGTGCAACAGCAATACAGCAAATGGTTGGGGAAGGAAAAAAAAAACAAACCTCTATGGTTCAGCACCCCCTTTGACATATATCAAAAAAAAAAAAAAAAAAAAAAATCACACTTAGCAGACAACTTGGAACAAGGGTTCAGATCTTTGCCTTTCATATCTGTTAACTGAAAGTTGATATGTGTATATGCAGGGAGAAAGAAACATCAACATTCTAAGTAAAGGTAAATTAACACCACAGATTGTATTTTTTTTTAATCTTTTTGTCCTGAAAAACAGTTAAACAAAACCTAAAGCCCCAGCACAACAAACATCACAAATCAAAAGCCTAACAACAGTGATCCCACATCCTGTGTTCTTTCAGCCCAGGATGGATCAGAAGGCTTTCTGCATCACAGGAGTCACAATATGTGAAATGAACATAAAGGCAGTAGCTGCAAGGCAAACATTTTTTTTTCCAAATTGTTTTTAACTGAGTAAGAACTGCAGCCATTTCCTAAGATGCACGTGAAGTCACTGATGCACCCCTTCCCACAGGTGACAGAATATTACAATTGAAAGATGGCTATCCCTGATGGTTTCCTGATGGCGCAATTTCTATGAAATAGGAGGCTCACTTTGTTTCTAACGGTACAAAATTCAAGCAATTTAAATTCCTCATACAATGTGCTTACTCCGTGAACTGCTCCATCCATATAAAAGATCAGAGATAATAAGATGCCACCACAAGGCTATACAGAACACCCCACTTCTCCTTTTATGTTTCTCATTATGAATGCGTATCCATTAAAAAGAAAATACTACTTCCTCTTTAAGGTCATGTGAACATTACACAGAAGGGCCAGGTGCAATCTAAGCATCCTGCTAAGGTGCTTTCTTTCAAAAAAGCCTTTGTAAATGCAGAGTAGAACACGCAAGGACTTCACATCTGTCTTGGACTCCTCAATCAGAAGCAGCTAGTGGTACTATATATCACAGAATCATAGAAGTGTTGAGGTTGGAAGAGTCTTCTGGAGGTCATCTGCTCCAAATCCCCACCCCCTCACCTAGAGCCAGTTGCCCAGGATCGTGTCCAGATGGCTTTTGAGTATCTCCAGAGATGGAGACTCCACAACCCTTCTGGGCAACCTGTGACATTGCTTGGTCACCCTCACAGTGAAAAAGTGTTTCCAGATGTCCAGACAGAACCTCACATATTTCAGTTTGTGCCCATTGCCTTTTGTCCTATCACTGGGCCCTAATGAAAAGAGCCTGGCTCCATCCTCTTTGCACCCTCCCTTCAGGTATTTATATACATGGATGAGATTCCTGCTTGAGCCTTCCCTTCTCCAGGCTAAACAGCACCAGCTCTCTCAGCCTTTCTTCATAGGAGAGATACTCCAGTCCCTTAGTCATCTTCATGGCTCCTCACTGGGCTCTCTCCAGCAGCTCCATATCAGTCTTCTACTGGGGAGCCCAGAGCTGAACACAGCACTCCAGATGTGACCTCACCAGTGCTGAGCAGAGGGGAAGGAGCACCTCCTTTGGTCCGCTTGGCAATACTTTGCCTAACATGGCCCAGGATACCAGTAGCCTTCCATGTGGCAAGGGCACATTGCTGGCTCATGTTCAACTTGGTGTCCACCAGGATCCCCAGGTCCTTTTCCCAAGCTGCTTTCCAGCTGCGTATACTGATGCATGGGGTTGTTCCTTGCCAGGTGCAAGACTTTGCACTTTCCTTCATTGAGCTTCACAAGGTTCCTGTCAGCTCATTCTCCAGCCCCTCCAGGTCCCTCTGGATGGCAGCATCTGTATGACCTATCAGCCACTCCTCCCAACTTTGTGTCATCAGAAAACTTGCTGAGGGAACACTCTGCCCCACTGTGCAGATCACTAATGAAGATGTTAAACAGGACTGGAGCGAGTATGCCTGCTCTGAGGTACATCACTAGTTACTGGCCTCCAACTAGACTTTGTGTCACTGATCACCACCCTCAGGACTCAGCCATTCAGCCAGTTTTCAATCCACCTCGCTGCCTGCTCATCCAGCCCCTACAGCAACAGCTTGAGTAGCTATGAGACTCTTATATGGGAGATCACGTCAAAAGCCTTACTGAAGTCCATGTAGACACTGTCCACTGCTCTTCCCTCATCTACCGGGCCAGTCATTTCATTGTCAAGTTTATCAAGTTGGTAAAGCATGACTTCCCTTTGGTGACTTTCTTGTCCTTCATGTGCCTGGAAATGATTTCTAGGATTAGCTGTCCCATCACCTTCAGTGTCCTAAGGTGACAAGTTTATTCATAAAGATTCCTCTATGAGCTGATGACTTATTTTCAGTGAACTGCCTTTATGAACCAAATGTGCACCCAACTTGTTTTTATCAAAATGCTGTTTCTGTTTACAAACAACAAAACCAACTACAGAGACTAAGCTGGCAATTGAGCAAAGGGCAAAAACAATTAAAAGCGTAGCTGGGAGCTCATTCTTCTGTGCAACCCAGCTGTTCATTACTAATTGCACATGGGCATTGGGAGGCAAATAAAAAAAAAAGGAGGGGTGGGGGGAGCTGACCGTCCCTCATCAGTGAGGAAAAATGTAGGAAGAAATATAGTGAACAGTACAAAGGGCTGGATGAGGACAATTTCCATCTTAGCAAATCAACACTCCCTTCTTTTTCACAATGAATCACAGACAAATGATTCTGTCTTGTCATACAGCAATTCTGCTTGAACTGTATACTATCTGGAGTAAGTTACATAATCTCTCTAGTTACATTTTTCTAAAGGCAATAAATACTTGGACCCAACCTCTTCCTCTCCTTTCTGCGAGTCCATTTTCCTTCTCTTATTTGCACATACAGTTAACCACAAAGTTTGCATTAACAGAAGATGCATGTGAACTTAAAATTTTTTTTTAACTTTCTCTTTAAGACAAAAGTTTTACTTAGCACAACAGAATCAAATATAATCACTGTATAACCTCATTTCAGAACGCCAAATGAATCAACCAAAGTTACTTTCCAAAAATGTCAAGACTTCTGTTCTCCAAGACTGACCATTCTCCCCTTCACTTAGTTATTTCTATTAACACAAGCCAGCAGCTATAATTTCAGTGTCTTTGCCTCTATCAAACGAGGAGATGACTGACAAAAGACCTGTTCATTTACCAAGCTTGTATTTTTACTGATATTTTGTTGGACTGTTGTGCTCCCCCCAGTCTTAAAAAAATCTTATAAAAATAGCTGTTGCTCCTTCACTGTCAGTTTCAACGAAGATGTGGTCACATGACCTCCAAGTTCATGGAAACATCTCAGATGAGTCAGGAAAGGTATGTATGCCTCCCACCTCTTTCAGTTGAAACTCTTCTCACACCAAAACCTCACTGAGAAGATCAGAACAGGCCACAGTCTCAGAAGCAGTTATGGGAAATAAAAAGAAATTTTATTTAGATCAGTAGATTTGCTAATTTAAAGTTATCATGCATTTTTTTGTTAGCAATTCAGTATTTTTTGCACTTTGTGTCAGTGTTTTGAGAAGTGCTGCTAAGACAGCAAGGAGCCTGGAGCCTGTGGCATATGAGGCGAAGATGACAGAAGGGTGTTTATTCAGACTCAAAAAAACCACACCACCCCACACCACCCCCCCCAAAAAAACCCACATCAAAACACAAAAAACCAAACCAAAAGATAATGAACACGATTTGGAAGATGGGAAATTCCAACTAGATACATGGGAAAAAGTTCTTCACCGCTGTGGTTGGTCAAGCACAAAACCAGCTTACCTAGAGAGACTGGGGATTCTCTGTCCCTGGAGATTATCAAAACTTAAAATCATAAAGTCACAGAACAATTTAGGTTGGAAGGAACCTTTGCATATGAGTCCTTATCTAGCATAAACCCCTGCTCACAGCAAGGCTGAAATGAGCTTGCACAGAAACTTCTCTAGGCAAGTCCTGAACACCTCCAAAGATGGAGGTTCCACAGCCTCTCTGGGCAACTTGACCACACCCAGGGTAAAAAAAAAAAAAAAACAAACCAAAACAAAAAATCCAACATCTCATCCAAATTACTCATGTTCCAACTTCTGTCTGTCTGAAACAGCCCTCATACCAAAGACAGGAAGTGAAAGCTATAGAGTCTTTTTAAAGCCTGAAACCCTTAACAACAGTGCCACATGCCTCCCCCCTCCTGTCTTATGAAAGGAGGAATGAAAAAACCTCTGCAAACTCGGGCAGATTTTGCCTTCTACCTCAAGATAACAGCTCAATCTAAGAGCAGTTTACAGAGCAAGTAGAACATTCAGTTTCATCAGTTTTGAGAATTACAGTAAGATTCAAAAATGTACTATCAATCCTTATGAAACTGAAAGGAACTACAGTAAAAAGGAAATGAGAGCACAGAAATCAAGAACATACATTCTGTCAACACTACTGCAGAAGAATACAGCAGTTTGCTCAAGAAAAATACATCCACTGAAAGCCATCCTGTTGTACTGGCTTGGCCTGTTCGCGGCAGAGAAATATACATCAATGCAGTTAAGTCGGCATGAATTTTATGGACTCAACAGGACACCTATCTCAACTTTGGTGTCAAAGGCTTAGAAGCAGCCTACGAAGCTTGTGCCACAATCATGAAAATAGGGTAACAGTGTAAGACTAAAAGATTCCCCACATGTTCAGGACTCTTCCTTCCAGAACAAAGTTGAGGCAAAGAAGAAGGAAGACAATTCTGTGCTGCTAAGCTCGTGTTCTTCGTTTTCTGTCAGCACTCATTACCATCCTTTTTATGAAGCACGCAGTTTAAAACACCAAGCTAATGCCAAGAAAGCTGGAACATTCACCCGGCACAATGCAACAGGCTGGACAATCAGATCAGTGCAGCACCACACAGTTGCAGCTGCATTGCTTCCATTTCTGCAGCTAGCACAGTCCGTGGCAAGCTCTTGTCTTGTTAGCTGTGCGCCGTGCGGCTTTGCACAGAACGTGGCACCATTCCCAAAAAGGACCTCCAGAACCACTTACTGGGAAGTCAACGCAGCAAGAAAAGCTACTGGACTTCAGGAATAGCATCCATTCAAAACAGACATGAAGTGCAATGGCTTTTACCATTAACTCCTGTCTCCACTGAAACAACTTGCCCAAAGATATTTTCCACTGCTTGCCATCACTGACAAAGATTCAGGTTTCATTTAAAGCTGTTCCACAGCTTAAGCAGAAACTTACTGGCTTGATGCAAAACACTGCAGTATGGTTTTCTGGGGTTTTTTTTGCCTGAATTATGAATGTCCAGATAGTACAGAAACGTTCCCTTCCTGCCTTAGGTATTGTGTCTTTTTAATAACCAGTGGATCAAACGAAGTATTGGAGGCAAACATTACCTAACAAAATGGCAGACTGAGAGCATTACTCCCCCCACCTTTTTTTTTTTTTTTTTTTTTTAAAAAAAACCGATCATCTTTTATCAACTCAC
This sequence comes from Mycteria americana, assembly GCF_035582795.1. Taxonomy (NCBI): domain Eukaryota; kingdom Metazoa; phylum Chordata; class Aves; order Ciconiiformes; family Ciconiidae; genus Mycteria; species Mycteria americana. The sequence continues at coordinate 59,341,743 of NC_134366.1, forward strand.
GTGCTAAATTAAATCAATGATGTTAACACTCTGATGCTGCAAAAATTGGTGCTGGCTATTCAGGATACCGTGCTGCTCTTCAAAATAACCACTCACTCAGTGCTTCTGTGTAGAAAACCAGCAGCGTGCTGGGAGTGCTCGCACTACTGAAAATGCTAGTCATGGGCAGTAAGCAAGGGGCTAATATTACTCCTTACCAGAAGGGTATACGTTTTAGCCATGGTATTCCTGGCTACACTCTGTCAACTGTAATCATCCTTCCTCAATCCCTCACTGAAACTGAATGACTTTCTGTATTTGCTCCTTCAACCATAAAACTTTAGTATCTAACAGCATTTCTTCCTAGAAAACGTTGCCATAGAGATTTGTTTATGTAATTAAAATGTTCTGGGAGCCTTCAGAATCAGCACCAACATTAGCAGACTTACCAAGGCTTTTAAAATTATTTATTTGCTGGTAACATCCAGAGCCTTTGTACAGAATGAGAACCTAAAACTGACTATGAAATGGGACAAAAAATTCTCAAAGGGAAACTTTTCCCTTTTGGGGAGATTATACCAGGACTCCATACCAAAGTGATTTTTTTGTTGTTGTTTTTAATTCACAGGAATACATGCGTATGCATTAAAAAACCTGCAGAAGGTCAGGAACAGAGATCAAGCTTCAAGGAAAAATTTGGATTTCGTTCATGTTTCTTCGGTTTAGCACGCACACAGATACACACACACACACACACACAAAAGAAAATGATAAGCAACTCCGCTTCAATAAAGCCAGAAAGTAGTAAGCAACACCATTTCCATTTTAATTAATCAGGGTGATGACTTTCAAAGGCATGGTTTCCAGTAACACCACTTGGGTGTTTTAACACTGCAGGTCCTAACTCCATATATAGCACCTAAAACTTCTCACCAACGAGTAGTCCGGCTAGAGCTAGACCAAAAGGTGCCTTGTATGTGACATCACTTCCAGGAACAATTTCAAATTAATAAGTTAAACCTGCCTGGCCCAGATCTAACTCCATCAAGATAAGACTATGTAGTGCCCAGCCTTAAGGGGCAGATCAGGTGTTGCACACTTAGCATTTACAAGTGGCCCTTTCTTTTCCTCCTCTGTAATATTAGCCCCAGACTCCAGCTCCCAAGCATTTCAAGACTCCAAGCAACTACAAATCATGGGATCTAGCAGCCTGATTAACATGGCCTTCCACAAAAGGGATTTAAAACAACAGGCCAACACTTCTCTGAGGAAGAATTTTACATTCCTATTGCTGGTGAAGATGAAACAAAATAGGGAAGATAGTACAGACCCACTTTTTTTTTTTTAAGCTGGGGTGTTGGTGAATCCTTCTTCAACTTAATGTTACAACCAGTCTTTAATGACATTTGTTCCGATTCAGTTGTAAAATAGTCCTCTCAAGCTTCTAGATAATGGGAAGAACACAAGAACTGGGGTCTCCCAAGTCAACCCATTGTTTTGTTTTGGGTTTTGGGTTTGGTTTGGGTTTTTTTTTAAGTTGAAGGAAGATGAAAAACTGCATTAAAAGGCAGCATGCTTCCATTTACCAGCATCACATCCTAAGCAGACCACATCTTAATTCTTTTAGGAGCTTTACACACATAGGCAGATTAAATATAGCTTAATTACAACATCTATGTTGTAATTATTTTACATTATTAATCTTCTTTACGAGATGGATGATTTCTAGCTTGTGTCCTTATTTGAGGAGTCAAACAACATACACACATGCACACACTCTTTGTTCCTATAAAATTTCTGCTCTAACTTCAGAACAGCAAGTTAATTTCTATTGTCTACACAGGAACGTAAAGAAACATTTATATTTTTTCCTGCCACAGTCATCATATACCATAATCAGCCCCCTGACCACCTTGGTGGCCCTGCACTGGGCTTGTTCCAGTGTATCACTCTCTCTCTTGCACAGGGGAGCCCCAGACTGGGCACAGCACTCCAGATACAGTCTCACTAGCGCAAAACAGAAGGGAAGGATCACTCCCCCAGACCTGCTGGCTACACATTTACTCATGCAGCCCAGGATGCGGCTACCCTTCCTTGCTGCCGCGACTCACTCACTGCAAGGACTGCTGCTGACTCACGTTCAACTGGTTGTCCACCACAACCTCCAGAGCTGCTTCCTAGACTGTCGGGCCCACTATCCAGCCCATACCTCACCAATTTGGTGATGATGCAACTGGGGACAAGGCCTTGCCATAATCAAGGTATACTACACCCCTTTGCGCACAGTGCCAGTCATTTCATCATAGAAAGCAATGAGGTCAATCAGGCATGACTTGCCCTTGGCAAGTCCACGCTGGCTGCTCAAATCACCTTCTTGTCCTTTGTGTGTGGAGAAAGGGCTTCCAAGACGATTTGCTTCGCAATCTCCACAGGGACTGAGGTTATGCTGACTGGCCTGTAGTTACCTGGATCCTCCTCCTTGCCCTTCTTGAGGATGTGTGTGATGTTTGCCTCTTCCAGTCACTGGGAACCTTCCCCAGCTGCCATGGCTGTTTGAAGATGATAGGGAGCAGCTTTGCAATGACATTGCCCAGCTCCTTCAGCACCCTTGGATGCATCCGACCTGGTCCCATGGACTCGTGTACGTCTAATTGGCTCAAGTGATTCTTAACTCTGTCTTCCTTTACTGTGGGTACTGCTTCACGGCCACAGACTCTGCTAGCAGGCTCAGGGATCTGGGAACCTTGACAGCAAGCCCTACCAGTTGAAAAGGGACACAAAAAAAGGCATTAGGTATCTCTGCCTTTTCCATGTCCCTTGTCACTAGGTCCCCTGCCACACCAAGCAGTCGGCCAACGCTTTTGCCACCAGTGTACTTACAGAAACCTCTCATGTTGTCCTTCACCTCCCTCGCTAGTCTCAACTCCAGCTGAACTTTGGCTTTCTTCACTCCGTTCCTCCATGCATGGGTTATACTCCTCCCACATAGCCTCTCCCGGCTTCCACCTCCTGTGTACTTCCTTTTCGTGTTTGAGCTCCGTCAGAAGCTCCATGTTCACCCATGCTGGCCTGTTGCCATGCTTGCTCGACTTCCTGCACATGGGAATGGACCATTCTTGTGCTCTGAGGAAGCTATCTTGAAGATCAACGAGCTCTCCTGGGCCCCTCTGCCCTCCGGGGCAGTTTCCTGTGGGAAACTCAACAGGCCAAGATCTGCCCTTCTGAAGTCCAGGTTTGTAATTCTGTTGTTCATCTTGCACACTCCTCTCAGGATCTTAAACTTTACAGTCACCTGGTTCCTGCAGCCAAGGCTGTCCCAGCTCTTAGATCTTTAACTAGTTCTTCCTTTTGATTGTGAATAATAGGTCCAGAGTATCTCCTTAAATCATTGATCATCCACCTTAACAATTTTTTTTAATTCATTTTAGAAATCTTATGGATTGCTTACTTCCAGTCATTTTAGCCTGGTTAATGTCATCCATGAGTACCAAGGCCTGGGATTACAAGGTTTTTTTCCAGCTGCTTAAAAGTTTTATCTCCTCTTCTTCATCAGTAGGCCTGTAGTAGATTCCTGCTACATCATCTATGCTGGTCTGTACTCTGCTTCTTACCTGCAGGTTCTCTACTTGCTCATCACCTGCCCCAAGGCAAAGCTTCGATGCAGTCAAGCTAAGCCTTTACATAGGCCAAAATCCCTCTTCCTCATATTCCCCACTGTATTTCCTGAAAAGCCTCTATCCATCCATTGCAGCACTTTAGTCAGGAGAGCTGTCCCACCACACCTGCATAATCCCAGTGAGGTCATACCTCTGCAACTAATTTGTCCTGCTTGTTCCCCATGCTATGTACTTTTGTGTACAGGCATTTGAGATGGGCCCCCAGTCCTGCTGCATTTACAGAAGGGTGAGAGCCTCTTGTCAAGCTTGTCACCTAGACACATCTGCTCTGCCCCTTATGACCTTTCCTCTTCAGGTTATGGTAACCTTCCATGCCCAGTTTAACACTCTTCTCAGTAGATTAGCAAGCCTAGTTTACAAAGACACTCTTGCTCCACTTTGTTAGATTTATTCCATTCCTGCTTACTAGCCCTCATTCCTCTGGTTACAGAAGCCAAAGCCCTGTCTGCAACACAAGCCATACAGCCAGGCGTAGTCCACTCCTACCCAAGCTTCCCTTCTCCCTGTAAGGATTGGAAAGGCAAGACGAGAGCTCCATGCCCTTCCGTCTCACCCCCAGACTTCTGTAGTCTGTCCTGATATTCTCCTGGTTGCCTCTGGAGCAGTACTGTTGGTACCCTCAAGGAAGAGGAGGAAGAGGTCCATGGTAGAAGGCTGGACAAACCTTGGCAGTGCATCTGCAACAATCCCAGATCCTGGCACCTACCAAACAACAAAACTCTTGAGACATCAGGTGGAGTCAGAATGCCTCGACCGTCCACAAGAGGAATCTCCAGTAACTGTCTGTGACTGGTACCCATTGCTTCTGACACCTGGTGCAGCACTGTTGCAAGGGTATGGTGACACCCGTTATGGAACAGGGAAGCGTAACAGCACATGAGATATTCTGGATGGCAAAAGCCATGATCCCTTGGTGGTCAGGGGTGCCTCCTGTGACTGTTCACTTGACTCTTGCTCAGATTTTGGCTAACACACAGCTCATGCTAAGGCCTGATGTATGCTGTGAGCAGCGCCAGGAGCAGGTCAAAGCAAGGGCAACACGTAGGCAGGACACAATGGACAGGAAGAGATAAAGATCATTATGCAGCCATTATCACCTGCAGCTTGCTGTCTCCTGCAGCCAAAATTCTTGCATACTGATTGTCTGGCAACCTGTTCAGAATCCACTAACTTATGGAAATTGTATAGACCAAACCCCCAGACTGAGAGGTATACATACATCAGCTTATCCAAAAGGTTTTTGAAGCTGATCCAACAGCAGACAGACTGCTAAGGCTTTTGTGCTTCCTGGTGTGATACAGGGGACGCTCACACCATGATAAAAGAGGAAAGAGGGAGCACCCTCACTGTGGGCTAGAGTATCGTGACACCCGCTCCATGACACCCCCTCCATCGTTGTTGTTGTTCTGAGGATTGAGTGACTCGTACTTTTTAAAGTCAGAGTCCAGATTATGACTATTCTATTGCATGCTGATTATTAAGAATTTGACCTGATCTGCAGAGGGTCCAGGTGACTGAAATGTATAGGTAACTGCAATTTTAGGTAATAGGAAAGCTATCCTAATTGCTAGAAATTCTGTGTAACTATAAGCTACGCCGATTACTAAAATCTTTTTATAATAATAAAGCTCTAATTATAACTACAAACCTGTGGCCAGTTCTCACTCTACCAAGGATCCTTAAAAAGAACCTGCCTATCCCCATAGCATCAGGTAGCGTTGGGTGACACTATCACTAATTTTTTCACCTTTTGTGTGACACTCAGTTCAGGCTCAGCTGACTCTGATGGGTCTTGTTGATCCTCACCAGTGCCCAGAGTACTATACCTATTCTGAAAGTGGAGATCCGTAGGTGGAACAGATCTGCGACTTCTTCTTGTTGCCAGAAGTCACACACTTCCAGCCTTCTCCATCTTGATAGTCTCTGTCCACTTGGTCTCCAGCTGTCACTCCTTCCTCACCTTGTGTAGCTTGGGTTTTTGACAAATACCATGTCAGTCTCCTCTTCATCTTCCCCCTTAATCTGGAACCTCAGGGCCTTGACCACAGCACATCTCCCACAAGAGAGGCCACCACTGCCCTGAACTCCAGGGAGAAGGAGGAGCACTCTGCAGCACAGGACCTGTATAGAGGGCTCCTCCCTCTGGAGCCAAGGACTCTGATGTGTTAATGGTAGCCCTGTGGACTACTACTGCATCTTAATGGATATCCATGTGCTGGACAGTATGTCCTGTAGCATGTTGAGACCACCATTGTACAGTCTTCAAGCAGACCCACATAGTCTTGAGTGGAATTTCTGAGCCTCTTTGCATTCCTGCTGCAACAACTGCTACGTCTCATCTGCCGCGCTCTGTGGGCTGCACTCTGGCTTCCTTGCTCTTTCCCCAACAGGTCCTTTTTTGTGAGAATACAATCCTGCCCACATCACCATCACCCTGAGTACCCATTACCTAGCTTTTAAAGTGCTGTCACTGCTGTACTGTTCTGCCACCCACACCACCCTCACAGCAAATTTGACTGGACTGGGCCCTGAGCAACCTAATCTAGCTTTGAAGTTAGCCCTCCTGTGAGCAGAAGGTTGAATGAAATCATCACAGGTCCCTTCTAATTGAAGTTATTCTACATTTCTATTTCAGGGACCCTGTTGAATATACACTGAGATTCAACTGGTTTCATTTTAAGAGCCAGCAATGACCAAAGCACGTATCTGTTCCACAGGAGGTGTAGAAATGCATTCAACATAGTTACAGCACACAGCTTTTTGTACAGGAAAAGAACGAACCTCAGTCTCACTCTTGTAGCCTTTGTGTAGGAGTGAGGGCAACCAAAAGGCCCTAGACATCATTTACATGTCTGATTGTAAACTGTCAAAGATATATGACCTGTACTGTATATTCTATTGCCAGATCACTACCAAATGAGCTAATAAAGCTATGGCTTAATTAACCCCTATCACTTGCCTGTTGTTTTTCTTCCTGTGCGACCAAGCCAACCATACACCTCCTGTTGCAGATTAGAAAGCAGCCCAAAATTTCACTCAGTTTCAATGTCTGGCTGCTGAGCCTTCTCAACCACATAAACCACAAGCAGGGATTTTCCTAATTCTACAACATTCTGAAGGAGAAGAAAAAACAAACAGAAAAAGAAAAAAATATTCTATCATAACATACACTCAAATCTTCATTGTCTCATGGGAAAGTAAACTTTCCAACCATCCTGTTGAAGCAGTGGTTTCCCCAGGCTGTCATTCAGTACAGACATATTGCCCTGGCCTGCCCCCCCCAAACAGAGAGCACAAAACATAAGAAGTTAAGACAGAAAAATCTCCAAATGCTGCTGAAGTATACTTATCCACAAGCTTCACTTAATCATGCATTTAACTCCCTCCCTAATATGTTTAGATTAATGTGTCAGTAGTCACATTAAAGTTTTCTGGCTGAAACCTGAACCAAATCTACATGACCTACAGCAGAGCTATACAGAGCAGGGCACACACTACATGGCATGACTGAGTTATCCTAGAACAGTTTAAGAAAAGCTTCATATAACTCTAATCATATAGAAAGCAGTCCAGCTTAAAATTTCTAGGACATTGACTTCCCAAAGTAAACAAAGCATTAGGATGCTTGTATATAGATTTCATATCTGCATTCCCAGGTTGCTGGGGGGGAGAGTGGCCATGTATTTACTTATTTTAATGCCTTTAATATCCAAGTGTTTGGGTGATTTTTACCACCTGGGAACTAAATTAGCATGATAAAACAAATACAAAATTTGGGTTTTTTTCCCCCACACACTCCCAGCCTGCAATGTCCCTCCCTTTAAGCTCTGCCTCCTGCTCCTTACTTTGGCAGCAAGCAGGAGAGAATATTGTGATCCCCTCGCTCTCCCATTATTTCTTCACTTCTTCTCCAATTCTCCCCAGGACTGCACGTACAATAGGAGTACAGGCAAGCCCCACACTGCTGGCTCGTATTATTCCCCCTCCATTCCTCTGCCCCTGCTGCTGGCACGTTCTTATACCTCTGCAGCACCTACATACTACCCTGCATCTGCAAAGCTCTCTCATCACCCTGTCACCTACGCAGAAAGAGGCTGTTTCCTTATTAGCAGCCATTGATAATTTCAATATCTGACTGCTGAAATGCTGAAAATGGAATCAGGAGTGAGGCCTGCAAGAATGTGCACAATTCAAAGGGAGAATCCCCGGAGAGATGCGCAAGTTATTCAAACTCACTAAAATGAGTTAAGCACAAAAAGAAAGGTTCATTATTTTAAGTCTGTATCAACACTACCACTTGTTTCAAATGAGAGTACAAGAGTAATAAAATAAAATCTTGTAAAAATCTGACAAATTGTACAACTCAAAAGACATCTCTCCATTTGACATTTCCACTGTTCATTTGTGCAGAACCAATTTCTCGAAGGATTGTTTACAATTAGATTTTCAATCACAACTCTACAGCCAAAATTCAGCAGGATCACAAATTCTAAGCAGATGAACTAAATTGACAGGACTATTCAAGCTGATGGTAAACACTCCAGTATCTCCTAAACTACAGGGTAAAAGCTTGCCTAACCTGAGCATTTAAAAGGACAACCAAACTTATGTACACAAGGCTTTACAACTTCCTTTTCATATATAAAGCTTAATGCCAATATTTAAAAAAAGAAAGAAAAAGAAAGAACATTATAGTTCTGACAGACTAGGAACAAACAAAAAACAAAGACCAGACCACATGATAATTATTCCTAGCTTTCCAGTGTTCTGGGATTCACATGGTGTATTAAATGTTTTTTTAAGATGTCTTTGCTTAGTCTTTTTGGTATTTCACACAATATCTTAGAACAGTTTAATGAGGTTCTAAATTTTATTCCCTTCTACTCTTTTTGATTTGGATACACCACTCTTCATGAACGTTTCTATGTTCTAACCACACACAAGAGCTCTCCTTGAATTTTCCTGACTGCGCTGGTAGGTGGTACTACAATTCCTAGCAGAAGCAATGACAGTGCCACACAGGAATACACAGTAGCGCAATACTCAGCTGTTGCATCATCTTTGCTCCCACTCAGCTCAGCACGGTTGTTGCCTTCAGGCCCGCAGAGGCACAATGCTTGGATTTGTGGATTGTAAAGGGAAGCAGGTGAATATTTGTTGCCTTCAGGCCCGCAGAGGCACAACGCTTGGATTTGTGGATTGTAAAGGGAAGCAGGTGAATATAAGAACACTGCAGTAGAACAAAGGACAGCTAGAACAACGCAGCCATTAGATCAGTAACATACCGTTACTCCAGATATAATCGGGGCTTTTCCTTCAATTAGTTTATATATTTCTTGAACTGCTTCTTCATCACTCTTGTCTTTAAATCGCTTCTTGGAGAGTTCTTGAAGAGCTTCCTTAAACTGCTCAAAAGTGATAGTTCTGGAAGACTTTCCCCTGTTGAAACACACAGAAATGGAAAGAAATTACAAGAGAGCACAACAAGCATTCCAAGAATAACGGAATGGTTTCAGTTTACCACAGTGAACAACAGAAAACTGCAACAGAACAGGCAGACCCATGCAGCCCATTTATGGTGTCAAATAAAATATATCCCAGGAACATAATTTTCTTTTTTAAGTACATCAGTAGGATAGCGCTTTAGAAACTTCCCTTGATAAACATTCAGAAATGAAGAGGAAATAAAGGGACCTGGCCTGCTGTCAGAATGCCTGCAGCTCATCAAATCAAATAATTTGGTTGATCACTAGTAAAGCTTGCATGCTTAAAAGACAAGAACTGAAGCATCTTAGGTGAGTTTTGTTATTTAATATTTTTATTCCTCTTTGAATAACTGGTTATCACCTATTATTCATAGGTCACTATTCATGTATTCACAAGTAAATTAAGAATAATGCTGTTGTGTAAAGCAAACTATTGAAAAGCATTTAAAAACTTGAAATTCCTCCTTTATGAAAGACTGACAAATTTTAAAGTAATGCATTTAAATTCAATACCTGTTTCCCTTCTTAGACCACCACCTTCATAAAACATTCACAGGTTCATGGAAAACACAATATGTAGTTTGAAGAACTCATAAAACCCCCCAGAAATTCAGAGCTGAAGACTTGCTGTTGTTTACGCTAATAGAAAGCCCATATTTCCACACCAGTAAACTACTTGCTTAGGTTTACTTTTAGTGGAGAAGATTTTGTTATAGCAGTGTACAGTGCAAAATCTGACAAGCAGAGTGGCAAATTCACATTTTATAAACATCTGTTTATACAGTCACTCCTGCAGATCTTTCACACCCATCAGGCCAAAGGGTTCAATTGATAAAACTCTTACAAAGAAACTCAGCATTCACTACAGAGATGCATTTAACCAAAAGGGGATTAATGCAAGTCTGTTTTCTAGCATTTTAAAATATTCAGTTTAGGCAGGAGATAATGTAGTGGAGTACACACTATGTTCCTTTCTTTTCCCTAATATGAAACTATCTTTAGTGTTCCTCATTTTAAAATTCAGGTATGAGGCCACAGCATTAGTGAGATTACTCACCATTAAAAAAAAATAAAATTTTTCTTTTCTATGAATTATATCACGCACAAAACACACCTTTTCCTGTATTATTAAATTACAGATTCCCTGATCTTTAGAACAAGAATTTACACACCAAAATTAAGCCATACATTTTAAGCTAAAATTTAACAGATCAAATAGATAAATTTTCAAAAAGATGTTCTGATACTTATGCTGATGTAACCTTAAATAGTACCATCTTTAATAGCAGAAGATGTTTTCAGTTGCTTACAACATTATGAAACCCTCAAAGTCAAAGAAATATTTGAGAGTCCATGTTGCTGAGAAACATGCTACTACACGAGTTTTGTTTGCCACTTAAACATTTCTTTTTATACCAATTTAGAGAGCATTTCAAGCAAATCATAAAAAAAGCAACCAAACAAACAAAAAAACCCAAAACACCATACAACCCAGACCAGTCCTTTCAACAGTGACAGCTGTTTATACAGGAATAAATGATAGATGCAAGGATAGAGAAAGTGTGCACTGGCAACAGAAGTCTCAGGCTAAAAACCCTATAAAATCTAATTTTAATTCAAGCATCACAAAAAGGCACTGTGAAGAGCAATTCGTCTATCTATCATCGACTTTGGTCTTCTCTCAGATACCTTCAGAGGTCAAATCCCCCTCAGTTGGAGGGTGCCTCCACTGGGTAGCAAAGGGGGAAGTGAGATTTCTCAGTTTTAGACACCAACAGTTAGGAAGTGACTCCTACTTCAATTAAACACAAAATGAAATTTTATCCCAGGCTTTTAAAACAAGGAGAAATGGGTTATTCACAACAAAATTCAACATTAACGTAACCCTTTACATACTGTTCATTACTAGTATCCTTTATTTCCAACACAGCCCAACATGTAGCAAATCCTTACATCCCTCATACTCCCTATTTTAGCCAGAAATAAACTTTACCCATTTTTTTGACCAAACTTTGTGGTTTGCAACTATTTATCTGCTTTAGGTGAAGCGTATGCTGGAGTATCTCATGGAATTAGCTGGTAAAAGAACATCATGACAGTGGAAATGAAGAATATAATCCAGTATTTCATTAATTAGAAAGACACATGGAATAAACTGCAATTAACTACTTGGAATTTATCCAGGATTCTCATTAATAGGATTAACATCCCTCTTCTGATGAAACATGTCCAAGAACTTTTAACTAGCTCAAAAGGTCAGGACTTCATTTCCCCCCCCCCCCCCCCCCCATTTATTAAAAGACAGCACTGGCAATCACTGCGAAGCTTCAGCATAACACCACACTAAGGCCCTTGTTCACTACAGACTCACAGCCAAGTCTAACATACAGACCTTTCAAATGCAGTTTTCTGTAGCACATACGTTACCTGGCAGTCTCCAATCAGGACTGCTACAGTTTAGCTTGGATCATCAAGTCAGGATCATCATAATGGGAAAGAGAATGACCACTTTCAGCAAAAATTGTTGAAGTTCACGTTGACTCCTTTTATTTTTATTAACACATGTAGAATTTTTGGTTCTGCACTTATCAAATAGAAGAGCACAACTTTTTTTTTTTTATTAAAAGGAAAAATACATATATAAGGGTGCCAAGAGGAACAAACATCTCCTTCTGGTCTAAGACATAGCCATTCCTACCCCTCACATTTGGTCTTTTCCCTGTCACACTAACATGGGGAAAGGAAATGAGGTTTTTTCCCTCCAGCTTAAGGTGTAACCACAAATTGGATACATATGTGACCAATGTAGTATTGCTGCTGGCCCCAAAAGAAAAAGAAATGTGCATTGTGGCAGATATTCTTTACCAGCAAAAACCATTAATTGAAAAGACACGAAAAATGGGATTGGGAGTAAAGGAATTTTTGGAACTATATCCCACGTAAAAGTTTCCTAAAGCAAGCCGCTTTAATTTTGAAATTCGTTATCTTTTCCTACACTCCAAAAACATTCTCTCTCCCAATCCCATCTATTACAATATTATCAAACCTATTTGAAAAGCATCATAATTAGTTAAAAAATTCTACAGTTGCAAGGTACACCAAGTCTTGTGGAAAACCCTAAGAACATAACTCTTGATTAACTCACAACATGTTCTGGACTTTTGGTATGCCATGTGCAGTACATGTATGCCAGGTACCATAGCATCTAAATTATCAAGTAGCAATGCTACAACCCCTCCTGTCTCCAGAGGCAGGTCTCAAAGAGCTCTGAGCAGCTACTGTCATCACTGTTACTCAGCAGGACAGCATGCTCCTACCCTCTCTTCTATCTGTACAGTCATGGGTTGAATGCAGAGGAGAAAACAGACTGAGTAGGTAGAAATGACAGAGGCAAAGTCTCTCAACGAATCTACATAGCTCTTGATTTACACATTCTTAAGCCACAGGATAAGGCCCCTCCAGGTCCACAAAAATGCCTTGTGGAGAAGGACTTAGGGGTACTAATGGATGAAAAATTGGACATGAGCTGACAATGTGTGCTCACAGCCCAGAAAGCCAACCGTATCCTGGGCTGCATCAAAAGAAGCGTGGCCAGCAGGTTGAGGGAAGTAATTCTGCTCCTCTGCTCTGGTGAGACCCTACCTGGAGTACTGCATCGAGCTCTGGAGTCCTCAGTACAGGAAAGACATGGACCTGTTGGAGCAGGTCCAGAGGAGGGCCACAAAAATGATCATCAGCGGGATGGAACACCTCTCCTATGAGGAAAGGCTGAGAGAGTTGGGGTTGTTCAGCCTGGAGAAGAGAAGCCTCTGGGGAGACCTTATTGTGGCCTTTCAATACTTAAAGAGGCCTTCTAAGAAAGATGGGGACAGACTGTTTAATAGGGCCTGTAGCAATAGGACAAGGGGTAATGGTTTTAAACTAAAAGATGAAATTTTTTTTGTGATGAGGGTGGTGAAACACTGGAACAGGTTGTCCAGAGAGGTGGTAGATGTCCCATCCCTGGAAACATTCAAGGTCAGGTTGGATGGGGCTCCGAGCAACCCGATCGAGTTGAAGATGTCCCTGCTGATTGCAGGGGGGTTGGACTAGATGACCTTTAAAGGTCCCTTCCAACCCAAACTATTCTGTGATTCTATGAAAAATTATAATACTATGAACACTGCATGACACATAAGGCAGTCATACTCTCAGTTTATTTCCACCTTTTTTAATGCCCTGTTCACACTCAGGAAGCCCCTTCCTGACACTAGCTTTTCAGAGGTCATGAAGTTAAACTAAAAAAAGCCAACTAAAAAACCCCAAACCAGTTTCTTTCTATTAAGCAATTGCTACAAAGAATCAGCTTCTTTGTGTATATTTGTAACTTGTTTTTAGAAGCTCATTATAAATATCTCGTTTCCATGGGAATAACAAAACAAATACATTAACTTTCATTTTCCAAGTGTTACAAGTTCAAATAACTTGTCTACAATTAAGTACGCCAAGGGCAATCTCTCAGCTGTTAACACTCTTCTCTTAGGTTTAGCACTCCAGAGAGTTAATAGAGACCTAGAAAGAAGGTAAAATACTGTACATTAAAAAAGAAGGGGGGGGGGGGGGGGGAATAAGTTGAATGGAATAGAAGGAATGTGTGAACAGCTACAGAAACACAACACAATCAGACACTGGAAATGCAAATTAAAGCTATCTCACTCACCAGAAAATGAGACAAAGTGGAAAATAGTAACAATGGGGGAGGGGGGGAAGGCTTTTACAAAAAACACACGTCATAAGGTTGGCCACCTCAATGAAAAGAACAAAAGAGGGACATTAATAATATAAATTTTTAAAGCCCTGTACTTTATTATGACACAAGAAACCTTTATGTTTAGGAAGGATACATTCTTACATGCCATTCTATTTTAAGCTCTGCTTCTTACAACAGACAGAATTCCTCTAATGCATCATCCTTTGGTGGAGGAAACAGTGTATTCATGGTACACTCATGAAAGCTGCTTGTATCTATGCCTACCTTTGGGAACAGACTAAACATAATCAGAAGAATTTTAGGAAGCATCCCCTCACTTCCCCTTCCTTGATGGATCTCTCCACATGTAACCACTACAAATGGGGAGATTCTGAACTAAAGCTTGCATTCCTCAGTCTTCTCTTGGGAGCCCAAGTTCACATACGTAAAAGCATCAGTTCTGAGCCTGGATATCAGCACAGTGAATGTAAAGTGTAAAAGAACAATCTACATTGGCCCAAAGTAGATTGCAATAGCAAGTGATGCAGTTTTCATTTGCAATTATTACTACTAACAGTGTCCTGTGTTCACAAGATTAGAACAATGCAGTGCGAAAACGTACTGTTGCAAATTAATACTTCTATGTTGTCTGGACTTGAATCCTATTTGGATTAACAGTTGTCTATAATTTTAGCTGAAAAGAGAAGAAAAGCTATACAAACACACTCCACATACCCAATACACAAAATCCTTGACCAATATTAGAAATCTTTACCTCCACAGCACTATTACAGTTCAGTGTTAATACAGCAAAGTCTCCAATTTAGTAGTTTTCTTTCGTCATCTCTGAACTCCCAAAAGTAATCCCATACTCCCATCCCAAAAGGCCACTTTTCCTTTCAATTTTCTTATAATGAAGAGGGGAAAGAAGATGTAAAAATACTCAGAGAAGCTTCTATTCTTGCTAGCATGCCAGAGGATTACAGCAGGATACACTAATCAGGACTGTTTTGCCATGGAAGTTGTCATCTACCCACAAAGGTCTAAGGAGTATAGAAAGTCTGACAAGGGTCTGACAGCATAAGTAGAGGTGGGAGCCCAATAAATGTTTTTGCATAAGCTCTTGTACAAGGAGTTTTGTTTGTAAGGTTTATTTAGTCTAAATTCACCATGGACTTGGGTCTCTCAGTCAACCAAGCAGTCAAGCAAAACTCAACAGCATTCTCTCTTGTAAATCAGAACAAACAGGATTTGGGGCACTCCCTATATTTATTCCCTTCCCAAGGCAGTCTCATTCCTTCAGAAGACAAAATGAAAGACTGTGCTGGCAATAGAATGCCCGAGTGGCTTATTTGTCACAGTTCTGACTTACTGGCACAATAAATTTAATCAGGCAGTTTCGGATTTGTCACTACTGCTCCCACATCCATGTATGTAACTGTTAACCAAATACTAAGAAACAGTCCTGAATTATCAAATTAATAATTTAAATTATTCAAATTAATCATATAAAGGTGTAATGATAACATTGAGAACAGACCATAAGTCAGACTTTTACCCCAAACCCTAACAAAGGCATATTTCCTAATGGCATTCAGATCAGACTTCAAACTTCAGCTGCTTCTAATTTATCTTAACAAACAAACAAAGGGAAATGTGAAGTGTTTCTTCTAAAACATGTTTCATTCTTTTTTTTTAAGGTTAAGAGAAATAATAGATAGAACTTGCTCAACTTGTCCAGAATTTTTTACTTTTTTCCCCAAGAGCAATCTGCCATACTAAAAACCCACCACAGCTGAAAGCCCCCGATTTTCATGCAAATAGATTTTTCTAATTTACCACTTTACAGCAGCAACTTTATGATTATTACTGTGGTATTTCCCAAAGCATTCACTCCTGTTCATTAAGTAGAACTGACATTTATTCTTTTCTTGTTACTTGTGATAACACACCAAGCCTTCTTGATGTAGCATATAAACATAATGTACATTAATAGCAACGGTTAGTGGTACTTGTACTGTACACATTGACAGTAAAAAGGTACCACAGACAAATTCCTTGAAGCAAAAAAGGTTTGTACTGGTCTCTGCAAAATGTATCAATCATCTAACAGATGTATTCTTTTTTCCAAGAATCTCTGCTATAATGTTACCAGCACAAAATCCAAGGCTAATCTGTTTAACCCAGAGCCAGATTATGCCACAGGGCTGGTAGTTTATTTTTTTCCTTTTGTAGTTTACAATTTTCACTTTCTGCTCTCTTTGGGCTCCACAGCTCAGTATTTTTACTGGCCATCAGCCCCACAATTCACAGCCAAAAAAGTCCCAAACTAAAGCTAGATCCCTAGGTAGGCTAACCAGGCTGCTAGAACCTTGCAGTCTAATGGAGTATTTAACATATCCTGTGAAGATCTGTTTCTTGCTATATATCAGTCAAGAATGAAATTACAAAATTTAGCTATGCAATGCAAAAAACTTACAAACAAAAAAGAGAATGCAGTTTCTTGGATAAAACAGAACAAAGTATGACTAACCCAAAGCAGAGACTTGTGTAAAAATTTGAGAAATATAGCTGAAAGGCAGGGAAGGAAAGACACTGTAATACAGTTGGATCAGGTTCTTTGTGCTGCACTATCTAATAGCTCTAAAGAAAGGTGGTTATAAAAGAACCAATTCAAAAAACCAAAACTTGAGGTGTCACCTTGCATCAGAGACTTCTGCCCCATTAATTGGTAGAACTGGGATACTGAAATTAGACATCTGGATGTTGATGCAAGCAGAAGTAAATTGGTGAATTGTTAGGAAAGAAGATGTCCTTCCAGAAGATATCCTTCCAGAAGATATCCTCAGAAAAATGATCCTAGGAAGAAGATACAACAGAGATCTTCAGCTAAGGCAGTGGTCACTTCTGGAACGCAGGTACCTTTGAGTGCATGGCTACTTACCAGAAGTGGATTCCCTTGAGGGAAAGATTAGGACTAACAAAGGACATCCAGATGACCTTCACAATTACTCTATAAACATAACTTCTAGCATCTTGGCCAAGTCAGACATAAGGAGTTGGACTGTACGGCTTCATATACCCCACAATCACAAGGCAATGCCATCATCAGTTTCCAAGAGAGCAAAGCAACAAGAGAGGTACAATGCAAAATGCAGTGCAAAATGCTCTCTCCGTATCACAGCAATAGTCACGACTTGCAGAAACCTCTCTGGACTCAGGGAGTGGGCAGCAAGGGCAGAAGAACACACATCATTCACTCAGGAACTGAACCTGGAAGTGCCAGTTTTTCTCCAGGTGCTTTTTGTCTCATTACTGAGCAAGGGTAAAGCAGACTGCGCCTAGTTCATTCTAAGTATCTGAAACTGTGACAGCTTGTGAACCGCCATGCTTTGAAAATCTGAAGCAAGAGGACTCCAGCAGCTCACTAAACCAGCAGTTGATATCTTTATCAGGCTTTATTTTAACATAAATATTTTAGGCTTCTCTCATGAAAACTCTCTTCTCCTATATTTGAAGTTAACCTTTTTCTCCTCTTGGCTTTATTTTTTTAGCACGTTCTTCCTATGTGCTTCACTCACAGTCAAAATCCGTTTCCATTAAAATAAAATCTGAAGTTAAAAAAAAAAAAAAGGCAGACCCAAAAGCTATGAGCCTATCAGATAAAATAGTATTGGGATGGGAAAGAAGAGGGGAACTGGAGAAAGAAAATGACTTGGCAAAAACATGTAGTAGGTAAAAGCCTCCAAAGGAAAGCAACCCCCAGAATGAGTTAAAGGGGTTAGAGAGATTACTGGGACTTAAGGGAGATGAGGAAAAGAAAAAGTTCAAGCAGAAAGTAGGTCTGACGGTTATATAGGGCTTAGAGGAAGAGATTAAATTAGCTTAAAAGAGCAGCAGAATCAACTTGTTTGGGGTTGGGTTTTTTTTTTTTCAGTTTAAGAGAACAAAAATAATGTTATACCTGGATATTTAGGAATAAAGATCCATGTAATGGTTAGCTACTGATAAAAAGCTGCAAAGGAAGTATTTGGAAAACTCTGTGAAGCCTGAAGAAAGCACATGCCCCAATTTACATTGAAGGAGTGTGCAAATTCTTTTCTCATGACAGGCATGTACCCGAGTTTGAAAAGAGATAGAAACATGTGCTACCAAATAGTCTGGGAGGACTTCCACTTTTCCTTATTAACTGGTATCATACAAAGAAGAGAGATGTTCTGGCTGTCAATCCCCTGGACTCTACACAAAGAATGTAATAACTGTACACACACAATGGATGAAAGATAGTAATTTTATCACAAGAATATTGCTTTTATCCTTAGAATGCTGTCTACTTCTGTGAAAGAATCCAATAAATGGCATGCAACTTACAGAGCACGTTGTTCAGTAACACAGAAATCTATCCTTCAGGTGCATGAAGGACTGGCACTATTTGTCAGCACAACTCAGGTGGAAGTTAGACATTAAAGGACACGGGAGGGGTGAGTGACAGCAGCAGGGAAGTTAGCCAAAGTACAGAAAGATGTAAGAAATGGACAGCGAAAAAAAAGAGAGGCTGCAGACAGGTCTTAGACCCAAATGGCAGGGGACAAACTAGCGCTGAAGCAGGAAGACAGTGCCTCAGAATCAGGCTTCTGCAGATACACTGGTTTCTTCTCCAGAGGGCTCAATTTATTTGCCATTCTCTGTGGTTCTTGTCAGCTTAACGATATGCACTAGGCTGGGCACACACAGATCATAAGGGAAGGGAGCAGAAATTGTTAACCACAGTGTAACAACCTAACACAGTTCACAGCTGCCAGGGACACTGCTAGGCCCATCCAAAATATGAAAATCCAAGAAGATGATGTCGTAGTGCTCATTAAGTCAGCCTCATACCAATAAATGAAAGCAGTTAAGGAAAGCTGAAGATTTACTGACAGTTCTCAATAGCTAATCATTTCCTCTGTCTGTCTTCCGCAGGCTGTGCTTACTACACAAGCTAGTGATAAGAAGCTTTTTTCTTATAATAATACTTAGCATTTTATCTTTCAGAGGACTGAAGAAGCTGATACAGTCACTGCAGTTTCAAAAGCTCTTTCTGCTGTTGAAGTGCAGAGGCTTATGGCAAAGGCATTACAGCTGAGAGGACAGGGCAAAGAACGAACATCACCTGTACTTTCTCTGCCAGTTAAAGAGGTGCACATGAACATGGGTGCTTGATAACCCAGGGAAAGAAAAGTAGGAAACACAGATAAGGCATCCTTCTAGAGCTCACCAGCAATCCCATATGACCTGACACATCTCATTCATGTCCCAGAAAAAAAAAACCACAGCAGCTAGGTTTATTTTGATTCACTCTCCCCAGCAGCGTGAAAATATTTGGTTAAAAAGGAGACCAGCCTACATACAATGAAACAATGTCCAACACAAACACTGTTGAAAGGAAGCTAGAATACTGTCACAAGCCATGACCGTGGGCAAGGCCAATGCTGCACGGCCAAATGTCCTCTAAGCAAAAGTGAATGCATTTGATCCCAAGCAATTAATGCACAGAAACTATACAAAATTGTTCATAAGTATGAAAAGAAAGAGAGTCTCAAGGACAGCTTTCAGATTATTAGCTATTTTTCAGAACTTCTGTTATATTCTTAACCTGAATTTGTATAAATACGTGACAATCAGAGACAGGAAAAGAGAGGTAACCCAATGGACTTTTGTGTTAGCACCCAGTCCCCTCAGGCTTTTGATAGCCAGTAACCTTCCTTACTGCTTTCTCTCTACATGCAGTATCTATGTTTTGACTGTGTTGACATTCAGGGAAGACAAGTTACCTCTTTTGATGGGACCAGTTAACCAAGAACAGGATGTGGCATTTGATAGAGGAAAGAAAAATGAAATCTCCACAGTAAAAATCAGTTACATAAGACAGTGCTATTTTTATTAATGAGACTCAGAACAGAAAAGCTCAGTATCTCACTAAGGACTAGGTATTGTATGATTATATGACACAACATCTTACTCTATTCAGACAAAATTCAAACACAACTACAAGAGGTCAAAAAACAATGGCATTATTAAATAGGACTTGACATATTAAGTTCTTAACTCACTAAGTCTCAAGATATTAGAGCTTAAATTATGCTTTCATTAAGAACCGAATTGGACCTTGAAAGTAAATTATTGCAAAAGGAACAGAATAATAACTGAATCCAACTCATTATTATGCACCAACAGTGAGGATCCAAGCTTCTTTCTAGCAACATATAATCCAAAAGTTTTTCTCCTCTCAGTTTTTCCTTAAAACTACATTAAAAAAAAAAAAAACAAAAACACTTTTATGTGCTGCTAACTTTCCTAGAATTTCTTTCTTGTTTTCCTCCTGGGATCTTGTGATGTTTCAGCAAAAAGCCTAGCTCCATATCTTTACAATGTCTAATACTAATGATGGTTTTTTAATTCCCAGGCAGGATCTTTATAGCTACCAAAACAGCCATTTCACCTACATTGGGCCAATCCACATCAGAGCGGCATGAAAAGAACAATGCAAGATGGTAGCAAGGCAAAGGGTGTGTATTGCGGGGACATGTTTTTAAATCGCTATGAAGCTCAAGTAAAACTGTAAGTGCAATGTGAACATTTTATTGCTTGTTTCTATAGGGAAAGATGTCTGGAATACTCTGTTCCAGTGAGGCCTCTGACAAAATTGCCATCCTAATTCAGAAGTTACACTGTTCAGTATGAAAAAAAAAAAAGTCACTGACTGAAGACAGGAAAAATGAAGGGAAAGGGATGGAAAAAGCAACCTTTAATTCACATAGAGCATATTCACTCTATTATTCAGGCACTGCAGCTGTTTGTTAATGACCATACTGCCAAGACACAGCAAGTTTACTCATATTTCGTGGCCAAGAGATTTAGAAAGCACTAGCTGATAGCTGAGGTACCCAGCTCCCCTCCAGCTCCAGGACATTCCCCCCTACCCTCCAAGTAAATATTTCCAGTTACAGACTGGTTTAGGGTTTTTTTGAGAGAAGAGTATAATAACATCTAATACTATACATAAGACATGTCTTTGCATAGCTATTTCTGAAACATAATTTAAACATTAAGTGACATGGCTTGATGTATTTGGGGACTGTGATAGCAGCTCATTGCTTCCAAAAATGCTTCTGTGAAAGCCAGAGCATAAGTCTAATCTAATCCAAGGTGGGACTTTCCTTTAGAGTTTAATAACATAGAATTGAAAACCAACAGATTTTTATCAGACTGTCATAATAAGAAAATATAATTGACAGATGATTTTACAACAGCAACATTCCAGTTTTTCAAAGGATTTCACAGGGTTTGAATTTTTTCCATGTCAAATGACATATAAGCATGAAAGGAACTTCTGAACCCAGTGACAGCTCAATGATAGTGAACTTTCCTGAGAGGACAGATATATTGATGTAAGTAAAAAAGTTTGTGTGTATGTGGGAGGGGTCGTTTTAGTGATCCTGAAGACAGGGAGAAAACACAGATGTATGCGTATCTGCTAACATTTTCTGCTGGCAATATGAGAAGGTGGCAGTATTAAAAATAGACAGCTGGTGTTAACTGAGAGCACAAGCTCAGTCTATGGGAATCATTGACCATGGATGGAGATAGAAAGGTGTGAAATCAAGAATGACACACCAAGTGAAAAAAGAAAAACTAACTACAATGGCAGTCCATATCCAGAGGTCACATGCAGAGAAACCCACAAGACATCTGCTGGTCATAACCAACGGCCAAGGACCAAATCACAACCTTCAAGAAAGGAGACTCCAGACTGCAGGTATGCACACAGTAGGAATATCACAATTTCTTTTTCAAGCAAAACAAGACGTATAACCTAAATAATGAAGAAACTGCACATGCCTGCCCTTCTGAAGATTGCCTTCCCACATGAAAAGGAAAATTGGACAGGAAGTTCTAAATATGCAGTCTCCAATCTTCCCAATAGCAATCTGTGTTCCTTGTATGTGAGATTTAAATCTGTGTTAAAACTCCAACTTTCACAACAATGTCCTGTTCCTCATATCCCTCTTATTCTTCATGTCTTCTGAAACAGCAGTTAGAGACTTAAATTTACTAATGCAATTGTCTGCATTGCCAGCAGTCATTCCCATTTTACAAAACAAAAAGCAAGACAGAAGAACAGGCAGACTGTGGCCAAAACAGTCTCTCAAACAGTTTACAATGAGAGTAGGAGAATATGTGAAGATATATCCACCTAAAGAGAACTATACTATTTCAAAAAGGAAAACAGGAATCCCACAGCTGTTTGATGTGCAAAATATTCCCCCTAATCTTTGCCCACAAGTAAAAAAAGCACACAGAAAAAAAATTGCACAGATTTGAGATGTATACAATTGACATTTCAACACTTTAAATCATGTTCTTGCTTTGGGTACAGCATTGTTCAATCAGCTACAAACTTGCAGAAACATCAAGTTACTTCAACCAGGTACGAAGCTAGTTAGTTCACTCAAAAACTGAATGCACACAAAAATTTGTGGAAAAAGTATTTTCCTATCATTCAGAAAAAAATGTTGGGGGGGGGGGACGGACGACCCAGGAGACAGGAAACAGACCAGAAAATCTATGAATCCAAGCTAATTCTTGCTGATACGAAAAATTAGGAAGTAAGCTGAACTTAAACAAGTATTGTAAGAATTTTTTTTAAAATGTTCAGTCTTGCATTTTTTAAATCGTCTTCACGTGACAAAACAAACTAATAGCCGAAGGTACTCCAGGTTTTCAGAAATATCTCTAAATTTTCTCTTGTTCTTATTTGGTAGACATCATGCTTTCTGGTTCAGATTATATACAAGTCACCTGGAACACCATGCATGTAAATGAAAGTTTTTAAGCAACACAGAGTTTTAATTGGTGAACACGATATTTTTGAAAACCACATATGCAAAATTGTAACCTGCTCAGAAATCATGTTGAAAATTAATTCTCTAAGGTGGGGCGTTCAAGAGAATGTCAGAAGACGAGTTCTACATCAAGAGCACAGTTTTGCCTGGTTTACCTTTTGCAATAGCTTTGATATGTCCTTACCACAGCAAATGAACAGGGGAACACCAAACGCATTGAATTCTTCTCATGGCACATAATAAAATGCTTTCAAGTTAACCTGAAACTGAAGCATAGTGAAGAACAGCTCAAGAAAAACAAACAGGACAACATTTTTCAGGGAGCTGATGCTGCAATCAGGTGACAAGAAACCAAAAAACCCAGCAAACCAAAACCATAAATAACCATAAACCAAGGCTGCTTTCATCCAGACCAAAGAATACATGTAAGACAATTGTCATGTCAACAGGATCCTTATTTAAGCACAGTGCTTTAATTTTTTGTATGGATCCAAAGAAGCTAATTTGGCTTTGAGTGGTCTGACTTCATACATATCCTACATTCTTGGAAAAAGCTCTGTTGCAACATTACCATAAAGCAATGATGCATGTATCTATTACAGAAGCTAATTCTATCTGCTCACCCAAGCATCAATGCCCTTTCCAGAAAAATCTTACTGTTCTTTTGCAGAACAGGCACTGAAATAACACCCATGAGAACATACAGAGTAATGAGCATTTTCTAACTACTGAAAAGTGCAAGACTTTTCATGTAGAAGCTGAAAAGACTCACATTCTGCTAACACTTGTAGCGGGTCTCAAAACATTATTGCTCATGTGTGCCATAGTGAAATACATAAATTGAGAGGTAAATACTTGCTTTTCTGTTACCCATGCCTTCTAGTCAAGTACCAGTTCTGGACTGCTTCCCTCCTTATTAATTTCTCTTTCCTACAGAAAGAGAATTAGGGCTAGGGGTAGCTGTCAATGCAGATGGGAAGTCTTCAGGCTAAATTATACAGCAGCAAAAGCTATGTAACTCTTGCATATGAGAAAGGTGGCACCTTATTTCTTCTACAGATCCACAAGTCTAAAGACAATTCCATATGTGTGCTATTGCCAATGCAGAGATTATTCTTTAATAAGTTCCTCTGCTATGCCTCTATCATTTCTCCTTACCATATCTTGTGGAGTTATGTACCTTTGCACAGCCTAGGAAAAAATAGCTAACACATCTGCCTACTTACTTATTTTGTATACCTCAAGAGCCATCGCTATGCACTTCCCATCCCAACACAAAGTTGTAGTAATTGACAAGGCAACCATCAATCTGAATGAAGATTCCCCTACTAATCATAACAAGGAACATCTGCAGGAAGCGCAATATACCTTGCAAGCAGTAAGTGCAGACCCTTGAGCCCCGAGACCTAAACAATTCGATGTAGGCAAAGCAGAGATTGAAGAGAAAAAACAGAGGGTTTGCAAACCACAGAGTTCTATCCATTTCCCAATAAAAATCTGAAGCTAAAAATCCTAAGATAAGTCTAACAGAGAAAGTCTGCCAAACAAGTAGTTACAATAAAGCTACATCCAGCTTCAGAAATAAGCCACTTTGATTTTGAGGCAGTCCTCCTTGGGGTGAGTGAGATTGATCCTCTCTCTGTGTCCAAAGAGGGAAACATATTTTACTAATGGGAATCTCAGTTGTACCACAGAATCTGCAGAACAGTCCATGCCAATGATGTCTTGGCACTTTGTGAAAGCTATAAACGGACAGTGACCAAATTATCTATGGGAATTTATCCCCTCCCCTCAGTTAAAGGTTTGTTTATCAGTCTTCGCAGTGCTGACTCATGTGCTTCTGAAACCAATCCAAAAGAAATGAAGACAATTATGACAGTTAACACCAATACAGATATTATCTCATTTACATCACACATCTCAATTCAAAGCACTAGCTGTATTTAAAAGATCCAAAAGTTTACAATAAATGGAGGTTTACCCACGTAGTTTTCTATCTTGTGGACATCATCATCATGAACCAAAATGACAAGGAACAATTGGGAAGCCTCCAAGATGTTGGAATGAATTGTGAAAGCAGAGAGGAGACTATGAAAGAACAAGTGTACATTCTTTTGGAAATCTGTGACTTACTTAGACCAACAGCTACTGAAGGAAGGTATCAAGCCAGTGCTGGGAAAGATTCCAACAATTTTGGAGATGTCTAACATAACTTCAGTGACTGAATTAAGGAAGCGGCTAGAGTTGCTGAACTATTAGAGTAAATTTCTGCCAAATTTAGCCCATCTCTTACAACTGCTGCAAAATCTATCAGGGCACAGGACCCCCCTGCATGCCAGGATGAAATTGAAGCTGTCCTCAGACAAGTCCAGTTGAACAACGTTGCTGTGATCAGATACCACTGAATAGTTAAGAGCATATAATAAGCTCTAAATACCTTAGAGGGTTTTCCTTCAAAAAACAAAACAAAACAAAAAAAACCCCAAAACCAAAACACACACACCACCCTCACAACATAACAAGCCATACCAAACCAAATCAGAAACCTTGAAGAGGAATACAAAACCCCTTTCGATGCATCTCTTTTTTGTTCTCTGTCAGGTCACAACTCTCCAGCTTTTGAATACGAACTGCTAAATATGTGCTGCTCTCTTGACTGTTGCTTTATACAAAGGGCACTTTGTTTCATTTCCAAACAGGAATTATTACATTCTTACATTAGCAATATCTAGCAGCTCTTAGTTACTTACATTCAGAAAACAAGGCTTCACATCTTTTTTTCCTGAATTACTATCTCAATTCTGAAGCTGACATTTTCTTCAAAGCCACTGATTTGGCTGAAGCAAGAAAGTCAAGTATTGTTTCAAACTGTCATTTGCTGATAATATGGTATTTTGATGCAAGACGGATACTCAATGTAGTAATATCCATTCCTGCAGTATTTGGTACAGGAGGGTAAGTTTCCTAAATTGTGGCCAGTTAATGGTGCAATTAGTATTAGAATTCTGTGCTCTTATTCCAGTGCATATGTCAGAAGACTGTCTTACCTACCAGATTCTTATATGCCCATTTATTTGCAATATAAAATCTTCTGAATGAAGACCACTGACGAATTTCCATGGGAGCTAATTCAACATCTGGTCTCTCACACTCCACTAGCACTGCTGTAGGGTAGATAGTAGTAGTTCATAAGCAAGTCAAGTATATCCTCATAGCTTACAAAGCAAAACTGCAAACTGACTCTTGCAGGAAAACAGGATGACATAAAAACAATAGATTAAGACAATGCTATGCACATATACACTGTTAAGCTCTATGTGCGGCACGGCATATACCAGCCTGTGCAGGTCTACTGTGGAAACCCCCCATAACAAGCAATGGACAAACACCTTTGCAGGGTTAAATGATAGTAATTTTTATCACAAAACTTCTCTATTAGGTATGTTTATACAAGTAGTTAATTTAAAACCAGCTTAAGTACTTGATGCATGTATTTATAGTTAAGTTCTCACAGTAAAGATAGCAAAACCAGGAGGAGCTCAACAGCAACCGGTTCAGCCCAATGCTCTGCTTCAATTATTAACAAAGTCTGATAGGGTAGAACATAACCAAAGCAAGCTTTACGCACTGCTAGACACTTTATCCTACACCTACATAGGTCAAAGCCCTGTGAGACCACAGCTACAAAAACTAGTATGTCTTTGTGCCTTTCTACCCTGCTACAGAGGTAGGATGTCCACCCCTTCAGAGGCATCAGAAGTCAGATCCTCTCACTCTTCAAAGCTTCAGAAAGCCTCACATTTTCAGATGGCGCTCAATGAAGATGACAAGCAGAAATGCTGGCCAGAATTCTTCTGAGTACGTGCAAATCAGGCACACTTTATGTGCTTCATTTTCTTAAACAACAGCATATGACAATTAACTCAACAACACTGTTGAGGGGTTAGTCAATACTATAACTCCTTTAAAAATCACCATGTATGTTGGAGAAGCCATGCTGTTCAGCAAATTACTTCTTCCAAGACTAAGAGATTACACTTGCAGCAAGCACATATAGGAAACTAATCAACACTTGGCATAAGTTCTTTGGATAACTGTCTCCAGAAAGTACATCTTGTCATCTTCTTTATCTAAAGGCTTTGACAAATTGAGTTGAAACACTTCCAAAGAGTACAAATGTCACGGCAGACAACATGAAGTCAGTGTCCCTAACATTAAAGAAATCCAGTTCTCTATGCTAGCCCTTAACTCTGATAGGTCTTATGTACCTTTACTGTTTACCTCAGGTGACTGTCCCTTCACTGTCCATCTGGGCTATGCCTTTCACAGATTAGTACTTAAAGATGTACAACTAGAACTTAAGGAAGCCAATTGCTGGGTGACAGTTGTAGCATCTAAAAGGGGAATAAAAGGAACAATCTCCCAAGCATGCATGAGATACTGTATTGCTGGTCACAGAACACAGGACTAAATCAGAAAAGGAATTATTAAAATCAGACAAACTGTTAAAAATGGCCAATGTTGATTGAAGTTGCAGTCAGCTGGATTTGCAGGTCAAACTCAAAACCAGACTGTTAAATCAGCAAGCAGAGTTCATCTTATTAGTACAGCAGGAGGAAAACCAAACAGCTTTAACTGACTGCACAGTATCCTTTCTATATGTTTCTTCGTCTGGCTAGAGGAGACCCAATAGGCCACAGTCTGGTGTCTTGACAAAAAAGATGAAGCTAGTTCTGTGCATTTTAGTTCAACAGCTTTCCCAGCTACGCCATCCACTTCAGCATAATGTAAAGCTCTCCCATTACTCTCACCTGAGGTGAAGTGATGAAAGAAAAGCAACCTGTCTGGAAGAGGAAAACACAGTTCCAGCTTTTCTGTGAAAGTAAGGAAATAATTTCTATTTATTTTTACTATAAAAGCTTAGAAAACCAATCATGCTATTTGTGCTTTCTTAATAAAGGATTAGCTGCTGGAACACATTGCAAATGTATTCGTCCTCTCAAGGAATTACTAAACTGAATACTCTTCACTGTTCATTTTAAACCAGTACCAGGACTTACTAAGAGAAAAAAAAAATAAAAATTTAATCGGATTATAGTCATTACTCTCAGATTTGCATTCACAGCACTCATTCTCTTTAATTATTAGCATTAAAAAATGTCCTAAACTCAAATCACAGACAGTTCACCACCATTTGCATCCGACATCTAATTTCCAATACAACACTTGAAAAGTATCAAAATTCTTTATTTTTGGATATACACAAGAATATCACCTAATAGAGTGGCTATCAGCTACCATATGGGGTATACATTTTCTTTCATCATAGCTATCTTTCAGTACCTTCTCCTATTGTTTTCTTATATTTGAAACCTCTCTCAACTTACAAAGCACTTCAGATAAAAAATGCAAGACACTATAAATGCCAAATTACTCCCTTTTTCTTCCTTTGTCTATCTGTAGACTCTTTTAAGAATACCAACTCACCTGTTCATTTCTTTTGCTAAAAAAAAAACCCCAAACAAACCACAAAACCAAAACACCCACCCCCCACCCCCCAAAAAACCCACTTAAAACCTTTTCTGTAGACACCCTCTTGTAGAGCTGTAAACACTAATCAATGCATACTGCTCGCAAACCTCTTCACAGGTTCCATTGACACCATGCCAAATGAGAATAGTATGACACATGCTATTTTACCGACAAGAGCACACTGATCTCCACTTGGATTACAAGTGCCTCAGGCATCTGTTTCCATATGGCATCCATCACAGGAAGAAAATGGAAATAGCTTAATTTTGGAAGAAAGGTTACTGCCTGTTTCAAACTGAGACACAGGAGGACTGAGCATAAGGAGTATCAAAATAGGATTTCACTATGTTCCCCTAGTGCCACAAACTAGCTTGGCGTGCAGCAGTAGTAGCTGCTATACACGGGGAAGTGATTGGACAGGACGGTAAACAGTACAGTACCATTTTTCATCTATCCCATACCACAGAGTCTCGTTCTTGCAGAAGTGAACACCCAACACCTTTTTGTGAAACAGACCGCACATGATGATGAGTAAGAGCTGCCTACTTCTCCTTTATGATCCTCTCACCAGTAGCCTCTTGTATTACTCCCACTTGTATTGCTCTGGGTCAGATAAACTCTCCATTCTCAGCACTGTCAGTTCCATTCAGAAATTTAACAAATACCACCCCACACTGAGTAACAAACACCTCAAATATCATGAAGCAGATAAAGCCAGGGTTAATTGGTACTGCACTGGGAATTATAATGAGTATATCTGGAGAGCTTGTATAACTGAGTGAGATTCCAAACAATAAGCACAGACCTATCTTGTTTTCTCATACTGATTTTTCAGTTGCGGTGTAATGAACTGCTATCATGTTACAGTATCACTGTATATCTGTCGTTAGCTGAAAGAAAAACAACTTATCCTTGTACACACTTTTATGATGATATAAAAACTATTAGTTGCATCTTTTACATAGCATTAAAAAATACATCCATTGACAGCACAACAACTGCTCCTCTCATTAGCTTACTTTCTTTTTTTTAAACAGTATTTGCAACTGAAGGGCATAGAATAAAGACCCAAGACATCTGGGCAATGAAACAAGTGCTGTCATGTGTCATGACAGTCACAGCCTCGTGCCAAAGATCACCACTGTTCTGCAGCTGCTGGTGCCCATGATCACAAATGCCACTAGAGTGGTACAATGCTCTGCTGTATCAGCAGAGACAAAGAGATGAACAGGTCTAGAGCACTAACGCCTTCTCACCAGATGATGGTTGCTTATCCTCTTCTTTGAGTCTTGTAATTTTATGTCTACGAAGGAGCACTCCAGAAAGCTTTTTGCTTTTCTAAGCATCCTGTGAAGCTTGTGCCACAATCATGAAAATAGGGTAACAGTGTAAGACTAAAAGATTCCCCACACTTTCAGGACTCTTCCTTCCAGAACAAAGTTGAGGCAAAGAAGAAGGAAGACAATTCTGTGCTGCTAAGCTCGTGTTCTTTGTTTTCTGTCAGCACTCCTTACCATCCTTTTTATGAAGCACGCAGTTTAAAACACCAAGCTAATGCCAAGAAAGCTGGAACATTCACCCGGCACAATGCAACAGGCTGGACAATCAGATCAGTGCAGCACCACACGGTTGCAGCTGCATTGCTTCCATTTCTGCAGCTAGCACAGTCCGTGGCAAGCTCTTGTCTTGTTAGCTGTGCGCCGTGCGGCTTTGCACAGAACGTGGCACCATTCCCAAAAAGGACCTCCAGAACCACTTACTGGGAAGTCAACGCAGCAAGAAAAGCTACTGGACTTCAGGAATAGCATCCATTCAAAACAGACATGAAGTGCAATGGCTTTTACCATTAACTCCTGTCTCCACTGAAACAACTTGCCCAAAGATATTTTCCACTGCTTGCCATCACTGACAAAGATTCAGGTTTCATTTAAAGCTGTTCCACAGCTTAAGCAGAAACTTACTGGCTTGATGCAAAACACTGCAGTACCGTTTTCTGGGGTTTTTTTTGCCTGAATTATGAATGTCCAGATAGTACAGAAACGTTCCCTTCCTGCCTTAGGTATTGTGTCTTTTTAGTAACCAGTGGATCAAACGAAGTATTGGAGGCAAACATTACCTAACAAAATGGCAGACTGCGAGCATTACTCCCCCCACCTTTTTTTTTTTAAAAAAAAAAAAAACAAACGATCATCTTTATCAACTCGCGTGCTAAATTAAATCAACGATATTAACACTCTGATGCTGCAAAAATTGGTGCTGGCTATTCAGGATACCGTGCTGCTCTTCAAAATAACCAGTCACTCAGTGCTTCTGCGTAGAAAAACAGCAGCGTGCTGGGAGTGCTCGCACTGCTGAAAATGCTAGTCATGGGCAGTAAGCAAGGGGCTAATATTACTCCTTACCAGAAGGGTATACGTTTTAGCCATGGTATTCCTGGCTACACTCTGTCAACTGTAATCATCCTTCCTCAATCCCTCACTGAAACTGAATGACTTTCTGTATTTGCTCCTTCAACCATAAAACTTTAGTATCTAACAGCATTTCTTCCTAGAAAACGTTGCCATAGAGATTTGTTTATGTAATTAAAATGTTCTGGGAGCCTTCAGAATCAGCACCAATGTTAGCAGACTTACCAAGGCTTTTAAAATTATTTATTTGCTGGTAACATCCAGAGCCTTTGTACAGAATGAGAACCTAAAACTGACTATGAAATGGGACAAAAAATTCTCAAAGGGAAACTTTTCCCTTTTGGGGAGATTATACCAGGACTCCATACCAAAGTGATTTTTTTGTTGTTGTTTTTAATTCACGGGAATACATGTGTATGCATTAAAAAAACCTGCAGAAGGTCAGGAACAGAGATCAAGCTCCAAGGAAAAATTTGGATTTCGTTCCTGTTTCTTCGGTTTAGCACGCACACAGATACACACACACACACACACACACAAAAGAAAATGATAAGCAACTCCGCTTCAATAAAGCCAGAAAGTAGTAAGCAACACCATTTTAATTAATCAGGGTGATGACTTTCAAAGGCGTGGTTTCCAGTAACACCACTTGGTTGTTTTAACACTGCAGGTCCTAACTCCATATATAGCACCTAAAACTTCTCACCAACGAGTAGTCCGGCTAGAGCTAGACCAAAAGGTGCCTTGTATGTGACATCACTTCCAGGAACAATTTCAAATTAATAAGTTAAACCTGCCTGGCCCAGATCTAACTCCATCAAGATAAGACTATGTAGTGCCCAGCCTTAAGGGGCAGATCAGGTGTTGCACACTTAGCATTTACAAGTGACCCTTTCTTTTCCTCCTCTGTAATATTAGCCCCAGACTCCAGCTCCCAAGCATTTCAAGACTCCAAGCAACTACAAATCATGGGATCTAGCAGCCTGATTAACACGGCCTTCCACAAAAGGGATTTAAAACAACAGGCCAACACTTCTCTGAGGAAGAATTTTACATTCCTATTGCTGGTGAAGACAAAACAAAATAGGGAAGACAGTACAGACCCACTTTTTTTTTTTTTTAAGCTGGGGTGTTGGTGAATCCTTCTTCAACTTAATGTTACAACCAGTCTTTAATGACATTTGTTCCAATTCAGTTGTAAAATAGTCCTCTCAAGCTTCTAGATAATGGGAAGAACACAAGAACTGGGGTCTCCCAAGTCAACCCATTGTTTTGTTTTGGGTTTGTTTTGGTTTGGTTTTTTTTTTTAAGTTGAAGGAAGATGAAAAACTGCATCAAAAGGCAGCATGCTTCCATTTACCAGCATCACATCCTAAGCAGACCACATCTTAATTCTTTTAGGAGCTTTACACACATAGGCAGATTAAATATAGCTTAATTACAACATCTATGTTGTAATTATTTTACATTATTAATCTTCTTTACGAGACGGATGATTTCTAGCTTGTGTCCTTATTTGAGGAGTCAAACAACATACACACATGCACACACTCTTTGTTCCTATAAAATTTCTGCTCTAACTTCAGAACAGCAAGTTAATTTCTATTGTCTACACAGGAACGTAAGGACTACACTGCAAGGACTGCTGCTGACTCACGTTCAACTGGTTGTCCACCACAACCTCCAGAGCTGCTTCCTAGACTGTCGGGCCCACTATCCAGCCCATACCTCACCAATTTGGTGATGATGCAACTGGGGACAAGGCCTTGCCATAATCAAGGTATACTACACCCCTTTGCGCACAGTGCCAGTCATTTCATCATAGAAAGCAATGAGGTCAATCAGGCATGACTTGCCCTTGGCAAGTCCACGCTGGCTGCTCAAATCACCTTCTTGTCCTTTGTGTGTGGAGAAAGGGCTTCCAAGACGATTTGCTTCGCAATCTCCACAGGGACTGAGGTTATGCCGACTGGCCTGTAGTTACCTGGATCCTCCTCCTTGCCCTTCTTGAGGATGTGTGTGATGTTTGCCTCTTCCAGTCACTGGGAACCCAGCTGCCATGGCTGTTTGAAGATGATAGGGAGCAGCTTTGCAATGACATTGCCCAGCTCCTTCAGCACCCTTGGATGCATCCGACCTGGTCCCATGGACTCGTGTACATCTAATTGGCTCAAGTGATTCTTAACTCTGTCTTCCTTTACTGTGGGTACTGCTTCACGGCCACAGACTCTGCTAGCAGGCTCAGGGATCTGGGAACCTTGACAGCAAGCCCTACCAGTTGAAAAGGGACACAAAAAAAGGCATTAGGTATCTCTGCCTTTTCCATGTCCCTTGTCACTAGGTCCCCTGCCACACCAAGCAGTCGGCCAACGCTTTTGCCACCAGTGTACTTATAGAAACCTCTCATGTTGTCCTTCACCTCCCTCGCTAGTCTCAACTCCAGCTGAACTTTGGCTTTCTTCACTCCGTTCCTCCATGCATGGGTTATACTCCTCCCACATAGCCTCTCCCGGCTTCCACCTCCTGTGTACTTCCTTTTCGTGTTTGAGCTCCGTCAGAAGCTCCATGTTCACCCATGCTGGCCTGTTGCCATGCTTGCTCGACTTCCTGCACATGGGAATGGACCATTCTTGTGCTCTGAGGAAGCTGTCTTGAAGATCAACCAGCTCTCCTGGGCCCCTCTGCCCTCCGGGGCAGTTTCCTGTGGGAAACTCAACAGGCCAAGATCTGCCCTTCTGAAGTCCAGGTTTGTAATTCTGTTGTTCATCTTGCACACTCCTCTCAGGATCTTAAACTTTACAGTCACCTGGTTGCTGCAGCCAAGGCTGCTTCATCTTAATCATCTTGTACTTCAATCCATGGAAAACAAGAGACAAAGTCCACATTGATGTTTAACAGTCTAGAAAATACTTGCTTTTTAATCAGTAAAATAAGGTAATTTTGTAACTAACACAGATTTCACGTACCTGTTTTTCATTTAGAAAACCAGCTAATTTTAAATGATGGTGCAATATGATGAAATTAGTCTGACTTGCAAAAAAAAAAAGGGGGGGGGGAAGGGGGGGAGGAGGCAAAAAACCCTCTAAAAACCCACAAGACAAGATCTCATACTAGAGCCCTACTTCTACTCTAAACCTGTAGAAGTCCTTGTAGTCCACAAGTGGCATACACCACAAAGCGTAGCAAATACCAAGCAAGCTGCTATATAGTAGTGTGTATGATGTCATGTAGCATTCCATATCAGCTGGGAAATGAATCACTCACCACTGTATATATAGGTTTTCATGTGATGTCTACTCACATGAAAAGGTGTTTTTAAAATCATAATCAGCATACATCATTAGAGGTAAAGAACTTAACCATTTTACATGCACAAAACAAGCCTGCATAACAGCAAGTGAATCTATATCCATTTTTCTTCTCATAAGTGATCACTGTTTTACTTTTAGAATTTATGCCTCTTGGCAGAAGGGGGAGAAGAGTTCGTTCGTTTTTTTAAATAAAAAGCCTTTCAAGGATAAAGTGCAAAAGGCAACATTACATTTGGCTTCTTGGACAAGAAAGCAAATTGGATCTTAATTTCAATTAAAATAAGGTATAGACGATGTGGTAAAGAACACTTTCTGTTGTAACTTACCTACATTTCTATCTATAACTGTACTACTTCACAATTTGCCTGGAAGGGAGAGATTTATTAGCACAGATTATGCTCTGCATACCATTCTATATCCACTTAAAACTTGTTTCCTAATGCAGACATATTAAAGTACACAAGTTAACTGTTATGCCTACTTCATCCATAAAGTAGGATTACACAAATCAGATTCTATGTCACTATTAAAAGAATCTCTCCAGTAGGGAAGTAAAACACAACTTACAACTATTATGTGCTTCATTTATATATAAAGACCACTTCATACCTATTTACATATTTTAAAAAAATTGAGAGGCTTCAGTAAAATATCTGTTAAATACAAATTACTTCAGAGAAACCTCATGGAGAGATATTTGTTTTCAATGAGTGTAGGTGTCAAAGTCCTACTCCTTTCAAATATATTAAGAAAGCAAGAAGTATCATAATTGTTCAATACAAAGAAAAGACAACAATTATATTATAGTTGACAAATGGAAAAAGCATGTACTCATTCTTGCCAAGAGTTATCTTGCCAGCTGCTTAGAGCAAAAATTATCCATTTTAATTCTTCCACAGTCTTGCAGCAATGGTGAACTACTGCTGAATTAAGGCCCAGCTGGTCTCAGGTGGAAGCACTCTTGTAGAGACCTGACTGATCCAGACTGTGGGAACTAGGCTAAACAGCTGACTGTGCAAGATGTACTAAGGATAGAGTATGGGTGGGACTGCTTAAAAGTCAGGGCACAATAAAGTGTGTTGTGAAGATTCTCCATGGGAACAAAACCTTCCTTTCTCAAAAAGATGGAGGAGAGT
Source organism: Mycteria americana (assembly GCF_035582795.1). Lineage (NCBI taxonomy): Eukaryota > Metazoa > Chordata > Aves > Ciconiiformes > Ciconiidae > Mycteria > Mycteria americana. Next base: position 59,376,886 of record NC_134366.1, read on the forward strand.
TTTCTGGCCTTTAGAACACATGGCTTCCTCAGCAACAAGAAAACATGTCGAAGCAACATAAGAAACTATTAATGGAATTTGAGAGGCCAATTATGTTTTCACTTGATCTTTTACCAAAAATATTTTAGAGGCGGGGAGTAAGGTATATTTACAAAGCTTCTGTAGATTAACTAGTCTTCAATAACAATCCAGTATAGAACCACAAAAATTTGTTTAAAATTTAACACATAGTAACATCAAAACAAACAAATGTTTCCATGGAGACAACTACCTAAATAAATGCTCACAATGGATCCAAGGCGTGACGTCACCCAGGCCTGCCTGCAACCATAGTAACATGCCAGTGTAAACAGAAATATTTTTATTTTTCTATCTAATAATGTCATATAATTAGCAGTTTTATGGCAGTGCTTAAACCATATTCTTGCAGTGCTGAGTGGTAACATTTCTAAAATAAGAGCAGAGGTATTTATATCAGGGCTATTACTATTACCATATTAACTACATACAACAAGTGGAGTATATGTATGGCATAGCTAACATATCAAATTTTCCAGAGCAGTTGTTGACCCCAATAAACAAAGAAATTTAAATTCCTAAGGCAACATGCCAGAATGCTGGTCAGAGATCAGTAACATCTATTCTTCTTAGGTATTCCGCTTTCCCTAATACAAAAACCCTGAAGTTCTTAGACTGTTGTGTCTCACTGTCTTGCTGGATTAAGAAGAATGCAGCCACATGTTGCTTTTCATACCAAATGCAGAACACTTCTGCGCCCTTCTCCTGTGTCACCAATGAGCTTGCTTTCTCCAAGGCAACAAGATTCACTAAACCCATATTTGCACTCTGCAAGCACAATACAAGACACGCAGCCTACAACTTTTGCAACTCTGGAAGAGTAACATAAAAGAAACAGTCAGTTAATGAGGAAAGTTCCAAGAAGGCAGGCAATTGTTTCAGCTACTAAAAAGACACCCAAGAAATTCCCATTCTCAGGAAAACTATCCATTTTCAAATGTTATTGCATGTCTGCAAGTTGTATGTCTCTAAATTCAGTAGACCAGATTGCATTATCACTCTTAATTTGCGAAATATAAAAGAAAGATGTCTGTATAAGGTTCAGATACTATGTGAAAAGTGAATGCGTGGAATGATCTAATATTACTAAGATATTTATACTAAACCCCTACATTTTAGCAGAAGCCTAAGCTACAGGGAAATTGAAGTTATTATCATTACAAGAATGGTGAAATACTACTTTTGGTCCTGTCATGAAAATTTCACATACAGTAATTTATGAAAACTCTCCTTCTCATAGAATATGATTGTGACTTATCCTTGTCTTCAAGTATGGCAGTGAATTTAGGAACAAGTTAAAAAAAATACTTCCTACAAAGTATTTTCAAGCTTCTCTTTTTTTAACAATGATATGAGCAGGTTTTTCAGAGAAGGCATTGCTTTATTTTTGCCATTTAAAGGGAAAAAGCTATCCTGATACCAATTAGCAAAAGAGATTTTTACGTAACTTTAAGCAAGGAGCTAGCTTTGGAACGAAAATTTACCCTGCAACCATAGCGTCACTGTTGTATGCAGTCCGATGAACACATGAAGAAGAGAGTCCAACATCTCAAGTTCTGAGTGTGAAATTATAAAATAGAGTAAGGAATAATTGCATTTACAGTTATGTACACTTTTGTTGGTTTTGCTGCATTTTTAATAGATTTCATCCTATAAGATATTGTAAAACTTCACTCTTCACAATTTCTCTTGCTTTTCCAGGTGCAACACACATAGAAAGATAACAATATCGTATGAGAGGTCTTTATTGTATGTATTTATAACTTTAAAAAAAAATTACAGAAATGGCAGCCTATCCCAACTGTATTAATGCAATCCAAATATTTGGCATAAATGTAGGTGGTTTTCCTCTGATCTCTAGGCATGCAACTTATAAATATTCATACATATGGCTACTCTCACAAGTGGGTTTTGGCTTTTCATTTCAAGTAATTCCACTGCAAAATTCATTGCTATTTAATTTCTTGTATTTTATGAGCTGACAATAGAAAGTTTTTAAAATAGAAGAGAAAAAAAAGGCAGAAAAAGACATCTATTAAATCAATTTTTAACACACAACAGCTTATATTACAATCCACCAAATTGGAAGGATTTGTGAGACCCTTAAGAACCTACAAATTATTGTTAAACAAAAATACCTGGGGGGGAAAGGGAGAAGATCACCCAATTTACATATTTTCTTACCAAAAAAACTCTAGCAATTCTAGCAATTCTTTTTTCATGTCTACTACTGTGCATTCTTTGCACTAGACCATTCCTCCTTCTTATCCTAAAGTACATACAAATGTTGTGCTTACATGAAGGCCTTCAGTGGACCTTTTATGCAAGATAAATAGACAAATTACACTTCTGTTTGACCTGACATCCTCATGCAGAAGGAAAATAGCATGCTACACTTATTTTCTTATTTGTAACAAAGGTTCATCAGAATTTCCTCAACCTTTATAACAACATAAACGTGACCTTAAATGAACTAATCTCTGAAAGACAGACACATAGTCCCAGCTTTGAAGAAGTATCACAGACTATTCAAAACTTTTCAAAAGTTTTATTCACCTGGTTTGGTGGAGGTGGGGAGGGGGGCGTTGAGGCTACAAAAATGTTCATTACTTCGCAGGATTGAACCGATAAAATCTCTCCTGCAGCAGAGAAAGTTACCAATCAGAGAATAAAACACTATCTTTCAGTAGCTCTTAGGTAAACATATCTGTTACTAATTTCCCTGTTACTCTACCCTGACTATCAGTAACGCATAGTTCCTACCTATTTTGCCAGTATCTGTAGCAGAACAATAAATGAAGCCTGGGAAAGTTAACAAGATGACAAACATAGGCTTTATACATAGACATAGTAATTCATAAATCCAAAGAACAATTCTGCTAGATTGATTATTTTCTAGTGTTTGAAAAACATGTGCCATTGTCATAAACTAGAAGTACAGCTGGCTAGAAAACAAACCCTGCTAAACACGGTGGCTTCCCAGTAATAGACCCAACAGAAAACCTGTTTGGAAGTTCTACCACAATGCTAGATGGCAACTGTAGTTGAGTATGACAAATACCTCTTCTTATCTTTGGGTGTGTTCCCTGGCCAGACTATAACTGCCAAGATCCACCAGCCCCATCTCACTGAACCACTATGGCTGACCATAAGAATCCCAGGTCAAAGTCCATCTTGTGAGACGCAGTCTAGCTGAAGAACCTAAAAGCAACAGTGAAGTACAGAGCCTTCTGATACCCATAAGCATAACCCTTACTGAGGCACAGAAGCAGTACTCTGCACTTTCTGGGGAGTTGGAGATTCTTTTATAGTGCTTAATGTTTTTCATTCAACACAGATGGGGAAAAACTTGGGTTGTCAAAAAATCTTAGTGCTCTGCTGGGAAAAAGCTGCTTGTAAAATGGAAATGAGTAAGAGTTTATTTTGTGAGTATGCCTGCTTTGATGCATCACCAAATCTATCACTATCCCTTAGCTTAGTGTCAAATGTGAAGCAAAAGAGAAAGCAAGGAAAAGCAGTTGTCTCAACATGCTCAAGAAACCCTGTATACTCAGCCTATGCATAAGCCTCCTAAGTTACAGCGTATTACTAACACTTGAGTAACTACAGCCATTAAATCTTCCCTTGTTAAAGCTTAAAATATTATATGTGAAATAAATGTGATCTAGACTAAAAAGAATCCTGACATATGCTCTCAAGAATAAAAATGTAAGAAAAAAAAAACCCAACACTTAAGAAAATACCTACTGGAAGTAGGAAGTATACCTACTGAAAGCACGCACATGAAAAAACAGACCTTCCTAATAAAGATAGCAAGTCTCAGCTATTGTAAGTTTCCCCATCTGCCATTTAAGCAGTATTAATTTAAAAATAAAATAATTTTTAAAAAGAAGAATATATAAAATACATGTTATATGTACACGTACAGGTGAGTAATGAGCAAGTAATTAATAAACAATTAAGATAAAAATGCTTTTGCATTTGATGCAGTTATCTTCTAAACTATTAAATACTAGATAGAGGAAAAGATGGCATGCTTCTTCCAAGAGAAATGACAACACTTCACAGCGGTCACAGGGAAAAAGGTCTGAGAAACTGCTGAACAGGCACCTCCCCACAGAGGCAGAGACAAGAACCCCCGAGCTGAGCTGAGACTGCTAAACAACCACGAGGGGATATGCTGATATTCCCCTTGAGCCTCAGGTCCTCACCACCTCACAACTCATTTCTGCAGAACATGACTGGATTCCTTCTATGCCAGTAGGCACCAAAACTGATACTTCTTTATATCTGCTAATGTTGCACAATTGTTTATGCTGTATCATGGGGTTCTCCTATCACTAACGTGCCCAGATACTGACATGAGAAAGTAGCGCTAAGATTTATTATTTCCTGTGATGATAGATACAGAGAAATTTTTAAGTCAATAAAAGCCAAAAATTTGAAAATAAATGCCAGCATTATCTATCACAGATCAAGAAAGAAACAAACAACCCTACAGCCTAAACATCAATTTCAAATAAGCTAGTTCACTGATAGTATACCTTACTGTGGCAACACAACTTCCAAAAAATACAAGTAGGGACTCAAAGAGAAAGTGGACTCATTCAAGAATAAAGAGGGTTGGAGTGTGCATATATAGCTTTTTCAATTGCCTAGATAAGATCCCTGAGGAGAAAAGAAACAAAGAAAGAAAGAAATCAAATCAGTAATGTCATTCTAACTGTGCATGTTACACTGGACAACCTTTCAAGATCAAGGGCCTTTTCTTCACTGCCTTTCTATACTTTGATGCACTGTAAAGGGTGAGTGCTTATAGCAAGTTTTCCCAACTACCCTTGTAAGCAACTCAGTTTGCATATCCTCCCCCAGCATTACACCACAGTAGTCGAGCGCACAAGCCAAATAAATGTTCCTACAAGCCACAACTACAGTTGAGAGACCTTCCTTAAAGCATGTCCCTCAACACAATGAGGTGTGAGAAAATTTAAATGGTTACTGTGGTAACAAAAAGCAGAAGAGACAAGGCTATCAGATCAGATACCAGGGAGAGGGGGAAGGTGAAAATGATCCAATTCTACACATAAAGCGAGAACAAAAAAATTTATTTGGGGCTTCATACAGAATATGCCAGAACAGTTGAATGCCTTCCCTTGGATTTGATGAGTTTCTGGATCAAGCCTGCCTAGGTTTTCAATTTGAGGGGAAAGTTTCACTAAAGCTCCAGTCTGTTCACAAGAATAAGCTAGGACCACTGAGATAATCCTAACCAATTAATCACAGCGATGGGTCTGCATCACAAATTCACCATCAGTTTGGCACGGCCCTAAAATTTAAACTTGAGTAGGTGTTGTGCTGGACATCATGACTGTTGTTAGAATAATGCTTTTTAGTACATATCCCACCTTAGCCTCAGTCTTCTGAGGCTGAGTTTTGGCAAGATGTAAAACTACATCCTGACTTCATTCAGATAACCTTCAGGAAACATTCACATCATTTACTGCCATCAAAACACATCTGTTTCTTGGAATAGCCTGCATTTGTCCTGATCCCATCATACCTCTTTGTACAGCATAACACCTGTGACACTGAAGTCAGTTTAAGATATCAGGACAGAAGCTGAAAGCTGTATCTTCAGACAAAGCAACACAGCTTCATAAAGGAACAAGAAAGAGATCGATTGTGACAGACAGACAGTGCCTCACAGCATCTGTAAGCAACAGAAGATAAATTTAGATGATATCTACAAAACATGTCAGGGAGACAAGGAAATGATGACAGAAATGAACTTACTTGATTTTACTGAAGACAATGTCGACATCTGTGATTGTCACGTTCTTCCCATCTATCACATGACAGTCCTTACATAGCTTTGACCAGTTCTTCCCATGCATTTCTTTTCCTGTGGCTCTTGTATCACCATGGATGGCAAATTTTCTAAAGGCCTCTTCCAGAGCACTTATTTCTCCTGCCATAGCTCCCTCATGAGAGCTGTTTGAATCATAGGATAATCGTTTTGCTGCTCGGTCCTTTGCTGGATCTGAAGGAGACTTTGGAGGAGTCTTATTCACAGGTTTGGTCGACTTTGCTTTATTGTCAGCCATCGTGCTACAAAGAAGAGGAGGGTAAACTCATTACATTAATTTGCACTAGTTTACTCTCTATTAAGCTATAGGCTACAGTCTATGTCACAACATAAGAATAAGTTAGCAAGAACTCAGTGCCCTCCACCATCAAACAACAGTCTACACATAGAACTATGTAACTCTGCCCATCTAGAAAAAAAGAGTCAGGGAAAGAACATTCCAAAATAGGGCACAAACCTAATTTCACTGTCATTACATCAGCCAACAAGAGAACACTTAGTGTTTGTGTCTTTTTTTTTTCCTCAAATGGCAATCACCACAGTCACTCTACTGATTTAAATAAAAGTATACCCTTTACACTGTAGGCATTACTACCTACTTTTATTTCTGAAGGAAAAATAAACAGCCCTTTATTTTCTGGACTGTGGCCTTTTAATTATTTTTTAATTGAAAAATGAAATATTTTGAAATTGCAGCAAAAATATTAATGTTATAACCCTTAGGTTATATAATGTAAGGGCTAACAAGTAAGGAAGCCTCAGAAATGCTTAGACAAGTCTCTCTTGTTAACAAAACCATTCATTTCTCAAGTTTATGCCCAAAGAACTGTAGCTGTGGAATTCATTTGGAATGAATACATCCATGATGCAGGAGCACTGAGAAGGGATGTCATTACTGCAGAGAACAACTCTCAGATTACCCTATGTTCATATAGGATAGGTTTGCCTTTAAAAAGAAACCTTAAACTGAGCAACAGAACACGAAAGTTATTTTCAGGTGTCTTTATAAAGAAAAAACCCCTAACATGCCAGAAGCATGCCATAGAAGCCTTTGCCTTCTGCTCATCCACTCTTAGCTTAGCAGAAGTAAGAGACACTGAAAAGCCTAGGGATAGGGCACACCGTGTGCCTGTCCCAACAGCTACATGCAGATTCATGTCTGTGGTGCTGCTACAAATTTTAAACCATAAGGAGGTGCTTCAGGTATCAGAAGTTTGGCAAATACTGGGTAAGGGCTGGAAAGCCCACCATACTTACCTCGTCCATTCTTCTAAAGTCACAGCTGTACACGGTATGTGACTAACATATGCAAAGATCGGTATGTATTTCTAGTTAACATTTTATTTCTGCATCAGATAGAAAGTTCTTTTGGCTTCTATACCGTACTTCAATACAAACTCCTCAGTAATGGAAACAATTCTAAAATTCTACATCTTCTGATATTGCTTAACCTCTGTTACTTGAACAACCAAGACATACCCTTTCCTGCACACTGCAACAGAACTAACCATAACTACCTGCTATGCAGCAGTTATTGTTAAGCTTCATGATTAGAAACAACCTTTTAATAAAAACTATACTAAAGGACCTTTGTCCTTTACACTTGAGCAAACACAGCATGGCCAAAGCACTACTGTCTATTTTGAAAATGTTCAAGTAAATGCTTAAAAACCTTGTTAAGCCTGGGTATCCTTCTGTTTTGTTTACACTGTCAGCACAATTTTGGCCAACAAACCAAAATGCTAAATTAAAATTAATATGACAGGAATTTATTAACTGTAGCCTGAGAGTTATATGCGCACCTATGAAATAAAAAGAAAAGCACGGGGGCGGGGGGGGGGGAGAGTTTGACAATTTAAAGTTCATTAAAAAGTTAAAAATGTAACCAATTCCCATTTCTATTTCCTTTGCGCCCTGCCTGCTCTCCAAAGAACAGCAAATTTACCTCAGTAAACTTTTCTGAAAGTCTCCCAACACTGAAACTCCAAAACAATAAGCACCCACAGTACATTGTAAGCTACTACAAGTATTACAGATGCATACGTTTTTATGAAAATAGTGTCTAGATCAGTCTAAACTATCTGATTTATCAGGCTACACACATTCTTTTGCTACCAAAGCAGTGGTGAGAGAACATAAGAAAACAAAAACACTGCTGACACAATCTATGCAAAAGAGAATTACATTAAAAATCAGATCATGAAGATCTATGATCTACCTCCATCTTCGAGGAAGCTTTACTTCCAAAAGCAGAAGTCTCTTCCAAGCTTGCACCATTTCAAATCCACTGGAGCTGGAAACTAGAACCAGAAATTTTCCAAGCTAACACTAACTGGCTAGAGAAAGACACGCAGGCAGGCAGGCAGAATGACAGGCAGGTAGGCAGAGAGTATACACATCAGCAAAAAGCGAAGTCTGTATTTTAATGCCTGTATAGGATATTAAAAACCAAAGTCACCTCCGTAAGCAAGTAACAAGACAAAAGAAGGTGGAGATCTGCAATAGTAAGGTATATACAGGTCATATAATTTTGCAGTTTTATCTTGTGCCAAATAAACCTTCCAAGAGATTTTGGGGGGTAGCCCCCTCTTGCTCTTAGCAATTGTGTCAAGAAGCTATACCAAGTGTGAATATACTTGAAAGATACAACAATTGCACAGTTTACAAGCTATAAGCAAGAAAACATCTGTGCCACTGTCTCATCCGAAATTAGAAAAAATAACCACATGCCTACATTTTTAAGTATCTCCTGAACAAAATCTTTCTTTAGCCAGTGTCAGTGCCTTGCTGGCCAACTTTGCCTAATCCCATGTCACCCATAAGCATAACTCAACTTTGCACAGCACAGCAGAGATGTGTTTTAAAAAGCAACTAGTGATTTTAAATCATGAGCTGAAACTCACACTTAAAAGGGTTCTGATTTTCCGAATTGTGATTTTTAAAATTACTATGTTATTTTTTGTTCGTACTACTGTCTTATACTGTCTTCAATATGATAGCTATATCTATTGAAAATATTTTTTACTTACTTTCAGTTGCTAACAAATTTAAAGTTTATGAACTTGGTATAGGAAAAATGCTTAAAGGATCATATTTGGCCTTGAGAAAGACAGTTCACTTCAAGACTTAGTTCCCTCGGACATCAATGAACTGGGGTGTAGGGGTTGTATTGGGGTGTTTTGAGTAGTTCTGGGCCAGGGGGGAAGAGGATACACTCTATAGAAAAGGCTTCAGTTTTGAATGGTGAAATCCGGTATGCAAAGCAGACTCATTTCAAAGAAATCCTCACCATCTAAAGCAGAAGGTCAAGGATAGCTTAAAACTAGGGCTCTGCTGTGGTTGCCAAAAATTGTCATGGATACTTCTTTTCTTGTTGAACCATAGTAACAGTTTACTTGTTAAAATCCCATGTAATAGCATGAAGTTTACTAAAAAGAAGCTACCTGGCTACCTGGTTTATGAAAATACTGACCTAGCCTCAACTTAAAATTTTGTTTAACACTACAAACAACACACTCTGAAGATAAATATATTCATTAATATACTATATTAGAAAGTAAAGAATTGCACAACACAGGATATGAAATCAGTTTTTTAATGGGGTCAGCTCCTTTAACTTTTTTTAGTGATTAGAGATAAGGAAAGAGATCATGCCATGTTGAAGAAATGATGTCTCAAAGAGAAATACAGAATAACCTGTTTGTCAAAAATTCAAGATCAAATGAAGTTTTGAGTCTTCCTTACTCTTTTTTTCCCTGGGCAAAGGGATCAGAAGGTGCTTGCTAGCTTCTGCTAGAAGTAAAGATTAGCAGTAATTTGGGGAGGAGCCACAGCAGGGTGATACATGGAAGTGACAGAAGAAAGAGACTACTCTAAAATACCAATTCCAAAATTCGGTAAAACAAAATTAAGCCATTGTTCAAAAGCATGAGCTGTGTAGATGCCGACTACAACAGTTACAGCTAACCAAAGAAATGCCTTTCATCACCATTCAAGAAGTCTAATATGCACACAGTTAGATAATACTACATTTCCAGAGCCAGCAGCGGGAAGGAAGGCGGGACTAGCCACCGACCCCATCCTCTCCAAATACTGCTGGCTCCAACCTAGCAGGTCCACATCACCAAAAGCAGCCACATAAGAAAGAGGTATAAGCAGATGCTAGAGTTCAGAAGGCTTTGTGAAAGAACAACTTCCCAAAAAACTGGAGTTCCAGAAATCTACAGAATATTTAGACAACTAGGTGTTGTGTTATGAACTGCTATAGCCTGTGTCATGTAATACTCATTCAGTATCATGAAAAAACAGTTCTTGTCCCTTCTCTTACTCTACAATAGGTAAATAATATAGCACATTATACAGACAGAGATTAAGCTAGGGATCAAACTGACTGAGGTCATGGCTAACTCATGCTTAAATAGACTGAAAGTGCAGATCTGTGTTCTCAGCACATGCCTAACCTATTAGAAAAAGTTTTCTCATATCACCAAACTTCCTTTCAGCCAAGGACTACAATACATACTCATCTGCAGACAGACAGCTGGGAGAACTCCCCTAGATAAAGTCACGTATTAATCTGGATTATTCAGAAAATGAGTGGACAAGCAGATATTGTTTCTGTGCATTCCAGTTGCCGCATGGCTCTCTCTATAGCTGCATGAATACCAGGTACATATAAATAAACCCAAAGCCTTAGTACTGACCAACTGTCTGCTCTACTGAAAGATTTATATTAGTTTACACTCTTTCACTTATCCACATCCTCTCCAGACGTCAACATATTGCAGGAATTCTGGTACGGCTTTGATTTAGATTTGGGGGAATTGCTCTTAGAAGTAATCCATCTATTAGCACCAACAAGGAAGACTTGAAGACTTACTAAAACCTAGAGTATTTTTGCCAACAATTTCAGCAGCTTATGCAACTCTGCAGAATATGCGTGTATCCCACCCGGTCAGAATTCACTGCGGCACCTTCCCTGACCTGTCCCTGAGAACTAATGCATGGCTAATCTGCTCAGGAAGTGCAGACAACTCAGTATTTGTAACAGAAGTTAGCATCGCTGCCATGTCACAGACAGCAAAAACAAAGCAGAGGGATAAAGAATCACGTCTGTTCTGCTGCCAGAGTTCAGAACATAATGAGGACTATGCTCTACACTGGGACCTATGCTCTACACTGCTTTAATTATTAGCTCACGTAAGGCAGGTACCTGATTGTATGGAGTGTTCTGAAGAGCCAATGTTCTCTGACTCTACGGAGGAATATAAATAGTCTCACTAGCTGCAAATGTATTAATCCAGTTTACAATCTCCACACCAAAAACTGCTTTTCCAAAAAAATCAACAGGAAACTATCAAAAGTGTGAATGCCTAGCTTTTTGGGCTATACCATGTACTTTCTCATCTGCTTTGTCTAGCTTGCCTCTAGCATGCTAGGAATATTCTGTCCCAGTATAACTTGAATTGCTTTCATTTGCAGCAAGTATTACAAAACCAGTTTTTAATGGAAGTCTTCTTGCAGCATTAACTGCCACAGAAATTAATGAGTGTACTACAGTAGATACTTACTATAGCCTCAGGTACAGTCCAGTTAATAGAAAAGGCAGCTTATTTTAAAACCATTTGTTCCTTTAGAATATTTACCAATCAAGAATTGGCTAAAACGAGGTCAAAAGTCCTGTGAACTAAGGAAAACTTTCAGTTCAAACTTCTTAAAGGCAGAAAGCATTCAAGCATCAAGCATCTGTTCAGGAGACTGCTGAGATTGATGAATTTGGAGAAAAGATTCAATAGCATAAGGCACAGTTGCAATGCAATAATGCTATGACTACCATCTACTCTTTCCTGTAACACTCGCCTTCGCATAGGACAACCTTATTTCTCATGTACAACACCTAGCTCCATTGCAACTTGCAAAACAACTCCACAAGACCCCAAAGTTTTGTTTACACTGAGCATCAGGGTCACCCTCTAGCTAAATTCCAAAGGCTGCACTGCAAATTCCTCATCTTGAGCCCAAAGACAGTAACTTGGATAAAATAGTCCTAAAATGGAATATCTGCTCAAGTTCTCAATCTTAGCCCTGGTCCCTCCCTAAGTTCTTAACCCCTTCTACCATATGCTCCAGACAACTGAGCAGCAAAAATCTACAAATACTGGCATCGACTTCCTTCTGTTCTGCAGTTCCTTTTGCTGTTGTTTTTACACAAAGTCCAAGGTTCTGCTTTGCTTCTAGTCACACCATAGAGCTTTGGTCACAAGGTAGAGTGGAAAGGGTACCCTAAATATCCATCAAGATATAATCCAAAACAGAGATTCTCCAGTCTTTCTGCACCCTCCTTGCCACCCAGCAATTCTGTTGTACATTTTGTCTCCATGATCTGTTAAGCGAGAAGGGCAAGTAGGTAATCCACAGCACAAACCCTAGACTTATAAGCAAAGATAATGTTCTATCATCTGCAAAATGTCACCAGCACGTTTAAAAAAAAAATCTTTCAAGCACTCTATTCCATTTTTGCTAGTCCTTAAGCCAAGTATGAGTATGCAGGCTTTCCAACACTCTTGCTCTTTGTAATGGATATTCAGACCAAAAAATTCCCTAGCTCATGGGCGAATTTCATCCAACTGATCTTCCTTGCATCCTCACCTTCCAAAGGGGGGAAAATATAACAGATGAATCTGCAAAAGCATCTATACATCATCTGTTTAGTTGGCCAAGAAAAACAGGCTTCTGCATTCAGTCGGATAGCATCTCTCATGCATGTGATCACACCAGACATTTGAATGAACTCTCAAGACAACAGTAGCCAGGAATCTAGCAATTTTATTGAGAACTAGAAATAGAGTAGGGGGAAAAAAGAGTGATGGTGAACCCCTTGCAATGCAATTAACACAGACAGCAAGTTGATATAAGTCTGGTATTACATAAAGATTTGAAGAACCATATGTTGTTAACATACTTCTGTTTTAACCTCACAATAAGCTTCCTATTTCTGCACCATTCTCTTATAAACACATCAGCCTCAACCTCTCCACACCTACATTCTCAGTTCCTCAGCCTAGCCAAACTACCAGCCTTCCTAAAGTTGTTTCTTAGATGGTCTTAAACCCAAAAGGTCATTGGCTTTTAGAAAATAGGCATACTACAAAGAATTCTGCCCACGGGAACACAACCTAGTAGTTTTATGTTAACTGTTACCTGCTTTTACCTCCCATTCTCCTGCTAATCCTTCCTGCACATCAAATGTTGGTAAGCATGCAAGCACTTAAGGTAATTTTTATCAGAATCTGTTTCTGCACTGTTGGTAAAACTTACCCACTGCACGACAAATAGCTGCCATCCAAAATTTCTTAAGATCTGCCAGCCAATCCAAGCAAAAAAGAAAGCAACTTTTCAATAAGCATGAGTGCTATTTTTATGAGTGAATTGGATTGATAAATTACCAAACTGTGCAAGGCATTTGAATTTGTCTGACTGCATCTGTTTTATTTTAGCACTTGATCTATCTTCCCCATGTTTTAAAAATGTTACAGAATTGCAGTTAAAGGGAATTCTCATTTATTTTTTGTCTGTAATTATTTATGCCAAATAAAAACAGCAGAGACAAAGTACAGCAGATGGAATCTTTTTCCCACATTTTTGCATAAACATTCAAGCTGAGGGAAAGGATAAACAGCTGGAGAAATGCAATATCCTCCTAATAAAATGCAATGCTTTAGACAATGCTGTTAAAGCTTCCCTTAAGCTTCCTTCACAGCTATCAGTAGGAACCAGAGTAAGGCATTTCTCTTCTGAGTTCTGCTCTGGGCATATTTATCCACCTGTGATGCTCAAGTGAATGAGAGCCATGCATTTTCCCTGGCATATAACACAGAAGGGAAATGAGCAGAGAACACTGCAGACCAAGCAAAGCTAACACAACTCTATCTACATTTAAGCCCATCTTTACTTAAAGAAAATTAAATCCTTTCACAGGCTTTATGAGGAACTACATGACTGAATCTCGAGTTCTCTTAACAATATATGTGTATCTAGCACTATGGACAAGGGCAAGGCTGGCTAGATCATATGGCTACATTAACACCTTCAGCAGGACACACAGAGTAACAAAAAAGGTGGTTACTCAAGTTGTCCAATGTTTCTCCTTAGCAAAACAGTATTTCAGACTGTGACAAAGTTACATATGCCATTAAAGGAACAACCTTAGAAAACACCTTGTCAAGCACGGAGATTATTTTGACTGCTGACAAATGGCTGTTACTATTCTATTTCTAGAAACTATTACTATCCACCTACATAGTTACTGCTATAATATCACTTATATACAAAACTAAGTTTAGTTCTTAGTAATTAGATTCCTCCATTCCAAAGAGCCACTTCATAAAATATCACCTCTTTATATATGCATAAATGAAGCACCTATACAGACACGCACACCTTTATCAGCAATAGTTCTATTAGAACCTTTTTAAAAGACACATGTTCACCTGACAACACTTAAAACTACACAAAAGCTCTTTATCTAACCAAATAATTCTTAACTAGCTCTACAATATACTGTAATACCACCATGTCACTTACACAAGGTTTCAACTAAGAAGGCAAAAGCATAAATACAGGCATCCACTACACATTTATGTACTGGTGAACTCTTATAATGCATTTTTTACCATTATGCAACTATCCCATTTGAGTTTTCCACTTACTAAGTATTCATCCTGAGCTCTGCTGGGCTGCTATCATTGGTAGATGAAAAAATAATCTGGACACAAGTATTCTGCAATTCCACACACAGGCAAGGATACAAGACAGTGTCTAGAACAGCCTTCACAGAAGAAAGTTAATACGACACTGATTAAAGCACTACAAAAGAGGCGCCTCAACTGTTTAGATGAAGTATTTTCTCATGGTGTATCAAAAAAGACTTGGGAATCACAGATCCAAACAGACTGGAAGACAACAGCTACTCTCCGCAGTAGTTGGTCATACAATTAAGTTACAGCTCCAAAAAACATGCTGGGCCTATCATCACTTTAGGATTAGTTGAGTACAGGTTCCCTGACTTGTAACATTACAATGGTAGAGTTTGCTTAGCCTCATTTCTTCATACACTATACACTGTCCCCTTTCACCACCCCCATCCAGAGCAGACTAATAATCTGAACTTCCATAGAACCCTTTCAAAATATTTCTGCAAAAGTAATGAAGATCCACTCCATGAAAGGAGATCAGAGACTGTACAGCAATGAGATCACTTCAAACACCAGTAAGACAGGGGGCTTTGTGTACCATCTATAGGTAAAAATATCAAGAGAACTAAGTTGATGTTATTGACAAGGATAGAATTAGATCAAAGAAAAATTGAGCTAATGGAGACTTACAGGCCTTAAAAGCACCGTAAGATTTAATAATCACAAAGCATCACCTCTGATCAAAGAACTGGAGATGGTATAAGAGCTACAAAATCATGAGAAAAGATGTTTTACCATGAGAGACTTAAAGAATTCCACCAATGTAATTTGTCAGTTGATTGAAGTCACTTGAGTCAGGTATCCAAATACCTTTGTAGAGAAACTACATCACACACTACATGGCTCTTTACTGTCAAAGATATAAAAAACCTCAACAGCTGAGAATTCAGGCTACGCCAATGCAAATTAGAAATAAGACTTCCTTAGGGAGAGACAATCAACCACTGGAAATACTAAAGGTAACTTCCAAGAATAGCTGCAAATACTTCACATCCTGACGTCTGCACCTTAGACTTCATTTAATACAGAAGATACACTTAGTCAAGCATCTCTGAAAGACAGACTTTTCTCAAATGTATGTTATTGGTCTCAGATGACTAACTGAAAAAAACTAATACGTGAGTCATTGTCTGAAGATCCCCCATGTTCTTAAAGTCTGCTGCTTCAGTTTTGTCTGAATCAAAAAAAATAAACTAACCTTTAAGCACAGATTTTTTCAACTACCCACACAGCTCAGTACAAAATAGGAGGGGAATACTTCCCTTGCTAAAGCATCAATAAGTTCTTTCACATCTATAAGCTCCTGTAAGATGAACTGGGTACTGGTCCTTCCGATAGTGAAATCGGACGAGACAGGCAGATGCATATTTGATTTTAATTTAAAAATTAGCAGATTCATCAACAATGATGAACACTCTTGTGAGCAAGACCTCTTAGCATTTGAATTTCCACTGCAAGAATTTCCTTAGCACTGATCCAATAGAACACTATTCTTCAACTGTGCATTTATGAAGTTGTTTGAACTAGGACTGCATCCCTCCAAGATTCAACAAAAACTGTTATGTCCTTGGTTTTAATTTTTTTTTAAGCTTCTCATTTTGCCGAATGCTCCAAATTTTGAACACTGACACACAAGCATATTCTTGAGATTAGCCAAGCTGGGCAAGAATTAACTTCATAAGATTATTTAAGACAGTCATACTGCAGATTCATTTTTGTCTTTTCATCTGCCACATAATGCATTGAAGCTTTGGTCTGTATACTCTTGGTTTATAGCTCTTGGTATCAAGAGCTCAACAAGGTAAGTTCATATCACACACTCAGGACACTATGAGGCAGGGGAAAGATGAGGAGGAAAAGAAAAAGAAGAGGAAACCTTAAGACAACTGACAAGAGTAAGAACCTAGGCTTCTCCACATCTACCTTAGAGTCCTGACACAGTTAAGACTCCCTCTTAGCAGGAGCAAACTGAATTGTCCACCCACTACACATAACTAACAACAGAGAAAAATTTCCCATCTGTTTTGATGGACATACCACTGTGAGCCAAGGAAAAGGACCAGCACAAAATCAGTCTGTTCTGCTCCATCAGCACTTGAGATAAACAGCCAGTCAGAAAAAGTGTCCTGAAACCTGAGCAGGCTATGCATACCTGTCCTGTACCACATGTACAGGCCCTGTGTACTTAAAGACCATATTTATATTGGGGTATTTTACCAATAACATCCTCTCAACGTACAGTTACTTTCACTACTATTTCAAAGTATTCCAATAACCAGACTATACCGCAATGGGCAATTCTTGCAGTACTTCTATGTATGGGCAATTTGGTATGGGCAAGGTGATGCATTCACTAAGAAATTTCTTTCTGTTGAAGGTGCATTTTGTTACTACGTATTTTTTGTGGGTTTGGGCACATGAGGGAGATAAGAGGAAGCAAGAGCTAAAACAGCTTATAGAAAACATTGGGGAAAAGGCAAAGCAATGTGATTTTTCCTGTATAACACTTTGATTTTGAAACAAAAACTCTGTTTCAAAATTTAAAAAAAATGATCTTAAATTTAAAGAATGGTAAAAATTAAGTAGCCTGAAGATAAAAATGTTTCATATTGGGTCGATGTAGATTTTTTTAATTTTATTTCAACTTTCAGCATTTAGTCAAGTTAAATACATTTTAAAATCCCCCCAAACCAAGCCATTATTCACATGTCCCAAGAGTGCCCTTTGATACCAGAACTTCCTTCAGAGAACTGTGTGAGTCTTACATTAAGTTCTACGATTCCCTTTGCTCTAACGTATGAGAAAGAGAAAATACATAGCTGGATAATGCACACACATATACCAATGTATCCTTCTTAACAGCTGCATTCCCTTTTTTGTACCACTTACAGTGTCTTGTTCTGTATTTTGGATCATAATATTCTGGGGGCAAGGCCCAAGTTTTTGTCCGTGGTTATATTGCACCTAACACATTCGTTAAGGTCCCTGATCACAGCTCCCAGACACTATGGCAATATAAACAGCAAGCAAAATATTTCTTTTCAACTAACTGGCAGAGACACCTAAAAGCACTTATGCCCATAGCAGTCATGCCAGTATGGCAGAGAAAAACTACGGGTGAAAATTATATAGCTGCATTTAATTTCAGTTATGTACAGCATAAAAGTGGTTTTTTGGAGGGAGGGAAAAAAAAAAACCTGTTTGTTGCTTGCTGAAAAGAGTCCATTTCATTTATGCAAGGGCTGCAAGCAGTATGCATGTACAAATAGAAAGGACATGACATCATCGAGTGACTACATCACAGGAAAGACTGTTCTTGTTATAAGTTTTTCTTCATACAGTGATACAGGCTTGCAAATACAGTCACATTCTCACACTGAAGACTTATATAATCAAAGTATGCAAAGCAAGAAAAATATCTTTTTAATTAAAATATGTTTTTAATTTGCATCTCAGCTTATCATCTGAGAGCAAGTTATCAAGGTTAAACATTGTATGGTTTATTCTCAAAGAATTCCGAGATATATTAAATACAAGTAATTGCCTCTGCCTATAATCAGAATACACTAATCTTAACATAAATTGACATAATGGCCTGTCTCCCTCCTTAAAAGAGCCTTCCCTTCCCCCAATTAAGCTCAAGGTACAAGAAATAACTTCTATCATTCAGCTGCCTACAGAAAGTAACTGCAATGAATATATCTACTATAAAAATAAAATAAAAAGACATTATTTTTCACCACAGTCAATCCACAGTTTAAACCGGGCACAGAAACAACTACTTGCTGGATGTATATTTCCATTTATAAGGACCTTTTCTTATATTTACAAGGGTCAAGTGCAAGCACTGCAGGAGATTCCTATGTGAACTTTATCTGCAATTTGATCCTTGCATGGCATGCCGTCTACGCATTACACTGTACTATGATTTAATACTGGACATACACTTCAGCAGTTACAAATTATGGACTATTTAAAGGCATATGAGTGAGACCCAGAGACGTATAAAGGCATTCAAAACAGCACTTTATTTTGGTTTTGGAAGGGGTGGGGTTGAGTTGGGGTAGGGCCTGTAAAAAACATAATTTGAAAAAGAAGTGGCTCATCACTAAAGGATTAAAAAAATGGCCATTAACATTTTAAAAATAAATAAATTGTATATATTCGATAAACAGTGATGCTATTTTAAGCCTGAGACTATGCAAGTGTATAGGTATCTCTGTTTTTCCCCCAAGTTTTCCCAGCACTAGAGGAAAAAAACCCCAAACCTTAATGTTTCATTATCATGCTAACACTTGCCAACCTTCTAAAGCATGCTATTTAATGATACTAGTTGAGAAAACAGTGTTAAGGATCAGTAAACATCAGTGAAAACAGTCTCATATCATGTATTTCATTTCAGGCTGGGGGTTGGTTTTGCCCCTCCTTTTCTTTTCAAATAAACATAAGCAGTTATGCAATCCTCTAAAATCTGAAATAATTTCCCCCCCTCCCCAAACCTGCTCATACAGACCCTGCAAAACATGAATAGGGAAATTGCTTGTCAGCAGTATGTACTGCAAGATTCGAAGCTGTCAACATTTAAGACGTACTTTTCACGTGTGTGTTCACACCTTGTAGCACACACCCAACTTCCCCGTGGAAGAATTTCACTCAGGTACAAGAGCTTTTACCCAGGACTGAAGAAATACTTGCAACTGCTGCTGATTTGGGAGGTGGGGAGGGTGTATTTGTTTTCAAACTAGCTAGCCTGGGTCGCAGATTTATTCACAGGATTTTGTCTCGTTCTGTTTTTCACCCTAGAATACTGTACTTGGCTTTATACACTGCAGTCCCTAAATAGTCTCCCACACCTGATGCCGGTTTTCATGGAGGACGCTATTTAGGAGCGGTTCTCAGAGACAAAGCCCCTTCAGCTAACACTTGGGCATTTAAAAAAAAAAAAAAAAAAAAAAAAAAACGCAAATCGTCTTTACCCATCAATCTCCATAAAAGGGGACCGCTCGCTCTGCACAAGAACACGAAGACGCAGCTGCAGCGGCTGAGGCTTTGTTGTCGTCTCCGGATAACAGCTAACGGCAGAACATTTGGTGTGTGCGCAAGCTGGACCTTTCCCCCAGCTCCTCCGGGAGACGCCCGCAGGCAGAGCCGGGTGCTAGCGCCCGCAGCCAGCCACCAGCATCGCCCATCCATCGACCTGCTGCAGTGCCGCCAGAAGCCGGGAAACAGCCCCCGGGAAGCAGCCCCCCTCGCCCCGCACAGGTTGCGGCCGCGCGTCCCCTCCCTGATGGCGGCGGGAGATGCGGCTGCCGGGGCCCCTCCCGATGGGCAGGCAGAGCCCCGGTGCAGACCTGCTCTGCACCGAGCCCCTCTCCCCGCCGGTCCCTTCCCCGGGGCCCTCACGGGAGAGCAGGAGGGACGCAGAAGAACGGGGGGGACAGCGAGGGGTTAATCCTGCGGAGGAAAGCTGCTGCTGCTGCTGCTGCCGCCCTGCCCGCAGCCCCCCGCGGGCGTTGCATAACGGCAGCGCGCGGCAGGGCAGGGCGCCGCGCG
The DNA here is from genome assembly GCF_035582795.1 of Mycteria americana. NCBI lineage: Eukaryota > Metazoa > Chordata > Aves > Ciconiiformes > Ciconiidae > Mycteria > Mycteria americana. The sequence goes on from NC_134366.1 coordinate 59,397,136, forward strand.
CCCCTGCGGTGGGGGCGGGCTGCCGGTCGCACCGCGGCACCGGGGGCCGCCAGCCCGGGGCCGCTCCGCCAACGCGCCCGCCCCCTCCCCTCGCGTCTTCGCTAACCGAATAGAAATCAATCAGTCAAGGCGCTAAGGAGCGGGGAGAGGGCGAGAAACACGCACCACCCACCCCCAAAAAAGAGGGGCTTGGCTCGCCCGCCCCGCAAGAGCTGCCCACTCACCGCCGGCTCTCGGGGGGCGGCAGGTCCCGCCAGCCCAACCTGACACTCGCCCGGGCTCCGGCGCTATCGGGACCCCGTGTCAAGCCAGCGCGGCGGCTCCGGCAGGCACCGCCCTCGCTGCCCGGGCATTGGCGAGCGCCCGGCACCGCCTGCCCGCCCCTCCGCCGCTCGCCCCCATAGGCCGGGCGGGCGGCCGCTCCCGCCCCCCGCGGAGCCTGAGGTAATGAATTAGCGCAGGGCAGCTGCTGCCTTTGCTGCCTTAAATGGCTGGTTACGGCCGGCGGCGGCTCCGCCCGCTCCTCCCTGCTTGTGGCCCGGTGCTCGGCAGCAGGTGGGCAGGGGCAGGGGCAGGGGCAGGGGCAGGGGAGGCCGGGAGGCGGTGGCTCCCTGACCGCTCTCCTCGCCAGGAGCTGGGGGCGACGCGGGGCGACCCAATGATCCCCCCGCTCCGGCGGCCGCGGGAGTCGAGGCCAGGTCCAGCAGCCTCTGCCATCTCGAGCATCCTATTCCCCCTTCCCGGGGGAGAAACAGAGACCAAGGGGTGCCACAGTCCTCTGTCTCCTGCCGGGCTCTGGCAGGTTTGGGTCCGGATATGCTGCTCGGCTGTGCTTTAAGCTGTAGTTGTTAACATAAAGTAAATAAAAATGACGTAAAAGACAGGGCTGTGCAGTGCAGTAAGCATTCCATAAAACCTTGCGTTCCCTCATCTTGCCACTTGCCTAGGAGCAGGCCTAGGGTTGGCATAGCAGAGAGGTGCAGCCACTAACCTAATCTGCAGCAATCCCATCCAAAATCTTAGAGCACAGAGACAGTTCAGGAGTCAGCAGAAATCTAATGAACTGTTGTGCATCTTCATTCATGAATTTATAACCAGACTCCAATGACCTGGCAGAGCTTGGTGGACCATAACTGGATAGCTGCTGTGCTGAAATGAAGTTTAAACAATCTACCTGCAGAGGTGAGGGAGAAAAGCAAAAGGATCCAGTTAATGTGCGGTGGAGTCTCAATTTTTCAAATGCAGGATAGATACACAGCTAACTTTTAAAAATAGTCATACACCTATACGTGCCTTAAGATGCACAATTATAGTTTATAAACTATTATAAAACTAGTTTTTAAACTCTTATTTCAGTATCTTAAGGCAATTATTGGAACGTCCCAGAATGTCACAAATGCTTTAAGGCCCCTTCATATTAGGGTTGAGTTTGGCTGCACTACCGATGAAGGTTTTGTGGTAGACTATGGCAAATGCACTTGTGATCTCTCATGAGAGCACAAACCAAAATTACGTTGTATTTTTTTCCAAGTTTTTTCCTTCACCATGTGGACACAGGAAACCTACCCTTTATGAAGCTTGAGCTGGCTTGAGGCTCAAGAAGAGTCCCTACCATACAGCTGAGAAACAGATAAAGACAGGTACAGCTTTAAATCAGAGCCTAGTCTTGAAGGCAAAAGTGAATACAATATAGATTAACATGAAACAAGGTATGGTAAATAGCCCAGTGGAGGCTATTCTCCTAATGTTTAATATGGGGCTGGTCCTACATTATTTTTGATTATTTCCCCCACCCCACACAGTTTAGAATATAATTTTCTGTTTCTTTAATAGAATTTTCTGTCACAAACCATGCCATCAATCTTAGAAAACATGCAGAATCAGAATTACCCAAATTTGATTCTGTGATAGAATTCAGACAAATTTCACAATTTATTTGTGCTTCATTAAAAAAAAAAAAAAGAGGAAGAAGTAAACTTCATAGAATCATAGAATCATAGAATGGTTTGGGTAGGAAGGGACCTTTAAAGGTCATCTAGTCCAACCCCCTTGCAATCAGCAGGGACATCTTCAACTAGATCAGGTTGCTCAGAGCCCAGTCCAACCTGACCTTGAATGTTTCCAGGGATGGGGCATCTACCACCTCTCTGGGCAACCTAAGAGGAGGGTATGTCTGGCATACTGGCCCTTCTGTTGCCCTCAGAAGGGAGTCACCTACAACTATAACCCATCTTTTCTTCCTCGTGGTGGTGGCTATGATAAGGGGGGTAGGCCTTTCTGACCTTGGCAACACCTCTGGTGTAGATGGACCATCAGCCATGTCATCAGTTGACTGACCTTCCAAATCCAGAGCATCTTACTTGTCGTATAGAGGCACCTGGGAAAGCAAGGTAGGCAAGGAGGAGGTTTGCCTGCTGCCCCGAGTGTAGACTTGCCTCCATTCACTCCTTTCCTTTAAGTTACTGCCTTCTGCCTGGTGAGGGGAGGATACAGGATCCCCTTGATCATGTTTTTTTCCTGGTGGATGTTCCTGTTTCTGTCTCAGGGAGGGCAGAGCATGGTTCCAAACTTGAGTTTGTCAGATCCTGTGGTCTGATAGAGGCAAGACTGCTGCAGCTCCATGCCTCCACCTCCAATCAGTAGTGAGACTAAACGTATTCCCAGTAGGCAGATACCTACAAACGCATTTCTGCAACACATACATGCATATACACACACGGGCAGCTGCACAGATCAGTACAGACAGAAACACTCAGCACTCACACAAACACAGACAGCACCAATGGCCTCATCTTGTTCCCCGTTGGCTGATCAGGATGAAGGTCCATTATATATACATATATATAACGTGGATTCCTCTGGTAGCTGAGCTTAGATACTCAGTCTATCCGTGGATCCCCAGTCTCCCCTGCTGCTGTGCCCTAGACGTATGAGCCCCCCAGGCCTGAAAACCAAGTCCAATTGCTGGTACAGACCTCCTCACTCACAAACACACGCACTACGGATCTCTCAGGAGCTGGGCTTAGACACGCAGTCCATCAAGTAACTGGCTGCGAATCCCAGGTCTTCCCAGTTGCTGACACCTGGGCACACTAGTCCCCAGACCCCACAGTCCCACTCCAGCTGCTGGTACAGGTTTTCTTGCACCCAGCAATATATAAACATGCACACTGTGGATTCCTCCAGTAACTGGGCACACATTACCCAATAGCTTAGACATGCAGTCCATCCAGCCTGGATCCTCATTCTCCTCAGTTGCCTCCTGCACAGAAACACACACATATGCAGTCTCTCAGTTGACCTTCAGATCTTACAGCCTCTCCATCAGTTGGCATAGACCTCCTGGTCCCTTTGGAAGCCAGCTTCCCCAATTGCCTCACCCCCAGAGACACACCTTGTTCCCAAGCCTCTTAACGTCCTTTCCACCTAGTCTGGCTTGATATTTGTACTCTGGCTTGTTCCAATTGCTCGCACCACAGTCACATATAATCCCTGATCCACACTGCAGTTGTTGGCACTTGTTTTTGCTCACTGCAGCCTTTCCAGTTGATGACACTGCTGACAGGCGGGCCTTCTAATCCATGGTCTGACTCCAGTTGCTGACACTTAGACCTCCATACAATCACATCCACACAGAACAGAGAGTCCCCTCAACCAGGAAAATAGTTAGAAATGGAATTTAAGAAGAAGACAGGACAGCAGGTGATGACCAGGTGCAGGGCATGGCCAGAAAAACATACTGACCATCAACCTCTTTACACATGAGCGACCCCTTTTGTCCTCTTAGCCCTCTGTTTACCCACACCTGTTCCTCTCCATGATCCCTCCCTTTCTCTGCCTTTGGTTGGTCCCCTAAACATGCCATAAGAAGTCTTATGACTTCTTAAGATTTCCTGAATGTCAGGGGAGGTTCAGACTTGATCTTAGGAAACATTTCTTTACTGAGAGGGTGGTCAAACACTGGCACAGGCTTCCTAGAGAGGTGGTCAATGCCCCATGCCTGTCAGTGTTTAGGAGGCATTTGGACAATGCCCTTAATAACATGCTTGAACTTTTGGTCAGCCCTGTAGTGGTCAGGCAGTTGGACTCCATCATTGTTGTAGGTCCGTTCTAACTCAACTATTCTATTCTATTCTATTCTATTCTATTCTATTCTATTCTATTCTATTCTATTCTATTCTATTCTAGGCTAGGCTAGGCTAGGCTAGGCTAGGCTAGGCTAGGCTAGGCTATTCTAGGCTAGGCTAGGCTAGGCTATGCTATGCTATGCTATGCTATGCTATGCTATGCTATGCTATTTATTCCCCTGCATCCCATAATGTGTCCTATACCCCACAGGCGGTAGCCCCACATTTCAGTCCATAAGTTGTTGTGGAGAGCCTTTCCAGACTCATCTGGTGGGTTTCAGACCTGGACGATGGGCATCAGTTCTCTTTTGTGACAGTCCTGAGGGGCGTTGGGGCAGCGGATCTGTTCCTCTGAGTTGCCCATAATGATGGAGATTCCCCTGCTTGCCATTGTTGCTCTGTGCTACATTTAGTGTGCAGAGGTGAGCTTTTTATCAAATAACCTAACAACACAATTTCTGGTCACACTTTGAAGACCCCCTGTCCTCAAATAGAGAGGGATTTAGAGGTTTAATTTAGCAATTTAATTTAACTAAATTTATGAATTTAGTTCCTTGTCCTGAATGCATACTGTTGAAAATGTGCCATCATCCAGTTTTGGTAAAGACAAATGAGTCACAAAAAGAAATCAAGGATACCTCAGGGCAGGCATGTTCTGCCAACCTAATCCTCGCTGGCCTCCATTCCATCCTTCAGCTCACAGTCTGCCAGGTAGCTCACCCTCCAGGGGCCAGGGTGGGGATCAGAAGAAAGGTTAGTTTCTTCATTTCGTTCTTCAACTGATGTTTGTTGTTCAAGATGCTTGTCTTTTACACCTTCCAAACTAATTTTTGTAAAAGTGTAGTATAAATTCACAAAAGCCCATTTTAGAGTTATCTGTATTGGGTTTGCGTGGCAAGGTTTTGGTAGTGGGGTGGCTACAGGGGTAGATTCTGTGAGAAGATGCCAGAAGCTGCCCCCATGGAACCAGAGAGAGCCAGTTCCAGCTGGCTCCAAGGCGGAAGCACTGCTGGCCAAAGCTGAGCCTGGTGGTAGCATGCTGTGATAGCATATTTCAGAAGGGGTAAAGAATGCTGCACAACAGCAGCAGTTGGGAGAGACGAGTGAGAATATGTAAGAGAGGCAACTATTCAGACACCAAGGTCAGTGAAGAAGGAGGGGGAGGAGGCACTCCAGGCACCGGAGCAGAGATTCCCCTGCAGCCTGTGGTGAAGACCATGGTGACGCAGGTTGCCCCCCTGCAGCCCATGGAAGTTAATCGGGGAGCAGATATCCACCCTGCAGCCCATGAAGGACCCCGCTCTGGAGCAGGTGGATGCTCCTTGAAGGAGGCTGTGACCCTGTGAAGAGCCCAAGCTGGAGCAGTTTGTGAAGAACTGCAGCCCACAGGAAGGATGCATGTTGGAGAAGTTTGTGAAGGACTGTCTCCCGTGGGAGGGACCCCACACTGAAGCAGGGGAAGAGTGTGAGGAGGAAGGATTGGTAGAGACAAAGTGTTATGAACTGACTGCAACACCCATTTCCTGTCCCCCTGCACCACTCGGAGGGAGGACGTAGAGAAGTTGGGAGTGAAGTTGAGCCCGGGAAGAAGGGAGGGATGGAGGGAAGGTGTTTTTAGGTTTGTTCTTATTTCTTACTACCCTACTGTGTTTAATTGGTAACAAATTAAATTAATTTCCCCAAGTCAAGTCTGTTTTGCCCATTACAGTAATTGCTGAGTGATCTCCCTGTTCCCTGTCCTTATCTTGACCCATGAGCCTTTTGTTGTATCTCCTGTTGAAGAAGGGGAGTGATAGAGTGGCTTGGTGGGCACCTGGCAGCTAGCCAAGGTCAACCCACCATATTATCACACTACCTTAATAAATTAATGTAACTTTGGATTCATTTTAATCCCATGTGCAAATTAACTCCTTCTATACTTTAAAGCGGGAGATTGGGCAGTTCTTTTTTGTCTGCATTTATTTTCATTTTTAACTCAAGAATGCTATTATCGAGCATTTATTCAAAAAATAAAATAATGTGAATGCCAACATGCATCTATGTTGGGGATTTCTGCAGCACTCAGTACACTCACTTTACGATACAATTACACTGTTACAATGAATTCCCTAGAGCTCCCAGAAGCCTTCTCTCATCCCTGCACGAAGAATTATTTTTCTCAGTCCAGAAAAGAATCTATTCAGTTTTACACTGATAAGACAGCAGTGCTCTGCCACAGAACAGGGCCTCGCAGCAAATCCTGAGAGTAGTCCAACCCTTGATTAGTTTGATCTCCTCTGGAAGTCCATTCCCTCATAAGAAAAAAAGACCCTTGACCATGACCTTGATATCTCACTATCTTATCCTAAGATTAGCTGCATTTCCCCAAGAGGTTAGTACAGCTGTGTTTGTAGGCTGTAGCTGTGGTTGAAGGATACCGTATTTTATTCTTGGCACAGGCCACTGTGTAAGTTCACATGCAACCTGACCTCATGATTCATCAGTGTGACCTAGCATTTTAAATTCTCTTTTGCTCGTCTAAATAAACATTTGGAAATATGATTGATCAAATGTCATTCTCTCTGACACACTCTTGTTAGACATTCCCAAGCCACTGCAGCAGGAGTACATTTCCTTAGAATCCAGGAATGGAGCAGAGTGCAGGCGCTGGGTCCCGCAGGGACTTTCAGAACACAAAATTCCTACAAGCCGCGGTTTAAGGATGAACTTTCTTGCCTCTGGGCTGATGGTAACAGAGAGTAGAAAAACTGGCCATACAGTTTTCAGAAAAGCACAACCAGATTTCATGCTGAATTCCAGAATGTTACTGATTTTAATTAACACTACGAGAAGTACACAGATCTATTAAAAATAAAACTGTACGTAAAAATAAAACTCTCCATCAGCTAACATGCCAGTTCTTCTTTCATTCCAAGACAAAGTCTTCTGGGAGGGATGCAGATCTGCTTCCTGCAGTTGACACAGCTTCTTTTCAAGTTGCTATACTTACTACCCATCCTGTTATTTCTATAATGTTTATCCTCATATGAATTCTGTTCAAAGGTTTTGTTATTTTAAATATTTTTTTGCTTTTTCCTCCTTCCTTCCCTAGTTCTCTACAAGACAGAGAATTCTTTCCTGCTTAGGCAGCTCCTTTGCTAATACATTAAGCCAGTTCCACCAGAGCTGGAAAACTTTGTGGCCAACATTAGTTCCCGAACTGAGAGAGATTAGATGCAACACTGACAAAATGATAGATTACATAAACACTGGATGTTCAGTGTTACATTGTATCTTGAGCCAGAACTATTAAACAGTAAAT